>NW_005842259.1:535471-558498 GCF_000455745.1 Alligator sinensis | reverse complement strand
AAAAATGATGTCTCCAGAGCTGCTACTCTTGCTTTCACAGGAGCAAGGCTGTCCAGCCCTCAAACAGAAGCCACCAAATTACCCAACGGGAAAGAAATCAACAAGGAAAAAGTCTCTCTCAGTTCCTCTTGCACCATCATACCCAGGGCTTCCGTACAAATAGTAAAAAGAAGCCCTCAAACATTTGGGATTGCATTCATTTGGTGGTTTCAAACTGAATAAGCAACTAGATCTCACTCTGATAATGGCTCTATTTGTGATTGAAGTGAGGGCAGATTGTCCATAGTTGTACTGGATTTCCCATTTTTAGTGTAAAAGCAACATCTGATCTGGGCCATATAGCAGCATTGCCAGCTCTCTTGCAATGTAATTGTGAGTTTTGCAATATTTGGCATCCATCTTAAAGCCCCAGCTTTGCGACATAAAACAAGTTCACCCTAGTCATGGCCAGTCCAAGCCTAAGAATATGGCCCGGAAAGGCTCAGTCACTACAAGGCAAACACCATAAAAAGAATCCTAATTATTTTTTTAAAGAATAATCCTAGGATTGTTTTGCCAATCTTGTGATTTTTCCTGAGGGCCTGACTCCTGATTTTTTTAATGTTTGGGATTGGCGGTATTGCATAGGTGAATTTTGGAGGACACCCATGACAACTCCAGGGAGAGAGGAGCTCAGAGCCACCTACACTGAAACCTCCATGAGAGAAAAGGAGGGAGAGGGGCTGACCAATTCTCTTATGTGAGGAAGGGGGGCTGTATAACTTCTGGAAAGTTTCAATGCTGTGCTTCCAAAAGGAAGCCTCTGGTGGGTGTTGAGCCAGTCTGTAAAATCTGCCCTGGTGTGCAGGGTCCTGGGATGAGCACCACCTGGGAAAAAGCAGTCAGCCCCAGTGATTTGCTTTAAAAGCTGAAATGCATCTTCATCTTGTTGAACACATTATGGTGCCCAATTGGCAAGGAGGTTCTGGAGAAAAGTAATTCTGTGGCCTGTTTGTCTCTTATACAATGTAAATCCCAACGCAAAAAAAAATTGAGTTTCTATTGCTGGATCTGTAGGAATGTCCCTTTCCTCAAGCCTTTTTCTAAGTGGGAGGTGTCTGAGTAGGTAACTAGTAGAAGAGGAAGATTTACCTGGAGGTTCAGGCATTGGGTTGAGGTTTGGGGAGATCTGAGCTCAGTTCCTGAATCAGTCACCTGGCCCAATATGTCTTTCTAACAGACCAGGAAGGAGATGCTGACCAGGGGGAAACTGGGCAACTGCAGGCTGCCTGCCTTTCCCTTGTCCATGCATATCTCTGACCGAAGTTTCACCTGGTGGCATCCTCTGGTTTCTTAGACACATTCAAGGGGCTCCTTTATAACAGGGCTGTCCAACTGGTGGCCCCAGGCTCTCACCCAGCCACTGCTCCTTCCCTCATTGCTCTGGCTGCAATAGCAGCCCTGGTCTCTGGGTTCTCCCTCCATCCACCAGCTGCTGCTTCCTGCCTCAGGGCCAGGGCAGTGCAGCGATGCAGAGGGCGAGTCTGAGGCTGTGTGGAGAGAGGGAGCAGATGGCGCCTATGTGGGCATGCCTTGCCATGGTGGGGAGGAAGGAATTCCCTAATGATGTTAAATGTGGTGCCTGGTGCAGGGGACCCCAGTCCCTGCGGGGACCTGTGGGAGCTACAGTAATACATATGACCGTGTCAAACTGGCATACAGAAAGGTTTCACCTCTGGGAAGAAATGAATCCTCCCCCACTCTCTCCAGCCCCCTGTGTAAGGTTATTTTTACATATAAACATCCAGAACTGTATAATGGGCCAAATCAAAATCAGCCAAAGGGAAATGAAAGCTAATTACTGAATAGACTTGTCTCCATTTCAGCCTGCTATCTTGGATTTCTCCTTTCTCTTAACAAACCAGCTTGGACATTGACTTAATTGTCATCTCCACCTCTTTCCTGCACTGTTTTAACAGACTTTTCTATTTCCTCTGTCCTCCCACAGTTTCTGTTCCTACTCCTGCTCCAGCATCCTAGATTCACTGGCAAGTGGTGTCTGACACTGTCCCTGGACCTAGGACTATGGCTTGGTTTTTGCCTCAGATCCTCTTCTTTTAGCTTCTGACTGATCTTTAGATTCTGTCCTGACTTGAATGCTTACTTTACCCACAAGATTGCCTATGCCTTGCTTTTAAAAAGCCTAATTGTGCTAGATGCTCTAGTCTGAAGACACATAACAAAGACAATCTCCGTGCCTTATAACTTATTCTGTCTCTCTTTCTGTGTATAAAATAAAAAATATAGAAACACAACTCCAGCCGAAGATCACAAGTGCGTGCTATTAGGAGGAATTCTTGTAAGTAGGGGAGAGACTGCATACGTTCTTCACAGATATTGAGCTTTTCCACAAGAATTACCAACAAGTAATTATAATCTACAAAATATTAACCTCTTGCAACCATTTATGGGACTTGAAAATCCCAACCATTTTAAGTGCCTGCATAATCTCAGTGCCCACTGAAGGTCAATGAGAGTTGTAGCCCTTTAGGAAAGCTTATATTGGAAAAGGTTTGACAGAGTTATCTCTTGCCAGTACAGCTTATACTGGCTCAGCAAGTGAAATAAGCAGATCTGATATAAGCTCTTTTATAGCTCTAAGGCCTTTGCTGATATTGAAATGTCACAATAAACCACTCCCCTGAACATCACTGCTATAGTGGCAAAAGCTTCTTGTGTAGAACTGGCCTAAATCACATAGTTGGGTCTGAAAATCCCACCCCATTTCTCTAACACCTGGGAGTTACCGTAAGCAAGGCTGTACTGTAAGATTTAGTGCACAACTTTTGTTAATCTCAATGGGAGCAGTAGGGTTAATTTTTCCTAGCTGCAATGGGCAAGGGCAATATTCCTCTCTGTCCCCTACACAAAAAGAATCTGGAGGTTCCTTCAAGCAGAGATGCCAAGGGCTGTGTCACTCAAACTGCTCTATCAGCACTAAAAGGACTAGGAGATAACAAATCATTTAAGATGGCAGCTACATCAATGCAGCTGAGTCATATGAAGAGTTTTTGGAACTCTTTCTACCATCAATTCTTGGATGAGGTCCACTTGCTTGACAGCATGAGTCCTTTTATCAGCTACCACAAGAGATCTTTTCTGAGAACCAGTGGTCAGGACATTGATTTTTCCATCTCTCATTTCAGAATGAGCTTCCATGCTGTAACGCTACGCTGGGCCTTTGGGACCTCTCCTGTCCCACTTCTTACCACTTTGCCAACACCGCTATTGCGGCATCTAGTTTTCCCCCAGTTTCTCCCCTTCCAATCCCTGTCCAGAAGGAGAGGATAGCCCTTTTTGCCTTGCAGTCGCACCCTGTACGTTATCCCTCTCTTCTTTTTCTTCTGCAGGTTGAAGTAAGAGCTGAAAGACTTTGAATCTCTGTCTTCTGTTTCCTGTCATCACCTCTTCCCTCCACAAGTCGGAGAAGCCTGTCAACCACACCATGTCATCTGACTCCACCACCCCACCAACAGTGCCACCACTCCACTCGCCAAAGTCGCCTGTTTGGCCTACTTTTCCATTTCAACGGGAGGGAAGCCGGATCTGGGAGCGGGGCAATCTCCTTCTTCGGGACTTGCCCAGCCCTCTCCCCACCAAGAGAACCAGAACATACTCTGCGTAAGTAGTTGCCTCGTGTTGCTGAGGGATGGGGGTTGCTGTGTGTTAGACTCAAGTATAAGCCCTGTGAACTGTTCTGTTGTGGTGGAAAGTGGGAGAGATTTCATCTGCTACTCTACTGTGACGACAGTAAAGCATTGGTGCCATGGGCTCTCCACACATGGAGTTTTGCATGTGCACGGATGGAAAAAGAGCTTATGTGTAAACTGGAACTCAACCTCTGGTCCGTCAGGGCACATGTTGTGTTTGTACGTGTTAATGGTCTCCGGTACAGGGGTAGCCTCTGTATGACATGTGGCAGACCAGGACAAGGACAGGCAGCACAGCAGCAGATCAGGCAGGAAGAAGAAAGCAGACCAAGAGATTGGGCAGAGAGAACAAAGTAGGGAGCAGAAAGAGCAGTAGATTGGGCAGTAGAGTGGCATCAGGGAAGGCGCAGGGTTAATTCGGGGCACACCTGCCAGAAAGGTCGAGTGTCTCGTCCCCCCGAGTTAAATGATTAGGAGAAAGTTCATAGACAACCCAAATGGACTTTACAGAGTTTATGAGCACAGCACCAGAAGTTCAGCACTTTAGGAAAAGGAAAGGAGTATAGGAATGGTATATATTTCTTACCTAACTTTCTTTCCAAATACCGCTGCAGTTACAAAGCACTGTAGTGATGTGTCAGAAGGCTGTTTTCCTTCGTTGTTCAGTCTATGTTCAAGGGTCTACCTCTTGTAAAGGAGGTGTTTGCTAGGCAAAAAGCTAGAAATTTCAGGAAACTCCTTTGCTCCCTGGATCTCTGAGAACCAGTCCAATTTTATCCTCTGGTACCAGAGAAGACTTAACTTTCTGAGAAAGCTTAGGTTCTTGGACAGGGCAGCTCCTTTATCTCTGCCATGTACCTGGCCCACCACTGCCTGGACATTCCTAACTGGGATGGCACCTGCTGTCTCTGGGCACTTAGCATACATACACTAACAAGGATCAAAAGTTCAGCCAGCACTCCCATTTCCTTGTTCCTACATTGCAAATAGCAGTAGAGGCTTCTGGGAAAGTGAGGTCAGTGGGTCTTTGCATAAGTGTGTGCTCTTACAGTATAGCAATACATAAACGATTCCTGCTTACATCATTCATTATAGGTTATCCAAGCACTTTAAATTGTGGCATGCAATTCATATATAGTTTGCACAGCCTATAATTCATGTCATCTCTTCTCCTGCTACGCCAGACCCGTCTGGCAGCCTCAGCTCCCCGTGTTGTGCCCAGGGGACATAACCATACACTCAGCTTCTTTGAGGCAGCTACAACCCAGGTGGAAAACCCTAGAAGAAGCCCCACTGAAACAGCACCATAACTTCTGAGTACCCACTGATGGACCAATCTTAAGCAGCTCGCTAGCAGTGGAGCTTGGACCTCCCCGCTGTCCTGCTCACCAGTGGTCATGATTTTGTATTCACTGCTGAAAAGTCCATTTTTACCTTAGGATCACTGTGATGCATGAGCTATGCCAAGATAAATACATTGCAAAGAACGGGCACTTTAGTTTTATCACAAGAAGAGGTCAAGGTCAGGGCATAGGCCTGAATCCAGCTAGTTTACCTCATGATAAAATTAAAGTGTCTGGTCTTCACCGTGTTCTTACCAAAGGATAGTCCATGAATGTTAGTTAAAGTAAAAACACAGCTATTTTTTAGCAGAGGAAACAAGCCCTCAGGAGCAGCTGCCATTTCTGTTCAGTTGTGGGCGGGGGGAGCACTCCTATAGGTTCAGATGCATCCCAGAGTCCTGCTTCTGTTACTTCACTATTTCCTTTGAATAGTGAAGTAATGAGATGTTTGGGAGCTAAACGTACCTGCCATTCATTTTCAAATGGAAACAACTGCCTCTTTGAATGAAAGGGAGGGGACCAGGTAGGATGGTAGGAGGAAGGAAATAATTTGTGAAGCTAAGAAATTTTTAAACATGGATTTGAATCTGCCCAGCATGAGTATTGCTGGTCTAACAGAGTGGGGTCAAGGTTTTTGGCAGGCATACCGCAGGGTAATCCCTGCATCCTGTCCAAGTGCCACTCCGTTCCCCTTCCCACGGCTGATTTGCTGCTCTGTTTTCTGCTCCCTGCCCTATCTACTGCTTTGCTCCCTGCTCCCTCCCTAATCTGCCACGTGTTGCACACAAAGACTGCCTGTGCCACAAGTTGGCTACCCCTACCATGGAGGAGCCCTTAGCCCTTCTCCTGCCTGCTCCCTTGATGGGGAGGAAGCTTTTGTTTTTATCAGATGATCTGGTTTTGACTCAGCCTTTCCCTCTTCCTCCTCCTGTATTGCCACAAGTACATCCCTTAAGTGATACTGTCAAATGATGCCTCATGTGGAGTCAAATATGAGTATTTAATCTTTTTCCCCCCTCCTCTTTCCTTCTGTAGGACGGCTCGTGCCTCAGCTGGTCCTGTCTTCAAGGGTGTCTGTAAGCAGTTCTCACGCTCCCAGGGCCATGGTTTCATCACCCCAGAGAATGGCACAGAGGACATATTCGTACATGTGTCTGAGTGAGTCTCATGGGGAATGGAATATGCAGACTTTCACCCACTGCTGGCTCAAGGAGTTGAGAGATAAAATGGGATGGACCTTTAACTCAAGTATGATAAGTGTCATTTAACCCCAGGATGGTAATGGCCAGAAATTGTTCTCATTTGATGGCTCTTTGGTGGCCCATAAGAGATGAGAACGGGCGTTTGGGGTGGTAAGGAAGGATGGGCAGAGTCTCAGACCAGTTTCTTATCACCTCCTCTTGCCCTGATAACTGGAATAAACTGGGGTGAAGGGGTTTATCAGGTTTATTATGGAGGCAGGGGGCTGAATAAAATCCCTGGGGTAGGCTCCCTTCTTTTATGCCTTCCATTCCTTTTCTGGAGATGGTTTATCCAGGCTGGAGCTACAGTACATGCACTTAGCCCACAGGTTTTCAACATACTAGCTGTGGACCCCATAGGCTGCAGACTGTCTGAGGGGTCCTCAAAAGTTGACTATGATCAATCAAAAGTATGTGAATACCCACACTTATAATTCAAAAAGGTCCGCCCTCCATTTGAAATTTTTTAGGGGTCCACAAGTGAAAAAAGGGTGAAAACCACTTAGCCTGCTGACCATATTGCGCCTCTGTGGATAAAGCCTCCTCAGGTGTGGCCAATGCAGTGTTCCACCATAGCAAACATATTCACTAACGGAAGTAGGAGCCAAATCCCAATGGATGTCCATGGACTCTGGGTGCTCCTTCCCTCAAGGTTCAGTGGTGAATATAAACAAATTAGCTCCAAATGGCACTAATCTGGCATTGGAAAGGCTGGGATGGGAAAATGCAAGGAATAGTCAACTTTCTGATCAGGGCTCAGCAGACTGCCACACACTTCTCCCTCTGTGCCAGCAATTTGTTTGGGAAGAAAAGCAAGTATAGTCTCAATAAAAGCCAACTCCATTGCATATAACAAGTCTCTTTGAAAGCTTTGTCTCACAGGCAGGAGTTTGGCTCCCTCCCCTTTCCCTTAAAGGACCCCAGATCGTGGAACTTGGGCACGCTGTCATCTTGTAGCTGGGTGGTGGGAGGAGAAGTCCTGCACAGTTCTACAGAAAGGACAGTGCCCAGTGTACATTGCTGATAGCAGGGCTCACACAGGGACCCCTTGAGAGCATCCTATGTTGTGCCTGGTGACCTCACTAGCTCGATCATGGCTCTGATCATAGTTGTGCCCCTAATGATTTGTCCTGTCTCTTTGTCTCTTCCAGCATTGAGGGGGAGTATGTCCCAATGGAAGGAGATGAGGTCACGTACAAAATCTGCCCCATTCCGCCCAAGAACCAGAAGTTTCAGGCTGTGGAAGTGGTGCTCACCAACCTGGCCCCCCACACAAAGCATGAGACGTGGTCTGGCCAAATCATTGGCTCCTAGGTTCTTGTGGGGTCTATGGGCTGGCTCGGCCTATAGGCAGGGTTGGAGGTGTGTGCCTGGGTGTGTGGGAGACAGTCTGGCACAGCTAAGGCAGAGGAGGATGGGCCGGGATCACGTTTCTTGTCTGCCAAGTGGCATGTAGATGTATACATTCTGTGTCTTTTATAAGATTACATTTTTCTTTGTAATTGTGTTGTTCGAGGGGGGAGGGGAAGGCAGAGCTGCTGATAGGGTGGATTCCACTTTCTCTTACGTAGCACGAGCTCTTACAGTCTCTGATCAGGGATGCACACAGAAGACTCCTTTTTTACTTTGGTGGTAGGGAGAAGGTGCACACAGCAGGGGCTGGCAACGGTTCTTTCTTTATCGCACTGCCCACACTATCCAGACCCAGTGTGGACTCCCCACCCTGCCCAAAGCCTGATTTCCTCAGTTAGCTCCAAATTCTCCATCCCCTTCCTGATGTCAGGTGCCAGGACAGCCCAGGGTCCAGCTCCCCGCACTGACTCCCTTGTGAACTGAAGAAGGGGCTGAGGGGAGCAAAGGGATGGTGTGACTATGTCTGGAGGCACTCTTCCTTTGAGAGGCAGTTCCAGCCCCAAATGATCTTGAACAAGCACTTTGACTGACAACTACATCTGTGAGGTCTGGGATTGCCCCTGAAGGTAGGCAACCATTGATCCTCTGGATCATGGTGTATGCGTAAGAGGTCTAGTCAGGTGTCTGATGAATCCGCTTGTACGGAGTCCTGCAATCATCACACCAAAACCTTCGACACATACTGGTTTTATCCCCATTCCTGAAGACAGGTGTGTGGGCAGGGAGGGAGCGGGGAGTGGAAAAATGCGGGGCACCTCACCTCCTCCAAGTCATTTGACATGGCCTTCCCATGCACTCAGCACTGCTGCAGAGTAGACAGCCATGCCCCATGGGCTCTGGGCATGCCACCCCCCCCCGGTGGACATCACCTCTGTCTGGAGAGCTGGGCAGAGGCAAGAGATATCATGTGGCTCTGTGTGTATGTGGGGGTAGGGAACAGTGGATTGTATCATTTTGCAGTTTACACCCTCTGTCACCATCCTCTCTTCTGCCGCACGTCACGGGGACAGGCTGTAGCTCATTAATAGGGAGGGAATCCCCACTGTTTTCATGTTCATTTTTAAAGCAGTTTTATAGCCTCTCACTGCCAAGAGCAGGGGTCTGGGGGTCAGGAGACTTGGACTGTATCCTGCACAGACTCACAGCAGGGTGTTGAGCAGGTCCCCTAGATAACAACTGAAGAGATCTCTGACTGTTCTTTGATGCTTCAGGTTTTGGAGGTCACCTTGGCCCCCCTGATTTACCTGGCAATTTGGGCGCTCAGAACCACTAAAAATCAAGTCCTAGGTATCTTGGTGTGTGCTCTTTTGAAAATGTTGGCCTGAATCTCTGCCTCAGCCTCTCCCTGCCCTTTGGTAAAACACTGTGCACAAACCCCTGGAAGTGCTGTTTGGTTTTACATTCTTACTCAGGCACCTTTCAAAGTATCACAGGTCAACAGTGCCGTGCAGGTTTCTGTGAGGTTTTGCTTGTTTTGAGGGGCAGGGGGGAAGAGCAAGAAAAAGAGCCAACCCAGGCAGCATTGGGAGGAAAGCTAGAACAGGACTGTACATCAGTACTGGGGAGCACATCAGTATGATTCCTGCTCCAGTCCTGCAGATTCACCAAATACTAGCTCAAATGCCATCTTTTAATCTTCCACTGCCAGTGCTAATGAGCTACACACTCAGTAACTTTCCTGCTTTAGGATAAACATATTCATTTTCTTAACGCAGCTTTAATCTATTAAGGGTTTGCAAATACAAAATGTAAACTTTTTTTTAGTTCCCTCTGGCCCCAAATGGTGCCTTCTAGTCTCCATGCCCCCCCGGCATCACACAAACACTGCAGGTTCACTCCTGTCTGAGTGTCTAGTTGTTGTGGCAACTTGCTCTCCATCTTTCTGACCTCATGGATTTCCATGACCTAATTGCTGTAGTTGCTATGGTAGCATGATGTACTGCATGCACAGGTCACACTCTTGTCACAGGGTGGGGAAGCCTGTGCCAGTCCTGGGCTGGGATGGGCTTTATGGTTGACAAAGGAATTGCCAACACCCAAATAGCAGCACCATGGACTCTGCAATGGAGCATGACCTGTGAGGCCTTGTTTCCTCCATTCCTTCCCATATGCTGCACAATCCTTCTTTGCCAAGCACAAGATTGACTAGCAACTAGTGCCCTGTGCTGCTGCGTGGCCAGAGACCTGGGGCTGACTCTCTCACTGCACTTCTGCTGTGCTACTAGATGTGGCGAGCACTTTTTCTGACAGAGCTGGCCTGAATTTTGGGCAATGGCTTCCTTCCCCTTCCCCTCTGTCAGCCCAAATTCCCTTGAGAATCCCCTTTTGTATGTGTCTATGTAGCTTGCTGCGGGGTGGGGAGTGAGGGAGATGGAGTGGGGTGTAGGCAGCAGTATGTAGTCTAGGGTAGTAGTGTAGCTGGCCATGCAATTCATGGTAAGAGTTTAACTGCTTAGCTGTGCCTCCTTATTCACTGCTTCCTCCAGTTATGTTGTGTGGGTCTATGCAGGCACCTCCCCATCCCCTCGGTGTAGACAGGGTCACTTCTAAAGCACAAACTTTATTTTTGGTCTTCTCTTAAATGTCTTGACCAGGTGGACTCCCAAAGCAACTTGCAAAGGGCAGGGAGTGGTTCTATGCAGAGTATGGCTGGCATGACTTTTCATGGCATTGGTGGGCACATTCTAGGCTGCCAGGGGTCTAGCCAGGATCTGCAGCTCTGAGAATCCTTTGAAGATTGCAAAACTGTGGTTTCATCTCCTAAGCCCCCTGATGGTCCTAAGGGTTAGGCAGCTGGCACTGTGTGGAAGCTGTTCTCACACAGCAACACTCATGGGTGGTGGGAGCTAGGTCAAGTTTGCCAAGCGGCATGCTGCCCTCTCTGTGGGAGCTGACGGGCTGTGCACTCTAGAGACTGACAGTGAGAGCCTGGGCCTGTGAAAAGGGAGGGGCAGAAAAATGTTGTGCATCTGTTTTATGTTTAAAAATAGGGTAGTGTTTTCCCCTCTGGCTTCTCTTGTTTCCACTGGAACATGGGTTCAGCCATGAACTGGTGGTGATGGGGGGGGGCTATGCCATCCTGTCAAGACTATATGGAAGCTATAAGGATGCCTATTTAGTGCCTAGATACCCTGGAGACTGGCTCAGATAAATGGAGGATGGAGAGCCTTCCTGGGGACATAGGCCCAGCAAGTTTGGTGTGCCAGCTCCTTGCTGCTGCCTTTCCTGAGTGGGTTCAGGCTCTACCATGTGTTGTTCTGCCAGCTACACCCCAGTGAGCAACATGAGGAGCCCTGTGAGTTTCCAGGGAGCCACAACCTTGCTATCCTACTCCTGAAGCCATGCTGTTCCAAGGCTGCAGGCTGTTAGTAAGATGCGACTCTGCCACAGAAGTCAATGGCAGAACTCCTACTGGCTTTGCTGTGAGTGGGATTTGGCCTGTCTGAAGGATTCATGTAAGGGACTGACAGCCTCTGGAGAGGACGTGTGATTGCTTTTATACACTGTGAGTGTGTGTAGGCATGCACATGCATGTGAGAGAAATGTCATAGAGGGCAAGAATGGCTGAAGGAGGAAGGGATATTTTAACCAGCTCATCCATGCCATCATATGCCCATAACCCCTGAAGACAAACACATTAGGGTCCACAAGGAATTACTCCTTCCTCCTTACAGTCTATGGGGCCTGCCCTGAGTCCTGGACTAGCCCCTGGGACTCCTCATGGCTGTTTTGTGCACAGAGTGGATGTCAATGGGCGCACATCTGCACTCCAGCCACTGCCTGCAGAGCACAGCACCCACGGGTCAGAGGCAGCTGCCCCTCCCAGGTGTCTCCCTGGAACATGCAGTCGGCGTGGCCAAGACAGACTTTCTGATTATTTTGGAAATAAACTAAAAACTAGAAGTGTTTGTGTTTTGAAACCTCTGGTGTGGTTCCTGCCTGTCTGACCTTGTGTCAAACCTTTGTAACACTGGCAATAAACCATTAAAAGTGACTTTCCCATGAGTCCTACATAGCTGTCTTTTTTTTCCTCCTGCTGCTTTTTGTGTCATGCCTCCCTGCTGGGCATGATGTTGACAAGACAAGTGCAGGACAGCTCCCACAATCCTCAGGAAGAAAGAGTTCCTGGATAGAGGTAGTGATGGTGGGGGTTATCTTTTCTGGGGAGACAGGCTTGGTGTTTCCAGACACTAGCTACATCCAGCAGGACAGTCCTTTACTTACAAACCTAACGAGCAAATAGAGGATTGAGCCATAAACCTCAGACTATGAGGAGCTTACTCTGTATTGCCTTGAGCCTTTGCGTAGTCTTCTGCACCATATGGAGTGAGTGTCCAGAAGGGTAGTATGACAGCTTCCTTGCATTCACTGCTCTACTACTGTCCAGGAATCCTAGTCATGAACCAGAACCCTTTTGTAGGAGATGCTGTATGAACACAGAAGGAAAAGGTAAGTCTCTGCCCCAAAGGCTGCAATCCATTGCTTCTGCTGGGGAGTGTAGAGCAATATCCCAGGGTATGAATGGGCAGGACTGTCCTATGCTTTTGTAGGAACAGGCTTAGAAAGCACCTGTAGGAATATCAGCAAGAGCTCTAGGGCCTTAAGTGCTGCAAGGTGATAAAGACAACCTGCTGCAAGGATTTCTTCCAGTGTGATCACCTTTAGCAGTTGTCTCTACTAGCAGAGAACAGTCCTAGCTCACTTCTGAGTGGTGCTGTGAGACTTCCTGTAATATCTATGGGCAGGCCTGTGTGACAGAAGGCAGCGTGGTGCTGAGACACCCCATGCAGCTCCCACACCAGTAGTACAGCCATGATCCGGTCTGCAGGCAATTGAGCTCTGCTGAGCAGCAGTCAATTCATAGCCTGTAAATCAGCTTTTGTTTTGGTAAAAAGGATCATAATAAGCAGAGCCCCATTATTTCCCATTATTTCCCCTCTAGCGCTGGGGAGATGCTGAATTCTCTTCATGCCCTTCCTAGCTCCCATTAGGACATGTCACTCAGGAGCAGGCTCTGGTTCTACTCAGATAAGCCTTACCTGAAGCCTGCAGGTCTCAATCCTCCACTGCAGGCTGCTGCAGGGATGGAAGGACAGGGGTGCCTGTGCAGAGGGCTGACTGCATACTTATCACATGCTCTGTGTACCTCTCAGCCATCCAGCAGATGAGGGGGCACCTAGGCTCCAACCAGCCACATAGAACAGGCCATCCAGGGCCTCCCACTCCCTCCACTGCTGCCCATCTCTAAATGGGCACAGACTCCCCAGCTGAGGAATCACCCAGGCTTTGCACAGCTATTCTCCGATCTGTCACATCTCTCCAGCAACATGTATGCAATGGGAGCGGCATCTTCCCACTCCTTTCCTGTATGGCTCAGTGAGCATTCAAGCCCAGAGATACACAGCACACTGCCCTCCACGGCTCCATTCCATACCTTTAATAGCATTTTAAAATAAAATTGCTTTATTTAACAGCTAGTGTCAGTCACAGGGGAACTTCTTTTCTTTCACACAGCTATGGACAGAGCCACAGGCTACACAGTCAATGACACGTGTCCTTCCACTTTTACATACACACATGATCATACAGTGATAAACCCCACAGGTGCTCATGCTCAATCAGAACTGAGGCCAGCTCTAGGCAGTGCAGGGAGAGGCCTCTTGTCTCCAGGTGTGGTGGGGGAGATGGCTGCAACTAGTTGGTGGCATAACTGAGGTGGCACATTCCCCATTTCACATTTTCCAGTTGTGAGGTGGCAGGGGCAGAGGGAGAAGGCTCAGTTTGCACAAGCCCCAGCACCCCCTCTGTCACAGTGAGACCATACAGCAGTTTCAGGTGCAGCCTTAAGACCAGGTGAAAACAAAGACACCTCGTGGCAATTGTCTCCACAACTGTTCCCACAGGCCCACATGTCTCAGCACACAATATGCTCTCCCCACCAATGGCTGCTCCTGCTGCGAGGGCTCCCGTAGTGCAGTGACATTACAGGGGTGACACTATTAGGTGGGAGGGAGCGTCACAGTGGGGGAGGAGGGTGGCATTACCAGCTGTGTGCAAAGAGGGCAGTAAAGGCTTCAGCAAGGCATAGTGTCAGAACTTGGGAGGTTGGGGGTGCTTCCTTTAAAATGCCCATTACGTGCCACTGTTGGAAACAGGACCCAGGCCTAGGAGGGCTTTTGCTCTGATCTCACATGACCTTTCTGATGTTCTTGGGTCTCAGGTTGCATACCCAAAAATCAGAGCCAGCTTTTGACAGTGGTACAGATCAATCCAGTCAGTATAAGCCAACCCCCCTCTAAGAGCCATGCCGTACTCCTGCCAGGGCAGGCAGTGTTTTGGGAGGAAAGAAGGGTTGAACCCTGAGAAACAAGCTTGAACTTTGCTGTTGAGGAAGCTGCTAGTGGGAACTTCCCAGCTCCCAGCCATCAGGCATCTGGGCTGATGGCTTGAAGGGAGCTTGCATGATCCAAGTGAAGACTGGTTTAAAACCAGAGCCATGATGGCCACTCTGCTGTCTGAAGGTGCACCACCAGCCCCGTAGAGCGGTCATGGACTCCTCTCCTTTGTGGACCAGGCAAGGGGCTGCTCCCACAGCCCTCAAACACACACACACACAGATCACTGACTCCAAATGAGTTGCGGACACTCAGCTCGACTCCAGGTCCCCACAGCCTGCTGTGGAGTGAAATGGAGTTGGGAGGGAGCCACAAAGCAAGTGACTTTCAAGGAGGGGTAGGTCCTCATTTCCAAGGAGGAAATGAACCCCTGAACCTAAAAGCACAAGTCTCTAGTGTCTGTCAGAAGCACGCTCGGGAACCTCTGTAAGTGGTCCAGCCACTAGCAGGAAGCAAAGAGCCATCTGTTACATGGGCCAAGAACCCACAGTGAGAAAGCAAAAAACACAGACAACGAAGGAAAGCGACAGACCAGAAGAAAGAGGAGACAGAAAATGGACTGGGAAAAATAAAGGGGGCTGGTGAAGGAGGCAGCAGCAGTTCTGGAGGACAATGGCATGAAGTACATGGACAGAGGAGCATCTGTCTACCGTATCCAAAGCTGGAGATGCTCAAAACCCATAGGGTTTTTCTGGGAATCTTGAACTCAGAGCTCCTAGCTCTCTGTTCACCACAGAGCTTCAAACACTACATCAGTAGGAAGGATATAACAGAGAACCTTCCTCCAACTGAATCCCCGACTTTCTTCAGCCACTGTACCTCAATACACATATAACAGGGGTCAGGCTTCCTGATGCACAAAAAGTTACCCAAGATAAAGGATAAGAAACAAAAGGACAAAAATCAGAGATGATGTAGGGCCAGGAATTGCTGGGAGATTTGGTCCTGCTGGATGTGAAGTCCTGCTCTCGGGGAGGACAAAAACCAGAAGACAGCTGCATTTGTGCAACTGCATCTGCCTCCTTAGAAGTGACGAGGAAAAGAGGGAGGATACTTGTCTCACCCCTGTTAAGGTGGATAAAGAAAGTTGGAAAGGTTTTTTTAATATTCCAATAGAAATCCAGCTCTTGAGCAACTGGAAAAGAAGGGAGCAGTCAGGCCTGGTCTATACTCAGCCAGAGCACAGAGTGCAGCCTGGGAAGGCACCAGTTACTCGAGGGACCATAGCAGCTGGCAGAAGGCATGGGATTGTCTGCACACACCTTCTGCCAGTTACCAGGGGGCAGTAATAGCCCTGCTTTCTTCAGCAGGGGTGGAGTAACTCTGCTGGCAGAGAAGCTCTGGGCATGGGAGCTCTCTGTTCTGCTGGCAGAGCACTGTAGGCCAGACTGCTAAAAACATTTTTTGTTTTTAACCCCTACTTCACTCCAATGCCTAATTACCATTTGGATGAAGCATAGCTCTACTAAAACTTCTAATTCCCAGTCTATTACTGTTGCTCAGAGTTCAAAAAAAGCTCTGCAGACCTGAAGCTCTCCAGCAAAACCAGAAAAGATCAGACTGCACGTTCCTCATTTCACTTGCATATAAAAACCCAAGTGGAAACTCAAGGCATTCTTTCCACACAGAAAGGAAGAAATTCTTGGCCTTCAGAACACATGCAATAAAAGGGCGCACACTCATTTTAAAATATCCTTTCCAGGTCACCTTTAAGGATTGGTCCACAGAATGAAACAGTTTGAGAGCCCTTGATCTCTGCAGGTCCCAGGCCTTTTCCCAAGGCTAGAGGTGCAACAGGGACTAATGGGATGAACCCATAGGCACTGACTTTTACTTTTGCTGGCAGAGGGGCGCTTAAGATGATTCTCCCTCCCAGTAGCACAGCCAGAGCAGAGTTTTGTGGAGCCTGTGGGCAGGCAGAGGAGGATGCAGGATATCTGCTGTGACTTAGGGTTCCCTGCCCTACTGCCCTCCCCTCAGGAGTCCCACACCAGCTGCACTGCCATGGTGATGCCCCCGTCTACCTGGGGGCAAAACTCCGCACCACTAACCCTGCTGCTGCCAGGTGGGTAGGGAGCACCTTGCCATAGCAGTGCGGCCAATGCGGGGCTCCTGGAGACTTCCCTGCAGGCATCTGGGGAAGCTGCTCTCCACCACTGCCTCTGGCTGTATTCCTGGCCACATACATATGTGCACACATACATGCACATGACACCCCCTGCATCCCACTTCCTGTATCCCCTGGCAGGCTGGAACTCTGCCAGCCTGCAAGGGAAAACCTGCCATTTCCTGTGTTTTTCCACGGTGAACAGAAAACTTGGATCCCTGCACGATATTGGGAATCCAGGACAAATGCTGTCCTGGAGTCATGCAGCCCAGGACCAGGACTTGATGTTTCCATTTCAGGACTGTCCTGCCCAACTATAGCCAAGTGGTCACCCTACCCCACATACTCAGTGTCTAGGGATGAACCTATGAAGTGTATTCCCATGTGCAGATATGTTGACAGAGAGAGAAAAAGAGTGCCTGTAGTGATTGGTCCCTAACAGGCCACAGACCAACAAGGCAGGAAACCATCACCCACCAAGAATGGAGCGCTTACCTAGAAAAGGAAGAGTCTTTTTGATGGTGGAAGTAGAACTGGTCCCACAAGTTCCCAGCCATCAATGGAGGTAGCGAAGGATTAACGTACCTCCCCCTTCCCCTGCACACACCCACTTGCACTCAACACTTTAAAACTTTCCCTCATGACCAGCTCTGGAAAGCAGTTTTCAGTGGACCCCAAGCAGAGTCCTCAAACGAAGGTGCTTTTCACAATGTGGAATCTCGGAGGTTGGTGATGGGTACTGGGGAAGATCCAAAGGGGTACAGAAGTCAACATTCATTGGCTCTTTCTGGAAAGAAGATCTCACGGCATCTCTGGACTGTGTCCTGGGGAGACCGGACGCTATGCCCCACTGTCCGTGGGTCATCATATATTTCATAATCATTCCCTCCCTGAAGGGGGAAAGAAAAGAGAGAGTTGTAGCCATCACTCTGCATATAGCTTCCCTTGTCCTGTACAACCCCAACAGCACTTCAGACTCTGTAAGGGTCACCCACCTGTCACTGAAACACAGTCAGTGAGAGGCAAACAGTGCTCACCTGAGATGCACCGCACTGTTCACAGATTGTGATCCTGCTGGGGATGGGTTACAAGGGTTTTACTAGCTCACTGGACAGAATGGAGGCTAGGGTGGCTCTATGAGAGAGAGAATTTAAATTGTGGGCTGAGTACTCCCTATGGGAGGAAAGTGATTTGAATTAGTCTTTGTCCCAACGTTGTTGTTAAGAACACAAAATCCAAACCCCATGTAGGGAGTAAGGCTGACGTGTCAAAAAGTGTGGACGGATTAAGTATTTCCATTGATCTAATAAGCATTATATTTCTGTAAAGAAGTAGCAGTCAGATGACACAAACTCCTATGCTGGAGTAACTTCACCCAATCTTGTGGAGAATTTCCTCTGAAATAGTCAAGGTAAAAACTATAAAGGTATAAGTTACTTCTGTTTAGGTATCATCTGTCTGCTTCCATCCTGGGGTAGTAATGTCTGCTAAATGTAAACAAGCTATTATTTGCTCCCCTGCCACTGAGTCGCAAAGGTTTGTAATAGCACCTATTACTACCCTGGGAACAGCTGCATACCCGACCCTGATCCTAGTGTACTTACATTAGCATACAAAGCTCATATAAGTTACACTAGGGCAAGTGAACATCTGCCCACATCCCTACTGCACTGACTTTGCTTGTGGATCAGGCTGGAAGTATGACTGCAGTCCCTGGCATCCTGCACCTACCACATGATTTTACAGCACACATTAAGGGATGGAGAAGGGCACTGTAACCATTTGAAGTGAAATAATGGAGAGAGACCTAGGCCAGCTCAGTGTAGCAACTTAAGTTGGGGCTTGGCTAGGACCCCAGTACTAACACCTTACCCCTACCTACATTTGTGAAGAGTCTTTTGGAACCTCAACTGAGCACAAGAGACTGCTGATATATGAAAGGAGACAAGCAAAACCAATGAATGCCACATCAGCAGCAGGTAAGGACCACCTTGCACCACTGGCAGAGGCAGCAAAGATGTTCCTGCCTCTGCTGATGTGGTCAGAGTTTCAGGTTTGCATCTCCCTAGTTCTGTGGCCTCATCAGCTTCAGAATGACTTTGAGGACTGTGATGCTGCAGGAAGTCAGTTCTGGCTTGGTGGGAAGAACATCACTTGATAATCCCAAGCACTACTGGTCCCTTGGTTGTAGGCTTAGCATGTAAAGTAGGCTGGATAGCAGTCTGGCATGGTGCAGCAGCATGTTCTGGTACACAAGAGCTCTCCCTTCTCTCACCACTAGAGGACAGCATCGCCTAACAAAACCAAGAGAGACCAGAGAAATGGTCCATAGGAACCGGTCAGGGATTCTCAACCAGGGCATCCCAGCACCCTGGGCCACCAAGAGAGCCTTTTAAAGGTGTTGTACAATATGAACACTGACAGGCGAGCAAACACCTACATGCGATTCCCACAATAAACCCAGAGATTTCAAATAGGAATCCATAGGGGAAAAAGATGTTCTGACCTGTTGTGGCCTTTCTGAGTTCTCTGCACCAGAAGCATTGCTGTGCTATTTTTCTGCTGTCAAAAAAAGAGTGAAAACGAAGAGCTGGCATTTTCCAAGGGGCACTTTGACTCTAACGAGGTTGAGAACCACTGAGCTGGGGAATGAGGGGAACAGGTCCCTCCCTTCAGAGAACAGTTGAATGCCCCTTCCCCTCTCTCCACTCCAGGTGCCAGTGTGAAGGGTGTACTCACAGGGGTTGTCTCGTTCCCAAAGAAGTGGATGGTGTCAAAACTCTCATCATCAAGAATGTTGAGGCAGTAGCGCTTGTCCCAACCCTCTGGGAAGACATCAAAGCTGATCATGCCACCTGCCAGCAGGAGAGGGATTGTCGGGCAAGCGGGAAGGGTGCTGGGCACTAGGCTGGGGCAGTATAGAGGGCCTGGCTGCGTGAACCCAGTCTTTCCCAGACGGCAGCAAGACATTACCCTGCCATGGCAATCACTGCTCTAATGCATTGCTGGGATGAAGGCAGGCAGCTACCGTTTCTATGACAATGAGCTGTGAGGGCGTCAGCAAGGCGCCCTTGATCTCAGCCAAGGACATGAGCAAGAACACAGGAGCCTGGGGTGTAGGAGTGGTGAGGTCAGCTTTGTTACCAGGGAACCTGCGAGAAACTCTAGCAGGCTATTAACAATCCCCGCCATCCCTGCAGTGTCCGAGGGCCTCACAGTCTGCGATATACACATCCTCCTAATACCCATGAAGAAGGGAAGCACTGGCACTCCCACCTTATGACGGTGAGCTGAGGCATTAAGCCTCAAAGGCACTTTCTGGTTGCCTAAGCCCACAGTCTTTAGGCATCACTGACTCTTAAAACCACTGCTCAGCTGCTCCTGAGCTTCTGCTGGTTGGCATGTGCAGAGCCCCCACATGCTGAAACTGCCCTGCAGCAAGGAAACTGCTCTGAGGCCTCAGCATGGGGTTATCAAATTAGACAGGGGATGGTGTACTTCATCAGCAGGGGCTAGTCCTGAAAGTAGGCCAAACACCTGTTACTTGACACATCCTGCCTGGAGGGGGTGGGGGGAAGCTGAGGAAGGCTATGGATAGGTAGAGAGGCACAAAAGTACCAGGAGCTGTGTAAGCAGGTTAAGAATTGCTCAGGACAAAGGCATGAACAACTGTGTGCGTGTATGTATGCACACCACTGACCCTGGGATGTTGGAGATGCAGATTTCCTGTTCCAGATTGGGTAGAACTTAAGGCCAAGTGTCCCAACTCTCAGGACACTGCCACAAGGCTCTCGAGCAGGCTGGAGTGGGGCATACCTAATCTCTTCTGTTGGAGCTGCCCCACCTTGTACAAATAAATAAATAAATAGCTCCTGAAGCATGGGCATGAACCTCAATTTGCCATATCCCAGAGGAATGCCCTAACCAGGAGGCTACAGACACTGTTCGTCTCTGTGGCCCAATAAATATCCTATTTAAACAGCTGAGATTAAAAACGGCCAACTATCTATTAGTCAGAGGAGTCACTTAAAATAGGAGAAGTGTGGATTCAAGTCCCTGCTCTGAGACAGGCCCACAGGGGCTTGGACCAGGATCTCAGGTGCAAATCCCCACTCCATGCGATTTGAAGGACTCAGAACCACACCACCTGTGGGTGCTCCAGCTACTAGGCTATTGACTAGTCTGGGGTCCATGTACTCTCCAGCTTTTCACGGATGAGCCAGGCATAGACTACCTATGAGCCACTTAGCTCCAGGGGAAGGTTCCTGGTTGATAATCCCTAGTAAAGAGCGGGGTCTGCCTGGCCAGAAGCATGGCACTGGTCTCTGGCCAGTCAGCTGCTTGAGCAGCTGGGCCCTGCCCTTCTCCTCTCCTTTCATTTGTGGCTAGTTTTGGTGACTCCCCAATCAGCTGATTCTAGCGGATCCCATCTGTGGGTGCTTAGTTCTGCTAGTATGATGCATGGGGAAGCCTGAAAACAGAACCTAGGGCTGACAATTTGGCTCTGTGACAGGGCACCTGGGGTGAGGTGTTACTGTGCTGAGTAGGGCAACAGCCAAGCACCCATGGAGGACATGGATGAAAGGTGAAGCAACTTGACCAATGCCAAGGTCACCTAAGCCTGTGGTAGTGCAGGAATCCAACTGGCCACCCCAGTGCCAGGAGAATGTGTAAATCTGATCCATCACTGAGCAAGGAAGATGGCATATTCCAAGGTCTTTTGTCCCTTTCAAGCTGAGCTGGGCAGCAACAGGAGCTCCCAACACCAGCAGATATGGCTAGAAAAGTCCCATGAAGGGAGAAGGGTGCTCTACTCATGGACAGTGAGTGCTGTCTCAGCACTGCCCAGTGGCACTGGGTATCCGAGCTCCTGGGTTCTACCACTTCAGAGCTTCAGACAAATCAATTCCAGCTCTGCTTTAAGGGGAGATGGGGGAATCCCTGTTTTTATGCACCTCTACTTTCAGGTGCCCAGCTCAAAACATCTTGTGCTTTCTTTTCAGAGGACCAGAGAGCTCACAGATCCTGTCATCTTTGTGCACTGGGTCACAAGAGTGGCCTAGCGAAAGCAGCTTACCAAAGCACTGGGAGAAAGGACCATTGTTCTGTGCTTGCCTAGTGTGCAGCTGGGGAGGAGAACAGGACTGCGATGCTTTTGTCTGTCTTTGCTATGACAAATAGCCTGTGTCAATGCCAAGATGGCACAGCCGGGAGAGGCTACCAGGATACACAAGTTCCTGGCAGGCCGACAGATTCTGAATTACTATGTGGCTAAATAGGGAAGTGTCCCATCACCCTACAGCGTCCTACCCGCCATACCTGCTATGCTCTTCATTAACAGGTGCTCTTTAATAGGCACCTTACATTTTGATTCTTTCTACCTTCACCTCTGAGTAGTTTTAAAGAATGCAGCCCCATCCCTCACCCTCCCCAACATTCACCTCCACCTCCATCCTGGCCAAACTCCCCCCCAGGACACTTGCTGCCTGTTTCACTCTTGCAAGTCTGGCCATGAGAACGCAGTCCTACTTGGAGGTACCACTGCGCACAAACAGCAATGCAATGATTCCAGATTAGGTTTACCAGAGAAGAAGAGACTGCTTCCTTAACAGTCTGCCCTGCAAATGCAGCAGGGGAGCCAAGAAGCAAACTGGGGGCTTTCTCTCTCCTGTGCCCCTGGCATCACTGGGGCTGCACAGGTGAACCAGAGGGAAGGATTTGGCTCTGCAGCTGGAACAATTCAACTGCTAGTGTCAGAAGCAAGAGCAATCTCTGTTTCCTCTCCTACATTTCTATTGGAACAGCAGAGCTAAGTGAGAACCTATTGAAATTCAGTGGAACAAAAGCCAGTGCATCTGACTGATCTCCCAAGAAAAAGATCCACTACTCATAGGTACTGTTTATACCTCTCTATTTTCTGTTTCTCTCTACACATTACATAGGACCCCAAGGCTTGAGATCTCCCCACCCAAGGATCCACATGGGGAATCCACCCCATGTTCTCTTCCAAGGGGTCTCAGTTGGGCTCCCATCCCTGACATTCACTCAGTCACCTCTAGGTAAGAAATGGCCAGGGCTTCTTCCCACCTGAGATTCTCACAGAACACACGCTGCATGGGCAGCCACAGCAATCACAGGGCCCTCTGCTTACCTCGAGAGAACCGCAGGCCTTTGCCAGCAAACTCTGTCTTCAAGGCTGCCACAAACTTCTCTCGGATCCGCTCTTTCTGCAGAGAGGAATGGAGGGGGAAGCTATGAATGACTAGCCCTCAATGGGGCTCTTGTGCCACTGCCTCTCTAGCTCTAGCCCTAGGCTTCTCTGTTCTTCTCAGATCCCAACAACCAGCATGACACAACTGCTTTTCTTTGTCTCTTGCCCTGAGCACCTGGGGCCCAGGATTTGGTGTGGGCTGTGCAGGATCTTAGATGATCTCACAGTTATGCTGCCTTTGCTTCTCCCTTCACACAGTTCCCTTCCCTTGGGAACAGTGCCATGCTGCTGCTGTGACCCCACCTCAGAGTTAGCCTAAGGGATGTTAGATCAGGGCAGCATGGGTCAGTTGTTGGTTACACTAGATTGGAGCCCCTTTTCGCACAGCTGCCTGGGAGCCGATGCCTTTCATTGCAATGCTGCTCGTCTTTGGGGGCCCAGTCCAGGAACTGATATCACCAGCTATGTCTCTAGGTCTTGCACCTGTTGGACCAATCACTTCAGGCTTTGGTTTGGGGAAAAGGAAGTCTTCAAGGATAGTCCAGTACAGCTGCCACTTGACAGAATCACAGCGTTCTCCACACACCTTAGTGACACACATCCTGGCCCCTCTTGGTTTGGAAAACCA
>NW_005842259.1:530604-535461 GCF_000455745.1 Alligator sinensis | reverse complement strand
GGGGAAATGGAGGAGAGTGGTGGCTGGATGGGACTTGAGCTAAGAAGTCCAAGCATTTTGGTCGGTGCCATCTCCAGCCACTATGCTGAAGAAATGCCATGGAAAATGGAAGGGGTTCCTGAGGAAGGTTTTCCACTACCAGGTGTGGTTGCATGTAAGCAATGAGCAGCCCACTTTGACCAGTGGCAGTGGATCAGGTCACTTCTTCAGTGTCACCCCAAAAGAGCTCCTTTGGGAGTTCCCATCCACACTGCTGCCTCCACCTTCACAGTCAAGATAGGCAAGCCCAAGGCCTTCAAGGCTGTTGTTGGCCTGGCTACCTGAGTACAAGGCTTGGGACTCTAATGTAGGTTGGGATGAAGAGGACAAGCAAACACCATGACATTACATGACCAAAATAGCTCGCTGTGTCCCCTGTGAGAGCAGAGGAGGGGACAGAGAGGCCTGGCAATTTACCTTGTCTAGCTCAGAGAATTCGATTCGCTCCTCTGGGGTGCAACTCCGGCCAATGGGTGAGATGTTCAGCATCCCGTTGCGGAACTCAATGAAGGTCCCTCTAAGGGGGGAGGGGCAGGCTTAACACATTTCATAATCACAGAATCATAGAAAATTAGGGTTGGAAAGGACCTCAGGAGGTCAGAGAGCAAATCCAGCATTTACATGGGAGCAGCTGTTAATGGTGCTATATCAGGAGTGTGCCTGCAGGGAGCCTGGTAGAATGAGAGCTACACCATACGTTGGGTAGAAAGTGTTTATCACGCTGAATCCAAGAGGAACCAGCTCTCCACACTTGGCAATACAGCACAGCAAAGGACTATGCTGGGGCAGCTCCAGGGAGGAAGCCCAGTTTTGTGGTTAAGACACTGGAGGGGGATGCAAGAGATCTGGTTCTTCTCTTAGCTTTGCCAGACATTGTGGGTAAGTCACTCAGGCCCAAGTCTTCACAGGTGTCTAGGCTCAGTTGGCAGCTGAGCACCAATACACCATTAAAAATCTGGGCTTAATCTCTGTACCCATTTCCTATGTGCAAAAAGGGGACGACAACTCTTGTACTTCCCCACCTTCGCCTATCTCACCTATTTACATTGCAAACCCTTCAGAACAGGGACTGCCCTCTGGATTGTTTCTCAGGCAGCACAATGGGATTCTGATCTTGGCTAGGGTGTATCAACTGGCACAGTGCAAGGTGCAATGCTGTAGCAGAGACACCCACTTAGTCTCATGGGGCCAGCTCAGGGACCAGGAACAGACCAGCCAGGTTAAACAATGCTCTGGATTATGAGCTTCTCCGAGAAGCAGGGTAGATCCGCTTGAGCAAAAAGTTGCCCTAACAGAGCTCTACCACTGCCCATACCTGAGCTAGCTCTCAGATTTCTGCAGAGCTCTGCATTGTGCCCTGTGGAGGTATCTGATGTGCTAGCACTATACAAAGCTAGTACAAGAGCAAACCCAGGGGACTGAGATTCTAACCAGGGTCACAGGGCCCAAAGCCTTCTGTAAAGGATTGTATCTGAACTGCAAAGAGGCAGCTATGGGGCTGGGGGGGATCATTACTGCTTCTTGGGCAGCTTTAGAAGTGCCATGTAATTGAGACAGAAGTTGATTAGTTCCTGCAGCAGCTCCTCCCCCAGGTGGTCCTGGATAGCCTGTGGGGAAAGGAGATGGGGAAATTAGGAAGAGCCTAGATGGAATGTGAAGCCAAAGCTACTGCCAGATAGCCCTGCAGGGGCTGGAGGACGCTGCTTTCCCAGAATGGACTGTTCTACAATATCCATCCAGGATAGGGACAATGGGACAAGGGAAGTCAGACAGGTCTAATTATGATTGGGAGTGCAGAGTGGTCAGATGTTGGGAGGATGTCAGACAGCTGCTGCATCTGGGGCTGAGAGAACTGGGGGAGACAAGGCAGAGGAAGGGTTGGGCTGGGGAGGGAACTTGGAAGGGACAAGGAAAGAGCAAACCAGTGGCTTTGAGAAGAGAGGCAGATCAAGAGACCAAGACCCACCTGCTTGGAGACCAGCTGCCCATTCTTGTACTGCACAGTGCCATTCTCTGCAAAGACGTAATCAAATTTCTTGATGACTGCAGGGAGGGGGTGGGGCAGAGGGAGAGAGAAAAACAGCACAATAGGGTCTAGTGTTCCAAGAGGTGGCAGTGCTGAGTGATGGCTGCATCAGAGCCCCTACCTCCCCTCAAGCCTTAACTCCACAATCTTTTGCCCTGTGCTCTCTGTGCTCCAGATGCCTGAGAAACACCCAGTGTGATGTGGAGACCTGAGGCACAGTGAGGAGAAGTGATCTGCCCAAGGCCCAGAATAAGTCAGTGGCAGAGCTGAGATCAGAGCCTAGGAACAGCAGCCTCCCAGACACATGCTCATTTTCCCCACACCAGGCTGCTCACTTTCCCTTTTGCTTCCTCCCTCCCTCCCTGCCACCCCCAGTCCCCTTCCCAGGATGTCTCCGAGCACCCTAGCTGATTATCTCACTCCAGCTTCTCCTGGCTGCAGTAAACAGACCCCTGCCAACTCAGCAGGTAATTTCATGCTCCCTTAAGCTGAGAGTTACATCACCAGGTGACCTGTCATTGTCAACAAGCCAGAAGGAAGAACTCGGCTCTAGATTTTACTCTGAAGCTGGAGAAGGGGAGAAAAGGAAGGCAAGAGGGAGGACAGGCCACCTGTCTCATCCCTCCTGCCTCCTCCCCTCCCTGCCGAGAACTCTGCTTAGCCTCCTACAGCAGATCAGGGCCGTAAGACCTCAGCCCTTCACTCATGCTCAACCTTGGTGCAGAATGTCTGAGCACATACCCCCTTCCCTTTGACAGAATTCCCATAAAACTGCAACCCTAATGGGTGCTCAGAGAGACTCTGTGAGCTGAAGAAAGCTGGAATGTTTTGCCATGAGGCAGGGCTGGGAGCAAGTGGAAGGAGTCTTCCAGCCATGCAGCCCTGTCTCTACCCAGCCATGACCAGGCCAGACCAGGACAGCATAAAGCACAAACTGAGACTCATTAGCATGGGCTCTTACACGTGGTCTACAGGGTAAATTCTCCTGGCCTGGAACAGTATCTCCAAGCATGCTGTGCTACTTCTGGCAGGCTGTCTCTTAAATTGGAAGCAGTGTTGTTGTACCCATGTGGTGCTGTCAGCAGGATAACTGGCATGAAGCAGCCTAATTGGCCCTGTCATCCAGCAATGCTAACGGATGTGGCTACCCCAGCTCTGGTTTGG
The DNA here is from genome assembly GCF_000455745.1 of Alligator sinensis. Lineage (NCBI taxonomy): Eukaryota > Metazoa > Chordata > Crocodylia > Alligatoridae > Alligator > Alligator sinensis. The sequence goes on along the minus strand of NW_005842259.1, from coordinate 532,232 downwards.
GAAGCTGCATGCTTGAGAGTGTTGTTTTTGGGCAAGACAAGGTCAGCACAAGGACAGGACCCAAGAGAGCCCTGTATCTGTGCATTAGGTACAGATGCACCAGATCACAGTAGGTGACAGGCACAACGCTGCCCTCTGTTCTGCTATCCTGTCAATGGGGAGAACAGCAGCTCTGGCTTGGGGAGCTGCTCATTTGTTGCCCAACCCCCTGCTCAGTGAAGGGGCAAGAGTTTTACCCCTGACGCTAGTGAGCCTGGGAGATGGTCCTTGGGGAGGAGCTCTGGGCTTCTAGCAATAATGGCGGTCTGGGCCAAGCCCCCTGTGCAGTGCCATGAGTAACAACAGTAGCAGTGTGAGCTGGCACTGGTAGTCCATGCTCTCTCTGGAGCAGCTGGGCACTGTTACACTGCCTCTGTACCACACCTGGGACCACTGCTGTGCAGTATATCCTGCCCACTCCAGCTCTGTGTGTGCTATAGCCTAGAGATGAGGTAACATAAGCCTCCTTAAAGCAACCCTGAGCAGACACCAATAAGCACATCTGGAAGAAGTGCTGGGTGTGAGCTCAGGGCCCCTCTACAGCTGGCAGCATTGCCATGTCTGCAGGACAGGACACACACTGGGCAGAAATGAGCAGGCATCGTCATGGTGTGCAAATGTGTCCTCAGTGCTCAGGTGTCTAGAGCCGCGTGCACTTACCAAAGACGAGTTCAACTGGCTCCTCTCACCCAAGGAGAACAGCTGCTCCCGCCAGCCTCCAACAGCCCCACCCTGCCAATGCCCACCCACCTCTGCAGGACCTGCCGAAGGGGAGGCTCTCACCTTCGTCCCCTTCTCCCAACTGTTCGGCTATCTTGGAGTAGTCGGAGCCACCCACTACGCCAATCTTGACTCTGCCACGCAGCTCCTGCAGGAACTTATCCACCTCCGGCTCAACTTTCTGGAAGAGCAGGATGGAGACAGAGGGTTAGAATTCAGAGTAATAGACGAGCTGCAGTATACAGGACAGGCCTTTCCAGACACCAGAGGTGACTCTTGATAGTATTTCCCAGTCTACTAGGAGCCCCATTTGTCCTGGGATGGGTTGCCATGGAACTGGGGAAGGCTGCATGACTACAGATCAATCCACCATTTCGTCTACTCCTTCTTGCATGTGGGCCCCCATGAAAGGGAACACAGTGGCCAGTAGATATTTGAGAGTCCAGGCCTTCATGTGGGGGGGATTTGGTGGCAGCTTACAAATATATTAGGGGAGAGCATCAGGGGCTAGGTGAACAACTATTCACCAAAGCACCAGGGGAAAACCAGGAGCAATGGTCATAAACTCCGAGAAGAAAGTTTCAGACTGGATACAAGGAAAAACTTCTTTATGGTTTGTGTGACCAGATTCTGGAATAGTCTCCCAGTGGAGGTTTTGCAGGCACCTACCCTGGAGATCTTTAAAAAGAGACTGGACGCACACCTTGCTGGGGTTACTTGACCCCAGCAGTCTTTTCTGCCCAGAGCCGGGGGGCTGGACCCAATGATCTCACAAGGTCCCTTCCAGCCCTAAACTTCTGTGAATCTGTAAGCCCATGGGGGGCCTCTGTGAGGGAGACATGGGGACAGCTTGAATGCATGCTGCTCCA
>NW_005842259.1:506193-530552 GCF_000455745.1 Alligator sinensis | reverse complement strand
GGAAAGACAGATAGGTGCTGTCATCTTCCCATCTCACGCAGTACAGAGATTTGCAGTGACTGAGGAAAGTGGGAAGGAAAAAAAATGAGGGGGATGAAAGAGATAGAACAGGACTGGTAGAGGGGGAAGGGAAACGGTTCCTTCTGTCTATGCATGTGTGCGGAGGATCACTGGAAGATGAGCATCTTGTACTTCTATGTCTTGCCAGAGAAGCACCCTGTTCTGACATATCCTGTCCTGTTCTGGACAGGCTCAGCAAATGGGCGGACGAGAACCTGATGTTTAACACTGAAAAATGCAAGGTTCTCCACCTTGGGAGGAAAAACCTGCAGCATCCATATAGGCTCAGCAGTGCTACGCTGGCTAGCACTATGGAAGAAAGAGACTTGGGGGTCATCATTGACCACAAGATGAACATGAGTCTTCAATGCAATGCTGTGGCTAGTAAAGTGAGCAAAATGCTGGCTTGCATCCATAGATGCTTCTCAAGCAGATCCCAGGACGTCATTCTCCCCTTGTACTCGGCCTTGGTGAGGCCGCAGCTGGAGTACTGCGTCCAGTTTTGGGCCCCACTATTCAAAAAGGATATGGAGAAGCTTGAGAGAGTCCAGAGAAGAGCCACACATGATCAGAGGTCAGGAAAACAGACCTTACGACGACAGGCTGAGAGCTATGGGGCTCTTTAGCCTGGAAAAGCGCAGGCTCAGGGGTGATCTGATGGCCACCTATAAGTTTATCAGGGGTGACCACCAGTATCTGGGGGAACGTTTGTTCACCAGAGCGCCCCAAGGGATGACGACTAGGTCAAACGGTCATAAACTACTACAAGACTGTTTCAGGCTGGACATAAGGAAGAATTTCTTTACTGTCCGAGCCCCCAAGGTCTGGAATAGCCTGATATCAGAGGTGGTTCAAGCACCTGCATTGAACACCTTCAAGACAAATTTGGATGCTTATCTTGCTGGGATTCTATGACCCCACCTGACTTTCTGCCCCCGGGCAGGGGGCTGGACTCGATGATCTTCCGAGTTTGCTTCCAGCCCTAATGTCTATGAAATCTATGAAATATCCCATCACTCGATGTGCCATACCTACCGCCCCCCCCCCAATGATCCCCACACAAAGAGGCTGGATCCCCTCAGAACAATATAGAATAATAGAACATTAGGATTGGAAGGGACCTCAGAAGGTCATTTAGTTCAATCCCCTGCTTAAGGCAGGACCATTCCCAAGTAGATTATCCCAGCCAAGGCTTTGTCTAGCTGGGTCTTAAAAACCTCCAAGGATGGAGATCCCACCACCTTTCTGGGTAACCTGTTCCATGTTTCACCACCCTCCTAGTTAGAAAATTCTTCCTAATATCTAACCTCAGCTTCCCTTGCTGCAACTTGAGCCCATTGCTCCTTGTTCTATCATCTGCCACCACTGAGAACAGTCCAGCTCCAGCCTCTTCAGGTAATTGAAGGCTGCTATCAAATCCCCCCTCAGTCTTCTCTTCTCTAGACCAGGGGTGGGCAAAATGCAGCCCGCGGGCTGGATACGGCCCACCAGGCCATTCTATCTGGCTCACAGGGCCCCTAAAAAAATTAGTATTTATCTGCCCCTAGCTGCCTGTCATGTGGCCCTCCAACGCTTGCCAAAACTCAGTAAGCGGCCCTCCACCCGAAATAATTGCCCACACCTGCTCTAGACTAAATAAGCCCAATTCCCTCAGCCTCTCCTCATAAGGCATGTCCCCCAGCCCCCTCACCACTTTTGTTACCCTCCGCTAGACTCTCTCCTATTTGTCTACATCCTTTCTGTAGTGGGGGGCCCAAAACTGAACACAGTACTCCAGTGGGTGGCCCAGCCTGGGAACAAACAAAGCTGTGTCAACAGGTAAATAGCTTGGGACAGATCAGTAAATAAGGCCTTCCCAAGAGCTCTTGCTCCCTGTCCCTTGCCCTTTCCTGAAGAGCTGCTCATTACTGCTTAATCCCATTAACAGAATTCCAGGTGAAACAGCAAAGGCCCCACCGAGTGCTTACTGACCAAAGGGCTTCTCTAGCCCACCCCTCCCCTCTGAGAACTCACAAGCCAGGCAGAAGTGCTCTGTAAGGGGCATCTTAGGCATGGACTCTGCTCCAGGGCCTCCACCTTCCTGTTTGCCTGTTTTTTCATTCCATCTCCGCACGATAAAGCCCTCTTGCTGTTGCTCAGATGGTGCACTCCACCCAGCAACAGGCTTCTGCTCCTCCCCATGCCTCCCTGCTTGTTGCTTATGCTTGGGGCCCTGTTTTCTCCTTTATCACTTGCTGCAGATTGGGGGATGACCTCAAAACTGACTACCTCCAAAGGTCTAGACAAATGACTCTCTGATATTTTGCCCTCTGCAACACCTTCCATCTGCAGGTCCCAACGATGTAAGGCTAGATATGTGCCTTACAGACACATATCTAGCCTCACAAGACCCCTGCCCAAGGTAAGGAATAACAGAAAACTGGGCTAAAAGGATCTCAGAAGGTTATCTAATCTAATGCCCTGCTCAAGGCAGGATTATCCCTGACTAAAGCCATCCTATAAAAGCGTTGGTCTAATCTAATCTAAAAACAGCATGAACAACCCTCTCTGACAACTACCAGGCACAGTGCCCCAAAACACCAAGAACATCTTAATTTGCTACAGCTAAATGAGGGGGAGAAGAGCACTATCCTGCTGCATTATATTGAGCCCTCCAGGCCATGTCTGCACTAGAGAACTGAACTGGTGGGATGAGGCTGGTCTAAACACAAACATTTCACTGTTTCCATTCTGACCCATGCTCCAACCTCTCGTGGTTTTGCATTGTTTCCCTGCTACTGTTGTTCTACATCATTTTGCCATGGTTGGCAGCCCACAGTTCCCAGCTGACCTCCCCAAAGCAGTGGATTCAGAGAATTCTCCAAGGGCCATGACACAGGAAGGAGAAGACTGCCTGATCCTCTTTTGGCACCATCCACATTGGCATCAATCAAACTCAGACTGAAACAGGTCAAGAAATGAGCCATATTTTGCCCAGCTAAACGCATGGTGGTGCGATTCACTGGCAGCCAGCAAGAGAAGGTCCCCAACAGGAAGCAGGACTTCACTGTGCTGGTCACTGCTCTTGTGCCTACTATGCATATCACAAGTCGAATCCAAATATATTTAATATGTAAGTGAAACACTGGGAACACTTGTGTGCTGCGAGCACAATGCATTTGCAGGCATGGGAAAGGGATCACACAGATCTTTGCAGATTCAGTTCTTCAAAGATGGACCGGGCCAGAATGTACAGATGGGTAAACAGTCACAAAAGGACTGCACATGAGGCCAAGGCATATGTGGGTCTACATGCAACCCATAGTAGGGTGGAGATCAGCTGGCCTGTAGATGCAAGGGTGAGACATCTAGGAAGGGCCATGGATGAAAGGATGTGGGGGTGCAGGAAGCATTATTTTGGAAGAGCTAGGTGCTTCCAGGCTCTCCACCTGGATTCACTAGCCCGGCTCCCATTCCTCCCTCACAAGATGCCAGCATCTTCCATCCCCCAGTGCTCTAGGGCCCTAGCCTCAGACTTGAAAGAGACCAGAGTTCAAACCACTTCTCGAACACAGATTCCCTGGGTGACCATGACTCCGTCTGTGCCCTCAGTTGCCTCTCTATTAAATAGGCACCACAGCACTTCCCTACTTCCTGGATCAACATATTAAGTAGGGTGAGCCTTAGGCACTATGGTAACAGGTTAAGCAAGTACCACAGACAGCTTTCACAAGGCTGTGAGCAGAGGGCAGGCTTCCCTTTCCTCCCTACAAAACCAAGCAGATGCTGCAGGCTGCCCATTGCATAACACTCTCACGCTGCTGTCAGCCAACAGAAAGGGAACCCTTCTCTACTTCAGCAGAGGCCTGCTTTGCTGAGGCCCTTAGAAACAAAACAACTGGGATGCAGGAGAGAGAGTTCGCCCTGCCAGGCCCATTTGACCATTGCACATGCAGACAGTACCAGCTTCAGAGCCATGCAAGCGCAAACCCGGCACCAGTCTGGTTCCAGGTGTGCCTAAAGGGTGCTGACCTCTGGGCTGCAGTAAGAGGCGATGAGAAACCATGCAGGTCACAGAAGACATGGCCTCATTTCCTCCCTTTGGTATCCCCAAGAGCATCCTCCCTCGCTTGTGCTCTTACCAAGTGGGTTCGAGTCTCTCTGGGGCTGTGTGCGAGAAACAGTTCATGCAATCATAGAGGAGCAGGGCTGGAAGGGACCTCCAAAGGTCACCTAGTGCAACACCTGCCTGAGGCAGGATCTTCCCTATCCAAACCATCCCATACAACCATCATCTAAACTCCACATAAGACTGCCATCCACCCTGACACAATGCAACCTACCGCCCTAACAGGCCAAAAGAAAAGCAGGGGAACCACAGCAGCCAACCTCCTGCTTCTGCGGTGCAAGGCTGTGTGGGCACATGGGGCTGGCACCCCTGAGGGATCTCTGCTTGAGATGGCAGCTGCTCCATGTGCCTCTGCCCTCAGAAGCAGCTGCCCCCATGAGAGCCAGGGCCTGCAGCAGCATCCGGCCGCCTTTGGGTCCAGCTAGCTCAGGATGAAGACGCAGCAGAGGGCAGTGGGGCCTGGATTAGCTTGGCCAGAGTGGCGCAGGGATGACTCCTAGAAGACGAAGGCTGGAAGGGACCACAGGAGGGCATCTAGTCCAACCCCCTGTCCCAAGCAGGACCAGCGCCAACTAGATCATCCCAGCCAAGGCTTGGTCTGCCTGTGGCTTCAAAACCTCCAAAGAGGGAGATGTCACAGGCTCTCTGGGTAGCTCTCAGCACAGGGGATGGCACGTGTGGGGGCCTGGTTGGAGCTTCTGAGGTCCAGCCCTGCTTGGCTCCTGCCCTCCCCCATCACAGGGGCTCACAGAAAATGGGGTGGCAGGGACCTCAGGGCGGCATCTAGCAGGGTTTGAGTAATGGGGGAGCTCAGGGCCCTATGACACAAGAGCCCCCTGTAAGATTTAAAAATCATAACGGGGAGGGGGGGAGGGTCTCCGATTTTATCAGGGCATCGTGATGGGCAGCCCAATTTTTTTATTTATTTATTTTTTTTGCAGACCCCCCCAAGAGTCAAAGCGTCATTCAAACCCTGGCATCTAGTCCGAGCCTGCTTCCCCACGAGGAAGCCGCGCAGAGCCCGGCCGGACGCCAGCGCGATGGCCCCCCCCCCCCGGCCCCGCCTGGCCGGCCGGCAGAACACTGCACAGCACAGCGGGGCGGGGCCGGCCGAGGGCGTCTGCCCGCGCTGCCCAAGGCGGGAGCGGCGCCGCGTCATGTGGCCGCGCCGGCACAGGCCTGGATACACGTAGCGCGCGGCAGAGGGACCCTGTTCCTGCCGCTGTCGCCGCCGCCTTGGGGCAGCCGAGGATAGAGGAGCCCGAAGCTGGTTCCTTTCCCCGAGCCCTTTCCGCAGTGACCGGCTGTTAGTAATATAGGTTGCAGTCGGGAGCTTGCTAATACAGACATTTTTTTTTGCAATTGTCTAGCTGGTCTAATGAAAGATATCGCCTCTTCCACCGGCGTTCAGGCTCTTCGTGAGGAACCAGGCAGGTCAAAGAGCTGCGGCGTCACCGGCGGTGTAGATTTGCTAGTACAAATGTCGAATGAGATCACGGCTCCACCACCCAGCCCGCAACTTTACGTTGTTATTGTTAGCAGGGAAGCCTGGTTTTCTCGGATTTTAAAAAAATTCTCAATTTTCGGTTAAAAAAAAGTAACCCCAAATCCACATTTTTCCATGATCAAAACACCACTCTCTCTTTCTCTCTCTCTCTCTCTATATATATATATACACACACACACATTTATTAGTGGGGTTTATGTATATTAGTGGTGTATATGTATGTGCGTGTATACACACACATATATATAGTGTTTCATTTTAATATATGTGGTTTTTATATATATATGTGTGTATGTGTGTGTGTATGTGTATATATATATATATATGTGTGTGTGTGTGTGTGTGTGTGTGTGTGTGTGGTATTTAGTGGTATGGCATTTTATATATAGTGTTTCATTTTGATCATGGAAAAATGTGGATTTGGGGTTACTGTTTTTAAACCGAAAATTGGGGATTTTTTTTAAATTGGAGAAAACCAGGATCCTTGGTTATTAATAAATCTATATTTCTGGCGCAATTCTAACTCTGTCGCCTAATTCCTTGTTAACAATATTTAGTTGTGTGCAGATGAGCTTTGAAAAAAGAACTGGGAAGAAGGAACCAACTTCAAGCTCATGGGGCCCATGTATGTAGAAATACGAGTTTTTTGGAAACCCTGTTGCTATGAGGATGGAGCCTACTTTGCTGACTTGGGACATCGTGTTATTTGACTTCTTGATTCAGGTGTCAACCATGTTAAACATTACACTAGGTTTTTTCTTGGTTTTTCCTCCCTATTAAATGTGCAGCAGTCTTAGACAAAAAACTAGGCCAATATGAGGATTTTTGGATAAGCACCTGTCATGACTTTTCCAGGGGTGGACAGCAGCATGTGACGGGGATCAGGCAGCAGCGCAGAAACCGACCTTCAGGTTGGGCAGGACTCTGCCCAGTCTTCTTTGGGAGAGTCCCCCGGTGGCAGAAGTCCCCCAGTGGTGATGTATTCAAAAGTATCCCCCAGGGATGGAGATGTGTGTTTTGGGGTGAGTCTAAAAGGATTTTCCCCCATAATCTCAGCTTAATCTCAGCTCTTTATTCAAGGCTATATACTTGGTACATAATCTTATTTTACATTTGTATTAGTAAATATACATTTTTTTATTATATTCTAACTCTTTAGCATATCAAATCCCTTACCAGAAACTTTTAATTGTGTAAAGATTACTTTTGAAAAAGACAGGAATTGGGAATAAGGAACTGGGAATAAGGAACCAACTTCAGCTTCATCAAGGATGGAGTGTATGTTAAAAATTTAAGAGCTGCCATTCACTGGATAGAAAATTTATCTGTCTTGTCCAGTCTTCTGGCCCTACCAAGTGCCCGGAGGTTCCTGATGAACCTCCTTCTGGCCCTGGCTAAGCTCGCAATTTATCTGACCAGGAAGGAGACTGGCTGTGATGACTCCTGGGGACTGTGGGGCTGCTTTCCTGTCCCTTGTCCATTCATGTATCCGAGCAGAGTTTCAGTATGCAGTGTCCACTGGCTCCCAGGATGTGTTTGAAGGCCAGTGGGCACTGGCTGGTGTGCTCTGCTCAGTGTCCCCCCTCGGAGCACTTGTTTTGAACCTGTGACGTGACTCCAGTCCCTGTTTTCTCTTTAGCTTTCCCCTGAACTCAGTTGGTGTGTCTCCAGTAGCTTCCCCACTAAGGAAGGTGAAAAGCTCTTCCTTGATGGGCTCAAGCCCATGATTCGCTAGGCACGTCAAAAAGGCCTGTCACGCAGTGGCAGAGAGTGGGTAGCAAAAGACGAGGGTATGACCAGGGGCTTTTCCCCACTGTTGCTCTCCCACTTGCAGCCTCCAGCATTTAGGGCCTAGGAAGGTCTGATTCGGATGGTGCCCCTCACTCCTGTGCTCAATAGCGACTGCTGCCCCTTTCCTCCAAGAATGCATCCAATCTCTTTTTGAACCTGGCTAAACTGTCAGCACGCACAACAATCTGGTGGCAAGGAGATCCACACTCTAATGGCACTCTGTGTGTAATAAAGAATGTCTTTTTGTTAGTTTTAAACTTGCTACCTACTAGTTTCATTTTGTGGCCCTTAGTTCTCGTAAGCAATAGTAAATAATAAATCCCTATCCCTCACCACATTGCCTTCCTAGACTGTGTTACATGTCTGAACACAACTGTTGGTAAGACAAATACAGCAGCTGCTCAGTTCAGCAGTTGTTCATAGAGCCTGCGGTGTTAAAATGTGTTGTGTTCAGCCAGACTTCAGCATCTTTTGGGGCCATTCCTGAGGAGCACCCAAGCAGATTGCTCCCACGTGGAAACCTTGGAGGTTTTATTCTTACCCCTAAAGTGCAGCCTTTGTTGCATGCTCTTGGGACCGAGGGTTGTTCCAAAGAGCAGCTGAATCTATTGATGATTGTGGAGGCTGGAAAATCTTGGCCTATAATTTATTCTGATTCCGGTTAAAATGAGCTCCATGTGTCAGCTGGGTGAGAGCATCTGTCGGGAATGCTGCGATAAGCCCAATGCAATCAGACATGCACTTTATTTCCAGACACTTCTATCCCTAAGGAAAGCAAATTGTGGTCAGTGTTAAGAAGCTACTTTGTCTCAGTTTACCTGAGCTTTGATGTAACAGCTCTCTGTGGTATATGAGCCACACAAAAGCCCTGGCCAAAAGTTGTTTTTCCCTTCCAGCCTCTGTGGGGGCAGAGGAGAGTGACTTTGTGTGTCAGGTCTTTTCTCCACAGGATCGATTCTGGGGAAGGTTTACTGAAGAAATGCAGCTGGGTTAGAAGAATTTTGTGTCTGGGGTCAGACTGATCTTTGACAGATGAACACAGCCTGGGTCTTGCCACCAGCAATGTTCTGACCATCCTACAGGACACATTAGAACCTGAGCACCTCATAACAGCTAAGTAAGATTCACCTCTGCACCTCTGCATTTTCACAGACCTACATTTTGCATGTTGGCTTCTATTCTACCCAGGAGAGCACGCAGTTCACCATCAGACTCGATATGCCTGAAGAAGGGTGTTTGTGCTCAAAAGTTTGCAAAGAATAATTTTTCCAACTATTTAGTTGGTCTATTAAAAGATATCACATCTACCCAAATAACCTTGTCTGCCTATGTCCTGAGACCAACATGACTACAACCAACAACGCATAACAGCTAATGCATGTTCCTCAGAGCACCCTGGTGGGTAGGGAAGTTCCCTTCTCAAGCTGAGATGCGCTTTGCTTAAGCGATTAATTCAAGGTAACATGGGGAATTGGTGGCAAAATGGGGATTTAAGCCCAGATTTCCTGAGAGCCCATGCCACTTCTTAACCACAAGACCATCCTCTTTCTTCTGGGTCATCCCCATGGAGTGTACTTGACATGGAAGACTGCAGGGCAGGATTGACTATATGGTAACTAGGTCCAAGGACATGAAATGCCTTGTAGATTAGGGTCAGGACTTTGAACTTTGGTCTGAAGTAAATGGGAGGTATGTGCTCCAGGATGTTTGGAAAGTGTGGTAGTGATGTGTCTGTGTTGGCCTTTGAAAGGTTTGTGTGTGTAGCAGGGGGTGGGGGAAACAGCACATGGCCTGGACGAAGAGGGTACAGCAGTGTACTTATAGCCCTACCCTTTACAGACAATAGCTACTTGACTAGGTGTCTCTTCTGCCCTAACTACTCTATCAGGAACAGCAGATGCCTGAGCAGATCACTCTGCCGTAGGTCCTGGCTTTGCTTCAAGCCATGCCTAAACCAGGAAAAGAGCTGTCTAAACCTGCATTAGCAAGCATGTTTTACTTAAACTCTTTCCATACAGGTGTTTTGGGAACTCCAAAAGTGTGTTAGCTGGTCACCTGGCATGCTTGTGAAGGTGTTCCTTGCTTGCTATGTGAACACAGCTTGTTTTCCTGGGGCTGGCATGACCCAAAAACACAGATGGCAACATTCCTCACATTTGCATGTGCTGAACTCACAGCAGTTTTATGCCATGGGGCTGGATGTCTGGGTTAAGCTATCTGGTGGGCACACTTCCTGGGTATGGCCTTAGGGTGGCCATCATAGAGGACAGTCCGGTTGTCCTCTGTCTTCTACTGCTACGAAACCCAATGCCTTTCTCTTGAAGAGAAAAATAGAGAACATAAAGACATTGGGTTTTGTAGCAGTAGAGGACAGAGTACTTTTGTTGTGGCCCCTTCACAAAAAGCCACAGCATTTTGGCAATTAGCAGCCAGGAAAGACACAATCCCAGGAGCTTTCAAGTGCACTTCATTAACTACCCTGCACAGCTGAGTTGCAGTCCCACTGCTGCTGTGTAGCCAAGGAGTGAGCGAGCAAAACAAACGTACCCTCTGCCATCTTTGTACAAAGTCAGGGGCTGTGCCACAGATGTGCTTGGGCCTCTTTCACCGTGCCCTTGACAATGGCAGCTGTTCCTGTGAGGAGGTTCTGGAAGGTGAGTTTGGGCAGGAATTAGCCACAAGTGCACAGACATGGGGCAGCTTGGCAGCTCCAGCTGTCAGCATAGAATGGGAGACTTCCAGGTCATTCAGTCTGTTCCCCTCCACCATCCTCGTGACTAGACAGTCACCTCGCTGGGGTCACCTAACCCCAGTTGTCTTCCTGCCTAGAGTGCGGGGGGAGGGGGGCTGGACCCGATGATCTGTAAGGTCCCTTCCAGTCCCTAACAATGTATGAGTCTATGAACCCTCTTGGCATCTTTGTGCCCTTTAATCTTCGATCTCTTGATTTTTTTCCTCAGAAGGGTGATTTTCCTATTTGCTTTGAGTGGTGAAAATGGGCTGCAAACTGGGAGATGGTCAGGTACCAGGATAACTCCTCTCCCCACATGTTGGGGAGTGAAGTGCTGTGGTCTGGTCTTCTTGGATATGCACTGCAAACTCTTTTCCCTCACAATTGGTGTCTCTGTGGCATATATGGTTTCTTCTGTGCTGTTTCTTCCATCACCCAGGTATGAGAGAGGCAGGGAGTCTGGACTTAACTCTTGGATGTGTATGAACTCCCTGGGTGTGGAGCCACTGGCAAACTGTGTCTAGGATGGCTGGAGCACAGCTGGGTGATTAGTGGTAATGGTGGTTCTCAAGCTCTTTGGGTCACATACCACATGGTATTTGTAATATTTAAATGCACTGCTCTGATTTTATGTTATGAATAATAAAGTAACGTTTTATGTTACTAGAACCATACTGTACCCTCACCAGTAACCTGTGAGGCACTACAGACTTGTTCTTTTTTCCTTCCTTTTTCTTCACTCACATTTTCCCTTTCTCTTCTGCTTTTGCAGTCCTTCCTCTCTCCTATCAGCTCCAAGTTGGCTTCATAATCCCAGGAATGCATTCTGCAGTTTGAGAAACTGATCTAGAAACAAGCTGTCCTTATAGAACCTATTTTACCTATGGACTGATTTGTTTAGATGTCCCTGTTGTGAGGGCGCATTGAATTTTGAATAAGTATGCCTCACCAACCTAGGGTCTGGTTGCAGTGTTAAGCTGCAGGCTGAACAAAATGTTGTATGTTTATGTAGAGCAGAATGATTGGAAGGAACTGGTTTCAAGCTCTGATCTTTGAATCCCTGTATAGACATAGTTAAAGCAGCCCTGACCTTCATCTTCATTTGCCTGGTTCCAAATCATGCTCTCGGTTTGAAAGATGTTCTTGTTTTGACTTCCTGTCCCCTCTGAAAGTTGAGGAGGGCTCGCTTGCCCATGCGTCAAAGCATCTGTAGCAGTAAAGCCAAGCTGTCCTCTGTCTGCTTACAGCTGGGTCTCCACTTTCTCCCTTTTGGGGCACAACACTCATACATAAATGTAAATATTTTGCCCAAATAAATATTTTGCCCAGTAAATATTTTGTGGCTTCCTCACACTGAGTTGGTATTTAGCTGGTATGGTCCCAACCAGAGATGTTCAGACAAGCTAAATGTAATGGCAGAGCCCTGAGGAGGGCAACAAATGAAGGTGAAAGAACAAACCTACTCCAACTCGTGTGAAATCCCAGCCTTCTTAGAGAATCAGAAGAGCTGGGGACGTGCTCCCCAATTCCTCCCTGCCTTCCATTTCACAGCTCTCCCTGCACTCTTTGCTTTCAGGGGGAAGGGCTGACCTCCAGCCTGGCTTTGCAGATAGTTTAGATAAGAATACAGCACACCAGGTGCTGGCTGAGCCTTTTGGAGGTTAAGCCCATGTTTCAAACAGCTATGCTTTCTCCCTCTATATAATGTTAGAGGGACAAGGAACTGGTCTCAAATAGAGTTTATCCTAAAAACCTGGAACAAATTAAAAGTCTGTGGCTTGGTAGAGTGGAGGACTTCACTGGCATTTTGGCATATGTGAAGACCTGCAATTCTGTTTGGGTTCTTAGCTTAATAGGAAGAGTCTGCCTTTATAGGTCAACTCAACCAGTTTGTTCCTTGGCATCTCAAAAGAGGCTAGTGAAGGGTCCTGCTTGCAGATGCCTGTCCCCTCAGAGGTCACTGAAAAACACATTCTACACCTGGACCATCAGAGCCCTTGGTAACAACCCTCAAGCACCGTTTCCCAGTGAGTATTAATGCGGCTGATTATGCAGCATGGTAATGAGGCCAAAGGTGCTTCACAGAAAATGAGTTGCATAACCAGGGACATAATAGCAGTGCCACCTGGTGGCAGCTTCTTGTAACAATCCGACTGAAATTTCGCTAAGCTTCTTGTCTCTTTTGCTTGTATAAGCAGACACTATAACCTTTTTCTCTCAATTTGTTGAGTTGCTCCAGCGATGCATTTAGTATGTTGTGCTTTTCACAACCTGTATCCCCACTATTGCTCCCACCTGGTGTTTGGACACCTCTTTTGGAGGATTCACAGGGAACCCAGGCATCTCTTTGACTCTGCTCAGTAACAGCCAGCTAGGTATGTTCTGATCACTACTTTCCCCATTTTCCCATCATCTGGGTTTGCTTTAAGCATGCAGCTGCCCTGGGCAAACAGTTTGCCATCTTGATGTTACTCAACACTTTGCAGATCTTCCCAAACCACCTGTTCTGATTGCATGGGGGAGATTCTGTGATACATTCCCTCTGCTGTCGCTTAGATCCGAAACAGCTGCTGCTGGCATAAAAGAAGTGTTTCAAGACTCCTGGCATGGGCCAATACTTTGTAGCTAGAATAGGAGGTAACTGTGTGTGTGGGCATTATGCTCTGAGGCAACAGCTATATCCAGTTTTGACGCTTGGCTGTAGAAACACCTACTTTCCCCAAGACAACTGTTGGTGGCCAACATGAAACCAGCCCTTCCATGCAACAATCCACCTCTGTTAACAAGGTACCCTCCACCACGGCTGCAATCCTGACCCCTTTGTTCAAGTGCAGCAACCACCATTTGAAATGTTCTGCCCTCTACATTTAGTGACAGAATCCAGCTTCATAGCAATAAAAGAGATTAGGAGGTTGCGTTGTCACTTGGATAAAGATGTGGTACAAGATCATGCAGAGAGATCCCAGCCATAATAACCTGTTTACGCTCAGATGGTTGAGGCAGTTACTATGACTGGACTGGAATATTTCTTTCTTAGGAAAGCCATGTTGACAGAGTTCAGAAATGGACATATTAAGAGCAGTTGGGTATCTCATGCAATCTCTCCCTTGCATTTGCTGGGAAAGCCAGACATTAAGCATCCATTTGGTTTAATCTTTCCTCCTCCCCACAATAGTGTTTGGGTAGTAGCTGAAACATGAAGAGCACTGAGAAGGGCTTAGAGACTTTCCAACTTAAGACCTTCACCCTCCCCAAACTACTGTCTTCCATTGTATTTGAACTAAGCTGGGCTCCTCCATTACCAAGAGAGATCAGGTTTCATTTTTCACCATCCACCTGAAGGGAGCAGTATGAAGGAATCTTAATCTCAAGTGAGGGAAGACCACCTAACTCAGTCCACCCATTGTTCAGCACAGTAACAGGCCCCTTAGAGCTGCACCCAGCCCCCAAGAAATCTCCCTAATGCAAGATCACAGTGTATGTGGAAGTACAAGTCATAAGCAGTGTGAGGCAGCCACCACTTCCTTCTGTAATATGAAACAGCACAAGCTGGGGCACTCTTCCAGTCTGCATCTTACTGGGGCTAGACCACTGGTACCTGACTGAAGCAGAAGGGCCTCTAACATGGCAGCTGTGCAGACACAGGAACAAATATACAACACTGGTGGAATTCTGTTTATTGTAATAGAAAAAAAACAGAATAAACCAAACACCACTTTCTGCCTAACAACATTATTAATTCATGTTTTAAAAATGGCATGGGGCAGCCCCAGCAATACAAGACAGAACTAGGATTTGGGGCAAAGGGATTCTGTTCTTTTCCAAGAGAACAAGTTCAGTTTCCCTGTCCCTTTGTCAGTCAACTGGCGGAAGCATTTCATTATATACGCTACATATTTATCTCGATCTATTTTATATACCTATAAATAAGTGTGGTTGGGTGGAATGCTGAGTATATGTTTCTGCAACTTATGCATAACCATCTTTTGAAGGGGTGGGTTTCTAAAAGGCATACAGAGTGTGAGTACTCACTGTTCAACTGCATTAGTTAAGAGCAAAGAGGACTCCTTTTCATAGAGTCCATTTGCTGTGCAACCTCTGGGTTGCACAGCAACCCAGTTGAGTCTTAAACAGAGATGACCCTTTGGGGAATTCCCCATCAGAGGTGCATTGTTATTGCAAACACAGTATAGTTGAGTAAAATTTTGCCAAGTAATTCACATAGCAGCATTATTTCTGTACTAAGATTCTAGGGAAAAAGAAGGGCAGATTCCAAAACATAGAAGGAGAAGCCATTCATCTTCTCTCCTCCTTCCCAGCAAAGATGTAAAAAGTCCTGAAATTGTGAAGGGCAGTCAAGTAGACACCTGGTTCAGGACCACTGTCTCCCTAAAGATACAAAGCTAGGTTACAGGTTTCTCCTGAGTTACACAATAGAATGAGGAAGGACAGGACATGCACAGCACATGAAAACTGAGCTATACCTTCCTTAGTGGAAGGCAAAGACCTATTAGTGCCTCTGGATTAGGAAGAAAGAAGGGGTCTGACAGCACTTACTTTAGAACAGTTTCTGCATACTATGCACTTTCTGCCAGCTACAAATTTGTGTAACAAAGCAAGGCCTGATCCTAAGGCCATTGGGTTCCTACTGCTTATGTTTTCTCCAACCTAGAGGCAAATCTCTTACAGTGAAAGGCTTCTGCAGAGGTCTGCGATGGCACAAGCAGATAAAATAATCAAAGACATTCTGGGCTACCCTGACCAGTGCCCTGGTCCTGGAAGAATTACTTGCAGCTGTGGAAAGAGGATGTAAAATGCTGCCACATCAGATGAAGGCATTTGACTCCCACTTTGCACGTATGCTAGGGGCTACACCAGGGCAATGGGGAATTGCACACACCCGGAAGAAACCAGGACATCCTCCTCTTCCACCCTCAAACTCTTGGGAGCTACTTGGGAGGCCTTACTGAATAAAGCTGAGAGAAAGGAGAGGTTCCTAATATGCATCTTTTTGGAACAGTTGTCAAGGAGAGAAGGAGCCTAGCAAAGAAAGGACATGCTTATTTTAGTATCCTAGGAGGTTTTCAGTGCACTTGGTGCAATTAGAGATCGAGAGGCAGGTCAGAGCACTTCCCTTGCACAATGCACATGGCAAAGTCTGTCTCATGTTGTCTTTCCTAAATCCAACTGCTGGAGGGAGAAAGCACTCCTAAACTAGAAACAGCAGATACCAGTACTCTGGTCTATCTTCTTCCTCTCCATAACCTCCTTCCCCTAAGAAGGTTTGTAAAAGGCTATAGTAATCTTTAGTCAGAGGATGAAGTCCTGACACAACTGTTGGATCTCTGCTCAGCCCTGCTCACTCCCAGCAATAGCCCCTGAGTATCTTTGACACCCACTGGAAAAAAAGGGGAAAAAATAAAATTTAGAAACAGCTGCTTCAGCTTTGTTTTTTTCCCCCTTTAAATTTGGGCAAATCTGCATGGAGACTAGAGAGCTGCTTCTGGACAGCTTACCTGATATCTACTCCCTGCCTGCACTTAATCAGACTCCTATCTGATTCCACTATCATGGAAAGGATTGTGATATCAGACAAGGCTGGGACTTTTACTGCCTATTTTGTGGCTGTCATTAGATGCTGAAGGCTGAGCCCACAGCCCACATGTTGTTATGCAGCTGCCATGCTATTCTTGCCTTAATGCACATGCAACACTGATTCATCAGCTCCCATGCAAAAGTTACAAGGGTTTTGTACCTGCACTGATGAGATTGGGAAGAAGGAAAAAAGTTTTATTGCATTTTGTTCTTACTCGATTGTGGTTTTTCATCCCTTCTCACTTAAGGGGATGATGATCTGTGAGTATCTCCTTTTGAATATCCTCCTGTCTGTTCCTGGTGAGCCTCTGCAGTAGATGCTCTCCCACTCACCCAACTGCATAGAAGGTTGTAACAAAAAAGCATCACTGATAAGTGAGCAGCTAATTCAGTCAGGACATTCCTCCCCTGGAACCATGCTCCTAGGCATGTTCTGACCAGGTTTGGTCAACTTCTGCATGGAGCAAGCAACACAACATTAAATTAATACTTACTCAGAAGGCTTTAATACTGGTGGGCCCTCACTATAAGGTTATAAAACTCACTGTTTTTTCCCATCATGGATGCAGTAGATGCTCCATATTATGGGCACTGGGGAAAAAAAGATGTAGTCTGCTAAAGGATGGCTAGGCTTTATAACTCAGTGCTTCCCTATGGGTACTCCCAACTGTCTGGCAGGTCCTCAAGTTTTCACAGAATTAAATCCCCTTCACTAGCTTGGGGGCTACTTAGAAAGCATCAGTGTGCTTGGACAAGACAGCCTTAATAAATTAGTATAATGCTATCAGAAATGATGACAACCTTTTTGGTAGCATCTTACATGCAACCTGATATATCCTCCACCTACAAAGTCTAAAAAACCATCTTGTTGCTTTCTTGGAGTTAATTCTGATGTGAAATTATAAAAAAGAAATCTGGTAGATTTGTGTTTAAAAAGGGGAAGCCCTGGTGAGGTGGGGCACACCCCTCCACTCCTGTTAGCTCTGTCCGTTGTGTCTGCTGAAAGTGTTCCCGCCTGGTGGCTGGATCTGAATGGAATCCAGGAGAGGCCTCAAAGCTTGTCCAAAGGGTCTGAGGAGGCAAAAAATAAGACCTAGATCTTCAAGTGCTCAGAAGATATTCATAAGACTTTCTTGTGCCCTACTGAAACTCAGCCACTTCTTGGAATATAATTTAACTAGGAATGTCTGTACAAACTTGATTTCAGGTGAGCCAGTTCTAGATCTAACATACAGTACTAGCATGTTATAACATGTTAGCTCTAGACCTAACATGCAGTACTGTCATGGTGGTGATACCTTGTTTGAAACTCCCAGTAACTTACTTGAACTAGATGTAAGATCAGAATTTCATTTTGCAATGCAGTTTTCCATGAGGTATCATATGAATAACTTTAAACAGAGAAGTAATAGTGTTTCCAACTGAAGCTGTTAGGAGGAAAATCAGGGAAGAGGAAGGTCAAGTTTGAACTTGGCCAGAAATGCCATAACTTAAAAAAGTAACCTTTGTATTAGAAAAGGGAAAGGGCATGGGGTCTTGAATAGTCATGAGTAGCCCAAGCCCCAGTTTGAGCATTGAACCAACATCTCGCAAAGGTGCAAGTGGCTGTTCTGTCAGATGAAATGATCAAAGGCTAATTCCTATTTGAATTCTAAAGCATCTGGATTCTCTTTGAAAGTTTCCCATTCAAGTATATGCCATGTCTGACTTTAGAAATCTAAGGAGATGATTTCCCAAGACTGGAAAAACTTGCCTATCAATTGGTATTGCACATCCCAAGATGGGTAGTGTTATGTGAGCTGGCAAGGCAGCAGCCCCCCGAGCATCTGACTGCAGTTTCCTCACTGCCTCAACTCAGGGTATGCACCAAGGGAGCCTGGGTTAGTCTCCAAACTCCAATCTGGTGGAATAGAATGTTAGAGGACTTTCTCTCATGCCCTCCTTTCCAAATGCTTCCAACCAACCATAACTTTTAACTTTCGAGAGCAACTTAAAAATTTCAACTCCCTTTGCCCTCCTCTAAGGAAAGCCAGAGTCCATTACAGTGGGATAGAAACAGGGATTTAAGCATTGCTGGGCTCTATCCTGAGCTAAGGCCCAGCCTACAGGAGTTTAAAAAAGGTATTAGTGTCCTGAGCCAGTACACCTAGAAGCACTCTCATCCCTCCTCTCTTCCTCTTGCCAAGTGAGACAAACTCACAGGGAAGCAACTGTTTTTAAGTTTGCTGAGGGTGAAGAGAGAAAACATTCCACCCTTCTTTAGGTACAATTGTACCTGGTGTGTGTGGTACACAGACTGTCATTACACATGTATATTAAAGTTTAGCAAGTAGCATCTTCTTCCTCATCTCATAAAATAGAACAGATGCCAGTCTCCTGCAGGGCCTTATCTGTGCTGTGTGACATTAGCAAGACACAGTGTGCTCCTTATACAAACAGAAGCCAAACTCACGTGGCAAGGACTTCGGATGGAAGATCAGTGATGTAGGAAGGGATCTTCTTCCCTGTCAGGAACTGTGCCACTTCGTTACTGAAGGTATTGCAGTTATGTTCAAAGAGATTATAAGACTCTCCTCTGTGCCCAGAAGGAGTTAAAAAACAGAAAAGAGAGACTCAGCCATAGCTAAAAGGAACTCAGATCAATAATGAGAATAACCCCTTAGAAAAGCACCTTGCATCCCAAAGAATGCACGGCTCTTTAGGCAACGTACATTAGTCAGTTCAACTACACATTCAGCTGAGGTGGGGGTGGAAGACAGCAGACATTCTGTATCACTGATGCTACAAAACAGTCTTTTGGAGGGGAAGTGCGGACCAGTTTCTTCAAGTGAAACTACAGATGGGCTATGAGATCAGATGAATTACAAAAGTTGGAATTTATCAAAAACACTACGTATTATGTTTCCTACTCTTGTGGAATGCACACTAGGATCTCTAACAAACACAAGTGGCATCAGGATCTCAAGTTTATGCATTATTGCAACATTTCAGTACTGATTCTCAGTAAAGACCACATGCTAATGAAATACCATTTCCTGCACCACATACGTTTTCCCTAGAGATCCTCTCACCAAGGCATTATGACCCTGTTTTGCTGTCAAGTATTGGCACTGCAGGCTTCCTGGCAGAATGCTTTGTAAAGTCTAGCTAAAGGTCTAGGTCCATTGGACTGTTGTGTAGCTTACAGTTTATTACTTGCCAACATGCTAGATCTAGCCCCAATGTTTGACTAACACCAAACAGGTTTTTGGGCACATAAAGTTTTGTATTGGTGGAATTGGCCCGAGGGCTCCCCAGCCCACCTTTCTCTAGCGTATAGCATCTCTATGCCAAGAAAGTATTTAAAAAAAAAAAGCAGCAAAAAAGCTAATGCTCACCGGAACATCGATTCCCCCAACGAGGACAAGTATTCCAGGAAAATTTCTTCTGTAACTTCAGTGTTTCCTAGGTCAACAACTGAGTCTGGGGGACCAAGCAGTGTTCCTCCCTGTAAAATTGAAAACCAAGAAAATAAGCTTAATGGACAGAATGGATTCACTTAGAGGTTGGCAATTTCCTACTGTCCATAATGCCATTCCAGCTGTCGTTGTTTGCCTAGGATCAGAGAAAGGAATTTAGACTATGTTAGCTTGAGAGAAGCCCTGCTGTTCCCTTCACTCCCTATTTAGACAATGAAGTAACAGAGTTCATGTGGCTTATACTGCCACTTGGTCTATGCTTTCCACAAAGACCTCTGACATGTGGCTAACTTCTGTTTAGGAGGGCCTGGGCTTGGACTCAAAAACTGGAAGGAATGTCAAGGCATGAGCATATTTTTATGCATCTTGAGTCATCAAGGTCAGACCATTAAAAAGCCTTTCAATTTAAGACCGGCCAAGGCTGCCTATAGGTAGCTCAGCAACAGAAAGCATTTATCCTCTCAAACTCTGAGTGGCAGGAAGCCTTACAATTTCTTTGGAATGCTGGCTGAAACAAACTTTAACTTCTGGCTGTATTATATATCATTAGTAAAAGCTTCCCTTTTCCCCCTGAGGTGACCAGTCCCTATGGCAAACAGTACCTCACCTAGCTGCATTCTGAAAACTGTTCAGACTAAATACACTACACCTCCTGCTCTTCTAGAGGGCAGAGATGCAAGGTTCTCCTGATTAAAGACATAATTTTTTGCAGACTAATAGGATTTATTTGGGAAATAGAGCTTGAAAAAATTAAGTTCTAAGAAAGCTGAACTTACAGGTGCACAGCTGGAAATTCCACCACTGCCATAGAAGAATTCATCCTTATGGACAATTATGGAGGTATGCCTGTCATGGGAGGGCCAGAAGCCATGTAAAGAGAGGAGGAAATTGGTTACTCAGCATAAATATCATCCACAAAAATTATTACTTAAGGATGTTACTAAGGCAAACAACTGTAGCAAGATTAAAGAAAAGATCATGGCCTTTCTATGATCATGAACATATTCTAATATCCCAGTGTCTGCTGGGATGTTAACATAAAAATGGTCCACATGAATATCAAGCCTTGTGTCACACTGCAGATAGGTGGGAGAGATGTGGCTCAACCACATAATGAGATGCTAAAACGGGTGATAGGAGGAAGACCCCTCCCCGCCAGAACACAAGGTCCTCTGTGGCCTCCCTCCTCCAGCCAGATGGGCAGAAGAACTCCCAGCTGTGGGACCAGTCCCCTCAGGGAATCAGAAACTGGGAGAGCCTGGAGCATGAACTACCCCAGTAGGCAGAGAAGAGATAGTGGCTGGATGGTGGGAAGTGGATATAAACATGGGACAGTGAGTGGAGGCTGAGCCCACTGGCAGGGCAGCAGAAGACAGCTAAGTGGGCACTTTACTGGAGGTGGGAATTTTAACAAGTTGGATGTAGTGCTGTTTTGTATCAGGAAGCATGCATTAGTAAGTAACCATGTGACCTTATTTGTAAGCCTTGTCTTTCACCCACCTACTTCCCCACCTACTCATGTGTGCTGGCAAGTCTGCAGCTAGAAGTCGAGTTGCTTAAAAAAAAAAAAGAGACAGCACGCTATGTTTGAAAGGGCCAACAAGCTTTGGGTGATACTGCAATAAAATGCAACTGTTTTTAATAATTTTTGTACTCAGGTCCATCGGCAAGAGCTCAAAGAGATTTGAACAGTACCTGACTGCACTGTCTGCCCTAAATTAGTTTGTTTTCCAGGAATCTTAAAAACATTCAGAAACACTCTCTACAGCATCAGAACAATTTCTTAATGGCTGAAGCATATGTAATGATGTCCTGTTGGAAATGCTTCCCATACTGCTCAGTATCTAATGCACATTAAATCTAGTGACTTACCAGATGCCATCCAGCTGTTTCCCTGTGTGGAGAGGGGGAAAAAGAGAGAAAGAGTCATCAGCCATTCACTTTATACTTTTCAGCCCACTTGCTGTCAATCACCAATACATCTTTTCCCCCAGATGCAGACACTTCCCTCTGCCTGACGAAGGGTGTTTGCACCTGAAAGCTTGCAAAGAACAATTTTTCCAACTATTTAGTTGGTCTAATAAAAGATATCACATTTACCCAAACAACTCTGTCTGCCTATGTCCTTAGACTAACATGGCTACAACCAACACCTTTATCTTCCCCCATTATCTCATCTGGCCTCAAACCCCAGACTGCAGCTTTCACCTCAACATAATTCTTTTCAAAGGCACAGGAAACAGTTTATGTTAATTTTCTTTGGGGTGTTAGTAAGGGAAACCACACTGCCTCCTCTGTTCACTTAATTTCTGTTTGCTTGCATGAGAGTTTGGTCACAACAGCTTTTTTTTGCCAATAAACACCTCCTTGACCCTCCCCAGGCTTGATACTAGGAATGAGAAAAGTGTTCCATTTCAGTAGCCCAGTTAGTCCTCCACCACAAGGGTGCTCATCTAGGACTAGCCGCACTGAAGTTTTGCACATGCTGATACAGAGTCACTGTATGATATTTTTTTTCATTTTCAGTTACTACTGAGGGGCCAGATTGGAACAGGTGATTTAGAGTGAAAATCTAGCTCTGTCCTAGTCCCTCTGCCCCTTAAAAATACAGTCAAAGTGCAAACATTGAGTATAACCTTCCCATGTTTCTTTCAAGGGTGTTTTTTTTTTAAACTAATTGGGCCTTCTGATTTTTTTTTTTTTTAGGGCAAAGCAAAACCTAACACCCTCGCTGAATACTGAAGGTAGCATCCCTGTTGATCCTATTACCCTCAGCTGTTTTGAAGATGTGTACCTGAAGCTGTCTTTTCTTTTAGGGCTGGTCTATGCAGGGGAGTTGTTGTGAAATAGCGAGGGTGTACTTTTAAAGCACAAGTTATTCTACAGTAACTTCCCAAGGTGGAAAGAGCTAAACTCTAAGGCACTGCACTCTCAGTGTGGAATAAGAACATCTATGAAGTGAGCTAGGGCAGAATAGCTGTTCCACATTTAGGTTCTTCCAGGTTACTTCTTTGTGTAGGTAAGCCCAAAGCTTTTGTTTAATTTCCTGTCTAGGTCAAACCTTGTTTCCAAGCTGCCTTAAATGTTTGCATTCAAGGAGGAAGTGGTACAAAATTGACCAGGGAAACCAAACCACAAATAATATTCAGAAGAAACAAGATAGCTATTTTCCTGTTCATCACACTGAGGATGAAATAAGATGGTTATTTTGGTTTTCACTTTAATTTGAGATGGAAAGATGAGCCTCAGGGCATTAAATGGAGGAGAACTAAAAATGATCACATTCAAACTGACTTGGCTCAGGGAGGAAGAATTAGTTTCCAACTTGGACATAAAACAGTGCTGAACAACAAATTATATGTCTACATTTATTTCTGCGTATCATTTAGAATAATGTGACCCCTATATGTATTACTGGAATATAACTAAGTTTGCCTGGAAGAGAAACTAATAGTGTGGCCCTGTTTTAAAGAGAAAATACAGGGCTTTAAAAATACTAGGCTGGGGTAGACTTAAAATTTATAAACACATCTAGTAACTAAATGTAAAAATAGCTGCTTCTATTCATGTCAAGATCAAGATTCAGTATTTTCTCAGGCAGTGTCAGTTTACACTGGACAGATGGAATACTGTTACTTTTGTACATCACTCATCCTGGACACTGAAGCTCTGCTATACTGGATACTTCCCCTTATGAATTCCATTTACAAGTAAAGAGATGCAGTGGTTGGATTCCTCATGTGGCAGGAAAAATATCTAAATTAAAATAATAAAGACATTTCCAACTGTTTTTTAAAAAATATACTAATTTAGAATTAGGCACTAAATCAAATAAGGGACATAAGCAGATATGAGCTTGACACCACCAAGCCTAACCTTGAAGATGTTGGCTCCAAGCTGGAACCCAGGATTAGGTGCCTACATTCCATATACAGTTTATGGGGAGGAGAGTTAAGTGGCTCAGAAGGGTGGTCCAAAAACCTCACACCCCGAGCCAGGAGATTCATATATCTGCCTAGTAGGAAACACAGAGCACTGGAGATATTTTGAACTCTATATATTAGTTTTGTATACTTGTAAATTACACTAGGATCCAGAGTGGTCAGACAACCAACTCTCTTCAAGTAACTGCTTGCAACAGGCAATAATACAGTTCCTTGCCAGTAGGTGACAGAGTAGCATAGAAGCTTGTTTCCCTTGAGAAAAATTACCCCAGAGTAAGCTGCAGACACACAGTACATACAGTTATGTATCTTACACTGTTGTAGTTTACCCTGATTTTTCCCAAGATCATTCTATACCAGATTTGAGTAAATTATATGGTGTAGGGCAGTACAGCATGTATCCACTCCTTTTTTATACTACTGTAAAAAACAATTACACTGATGTAAATGTGTCCCTAATCTCCTCCTTTGTCCGAGGGGGTTCAAATCCATATTTTCTCCTACTGCCAGACAAGTACTCTGGACTACCAGGCTATGGGCTAAATTGGGTGGAGACACATTTCACCCTTCTATTGGCAACTGTTCCACTATACTAGTGATCTTGATCCACCGGTAGATCTCGGAGCCTCTTGCAGTAGATCTTGGAGCCTCTTGTGGTTAATCTGAGCTGGTGTGGGGGTCTGAGTGCCCTTATGCATGCACATGTGTGCCCCAGACCAGCAGGTCAATCCGTGGGGGACGGAAGGGGCAGGGGCTAGATTGAGGCTCCCACGGTGAGAGAGTGCTGCAGAAGCAGGAGGAGGGGTAAATTAAGTGGGGCCCAGGTCAGGTGGGACTTACCTGCTGAGGAGGCGCGCCCCCAAATAAGTTTTTCTCCCTCTGCTACTTGCTCGGTGAGGGGAAGGAACGGGAGGATGGTGGCAGTGCACAGTAGATCTTGGGTTGCTTTTAAATGCCAAAGGTGATCTACTTAAAAAGGTTGGAGATCACTGTACTATACAATGACTAATGTAAAATGCACAGTTCAGGAAGCAGTGACCAGAATCCAGAATTCCCCTTCCCAGCTGAGTGCTCCACCCACTAAGCTACAGAGTCACATTTCTCTTTGCACACTCTACCCCACTACCAAATCTTGCATTCCTTTCTGCACAGTCCAACAGTTTCA
>NW_005842259.1:505936-506177 GCF_000455745.1 Alligator sinensis | reverse complement strand
GATGCAGGATACCCTAACCTAGTTCTATCCCGTGCGTCTTTAAAGGTGCAAGGAGTTCCACTGAAATCAATGGAACCAATTGTAGGTTTATATACTTCACTGAATGGGAACATGCAGAACTGTTTTTGTTTGCTGCTTTATTTAAAATTCCCCCTGTTAACTCCAAGCAGTTGTTAAGTCAATCTAAACAATGTGAAAACAAGACAAAAGGCCAACGCTCTTGGATATGGACAACAATCCC
>NW_005842259.1:503619-505905 GCF_000455745.1 Alligator sinensis | reverse complement strand
TGGAAGAGTGACTAGATTTTGCATGTTCTGCGATCAATTTGGGACACGGTGTCATTGTTAGAATGTAAGGGCATTTTAAACTAGAAACTCAGATTGTTTTATAGAATACCATCCATGTCTGGGTTTGTCTTGAAGGCCAAGCAGAAGGAAGATTAGATGGCTGCCAGTCTGTTGTATTGGCAAGGTTCATTTAATAATCTTGAGGGTTTACAGAACAGAGAGTAGACGCATGTAGTTTAATTCCATATAAGATGTTTATAGAGGGCTCTGGATTAATCAGCTTGAACTGGGGTGCATCTGTGATGCATGAAAGTTATATAAGGAGACAGGCACCACACAAGATACTGTATACCCTGAATGAGAGTAAAGCCAGTGTCTGCGTTGACACGGCACTGTGGCACTGAGAGCAGCACCTGTTCCTTCATCTGTGAAGTAAGGAAATAGGGTGTATTAAAGGTTAGCACTTCTAGTCACTTAAGCTGCCATGCCATTTAAGAAAGCATATTATGTTAATTAGTCAAGCATTTTTTTCCACATGTAGCCTGAAGCATTCAAGCTGCAGCATGATGCCAATAGAAAGGAGAATGTTCTCAGGCATCTCAGGCCCTCTTCCTCTGAAGTGGTAAGGAGACAGGGCAGAGACTGCTGCTGGCATAAGACCTCTTACTGTTCTTTGGAGTGGTGGGCCATGCCAGAGAAATCTACTCCCCCTCAACACACATCATTTAATTCCTGCCTCTCCTCCAGATCACTTTATGAATTTCTTAACCATGGTTTGCCTAGTGCTTACTCATCTTCCTTGAAAATACCTGTATTGTAGAAGGTGGCCTTGAGGGATTATCACCCTTAAGAAAGGGGTGAAAGCTGCCTTGTTTGAATTAAACTGAGTAAATCTATGGCAAGAATACTGTAAGGAATAATCCTGCTCTGGCCAGGGATGACAAGGGTTTTAGCACTAAATCATGTAATAAAGCTCTTTTCCTCCCTAACTTCTGTGATTTTATTAAGCTTATGCATCTCACAGGGTGAAACTGCTCGGGGTTTCTAAGAAAACAATCCTGTTTGCTACATGGAACTTAATGTGGAATTTATGGCCCTTTGAAGAGAGAATGGGGTATATGTGGGGCAAGTAGGATACCCTTCTTCATCCCCTTGGGGAAACCTCTAGAAAATCATAAAGATCAGGTATAGCAAGGGGGAAACGCACATTAAAGATGTACTATTACACAGAGGATAAAACCCAAGCATCTCGCCTTGGAATAATCTAGTCACCAAATTCATGTGACCTTGAATATCCTGAGGTTTGCCTTGTCACTGTGATCATGCAAGGCCTAGTAGGCTCTATTCCAAGACTGTGTCATGGCTTGCCTCAACTCAACCAGTTATTAGCTACTGCATGAACTTTGTTCTGATTTATGAATCTTCTCTTTCATGCATGGAGCCTCATACAGGTTAGCCCCGAGTGCTTTGTTTTTCCAGAATGCCATTTTGTAGATATTTGGATACTGTGAAAATCACCGCAGATTTTTACCATTCAGAAAAGGATATAAGTACTAAAAGTTATCAGATAGAAATTCAGGAAGCAATAAAAATCTCAGATCTACATCTGAGTGGGTGGTACCACAACTAAAAACCTTAGTTCTGGGATCACATTATGAATTTGAAATAAAATGAAAACAGGTTTATTTCACTACATGTTCATGTATGGATAGCTTGCTTTACCTATATGTACAGGGTGCATACATGTTCACATATGGATACTTGGGTCAGAATTAAGTCTGGCTAAAGCAAGCTAACCTCTTTCAGTTTAGTTAAATCAGTACAAGTTTGTACATATTGATTCATATTTCTGGCCTCTCTCAACATAAGTCAAAACTTAGCTACAAAAATCATTACTGGTGCACTAGTGAGAGTATAACTTTCAAGAGAGGAAAGCCTGAAGACAAAGTTTTTTTTACATTATCTGGTTGCAGTTAGGATTAATTTACATATCTCTAAAATGCTGCCTCTGTATATCAGACAGAGACTGAATTTATTGACTTGGGTCACAGGAATATTTTTCTTGTCAATCTTGCAGACTTGCTGTTGGCATGTACTGGTCTTCGTGCTCAGAATAATTCAGGCTCTCATCTATTTAAGCCCACAGGATAGCAAACCACCTCCTTCTCTTAGGACAGGCACATCAAACTAATGCCAGCAATTTCTGAGATAACAGTACATGGGGCATCTGTTCAGAGACTGAGCCTGTTGGGAAGCTTTACATCAGACTGCTAGTGGGTCATGTAG
>NW_005842259.1:500478-503588 GCF_000455745.1 Alligator sinensis | reverse complement strand
CCTACATCACTACTTCACACTTTAGAAACAAAGCAGAGTAGCCAAAGTACTTCAAAGTCAGCAATCCAATGGCCAGCCAGTTAACAAAGGACAAGTTCTTGGTGAGAACCTGTCAAACCATCATACCAGGCTGATAGTCCATTTAGTACGGCAGTCAATCTGGAGTGTACTGCCTCCTTTTAAGTATGAAGATAGCATCAATCCATTAGAACTGAATAATATTGAAACATGTGAAAAACCTTTGGTTCCAATCAGATCTCCTCCCTCTCAGTCCTGCTAGTCAGGAATTAGTCTTCTTCTCACATAAAAAGCAGACTGAAAACATCTCCTATAACTCCATTAAAACAAACAAAACTGAACAGAAACACAAACTGCTTTCATCAATGGCTATCGTTCTTGAACGTTTTTGGGCCAAGCTGCACTGTATCCCTATGATTCCATGTTGTGGACAATGGAAAAGTAATAGTTTGTGACCCTACAACTACACTGTCACATCTCCAAAAATCAAAGTGATACGGTAGAGTAATTTAGACATTTTTTTGCTTCCCATCCAGTGGTGAGAGGGGGTAGAGCAGGGAAGGAGCCCAACTCCTAGAAGCTCCTCACAAACCCCCAAGGAGTGAGAGTACCTATGTTGAAGGAAAACTGATTTTGAGCTACCCTACAAGCAAAGCTTATTCTACGGCTCAGGTTAAATTTAGTTAGCAAAGCAAAGCTAAATAAGCTAAAAAGGGATTGGACACATTCTTGGAAGAAAGGGGCTTCAGTAGCTATTAGTAGCAAGAGATTTAGGGGTACAGTCTCTGACCCCAGATTAGCGCTTTTAGTAAACACATTTAAAACATTGCAAATATAACAGTACTTTGACTCCTAAAATAACTAATAGCTACATCTATTAAAGAAAACTATGGCTGTTTCAGTGGGTGAGAGAATGCTTTACCTCAGCATGTAACATCTTTGATTTCAAAGTATCTCTTCCTCCAATCTGGCTTTGCTTCATATTGAAAAGGAGTTTGAGAAAACACAGAACACCAACAATAAATCTTTCAAGTCACTGGATAAAACAATGACAACTGCAATCAAGAGCTTAAAAAGGAGAGCTAGGAGAGAAGAGATCCTCTAATGACAAAAACACAGAGGTCTTATTTCCCCAAAGTAGAGTGTAGGTGAAAGTAACTAAACGCCATATAAAAGTTTCATCAGTTAAATAGCAAGTTGCACAAACTCACACTTTCCTTCAGTTTAAAAAGAATATTTCCCCTTCTAGAAACAGTAATGTAAAAACTATTTGCTTAAAAACCAACAGGCTCCACTGACATTAACTGTTTTTAAATCTACATATACTGCACTAAAAAGTCAGGACTTTGTAAAGGACAATTCGAGGGAAGTGATTCTTTCCCTCTGTTGGGCACTGGTGAAACCACACTTGGAGTCCTGTGTCCATTTTTGGGGCTCTACTACAGAAAGGATGTGGACAAATTGAAAAGAGTCCAGTACAGGGTAACAAAAATGGCTGGAGGGCTAGGTAACAGGACTTCTCTTGAAGAGAGACTGAGGGAATTGACTTATTTTGGCCTATTTGATGTTCTGTAAGGTCATGGTCTTGGGCTAGGGGTGGGCAAAATCTGGCCCAGCAAGGGATTCTATCCAGCCTGTGATGAATCCCTTGGCCCCGTCTGGCCCAGGCATAGGCACAGCCCAGACCATGGCATGTGTGACCAGTCCTGCTGTCCCCAGGCACACAGTGGGGTGGGACTGGCTTGGTGGCCAGACTCAGCTTCCTAGCAGCCCCTGCAATAGCAGTTCTCTCTGCTCAGTTGCCACTGCCGGTGTTGCTGCTGCTGCCAGACCTGGCTCCACTGTGGTGTTACAGAGGAGACTGGGCGAGACCTGGGCAATGGCAGCTCTTATGTTCCAGCTGGGTCCCAGTGAGGCTGCAGATACCAGTGGGTCCAAGCCCCAGCCTGCGTGAAATCTCAGTCAACGTATTTGAGCATAGCAAGGGCGGCAAGGGACTGGGGAAAGGCGGTGCCAAGTTCCACAGGAAGGTGCTGAGGAACAACATCCAGGGCATCACCAAGCTGGCCATCTGCTGCTTGGCTTGCCGTGGCAGTGTGAATAGTATCTCCAGCCTCATCTACAAGAAGGCCCAAGGGGTGCTGAAGGTCTTCCTGGAGAAGGCCATCTGCAATGCCTCCACCTACATGGAGCATGCCAAGCACAAGACCATGATCGCCATGGATGTGGTCTACGCATTAAGCGCCAGGGTTGCACCCAGTACAGCTTCAGTGGTTAAACAAAGGAGGAAAAAACCCAAGCACCAGCCTGACTGGGTATGCCGCCAGGCTTCATCGTTCAGCCTCACTGACCCCGAGCCAGCTCCTGTGTGCCTCCTTGGACCATCTTACTTTGCCCCCCACCAACCACTCCACTGCCTCATTTGACTTCAGATGCAAACACTGCCTTCTGCTCCTCAAGTCTGCTACTCTTTGGTGACTGAAGGACCCCATGTATGGCCTGGAAAGTGCCACTGGGTATAATGCACTTAAATAAAAAACCTAATCAAAAAATAAGGGGCAGTCAGCTAGTTCTCACTGTCTCTGCCTCACTATTATAATCCTTTGCTGCTTTTTTTCCCTTCACCCTCTCCAGCTGCTCATTTAGCTAATTCCTTTTGCTGAATTTAGACATGTGTGTGTTTATATGCATGTATGTATACATGTAAATGCATGCATATGTGTGTGTGTGTGTGTGTGTACACATGGGTCTATATGCACGTGCACATATGTACATAGGCCTATACACCTGCGCAGGTAAACAGGTCTTTATGCGTGCACATACAATATGCTCCCATGCGCATGTGTACATGGGCCTACAGGCACAAACACGCGTGTGAACACGGGTCTATATGCACATGTGTACACAGGTCTATAGGCATGCACGTCTGTACACGGGTCTAAAGAAGCACGCCTGTGTGTGTGTGTGTGTGTGTGTGTGTGTCTCTCTCTCTATATATATATGAAAAGAGATATCTCTCTCTCTCTCTCTCCCTCTCTCTCTTTACATAAACTGAGGGCCGCAAGGGGCGGGGCGGGTCGGTCGGTCTCCCT
>NW_005842259.1:497641-500273 GCF_000455745.1 Alligator sinensis | reverse complement strand
AGGAGCGCGGCCACGCGCTGAGGGCGTTAACTGCCCTCTCTTGGGCGGGGCTGAGGAGCAACAGCCGCGATTGGCGGAGGAGCCGTAACGCTTAAGGAGGGGGCCTCGCGGGTGGAGAACGGCGCCCGCGATTGGCGGACCAGGCTGTAACCAGGAAATGCGCCGTGCGTTCTGCAGGCCCGGTCGCCAGGGGTGGGCGTGGTCATAGCAACGCGACACCGCCTCCGCGGGGGTGGCTTCCCGCTACTTCCGCCTCGTAGGATTGGGTGGCTTTCAGTTCCGCGGGAGGTGATTGAGCGGTTTCCGGTGGGACGGAGGTAACTGGCTGTCGGAGCGTGCGGGGCTGGGGCCGGACTCCCGCAGCAGGTGCTGGGCCGCAGCGCAGCTCATACCCCCGTCTGTGTGTCCTTCCGGCGGCGCCGCTATGTCGGACTGGGTGTCCTACTACCGCAGCGAGCGGGAGGAGGAGGAGCCGGAGGAAGGCGCGGAGCCGGCCGGTCAGTGTCGGGCCCCGGTCCCCCCTGGTAGCTCGGGGGCTCTGTCCTCTTTCCGCGCCTCGGCGCGCGCCCCTGGTCCTCTTCCCGCCCCCCCCCCGCGCCCAGAGACTCCCCGCTGGCTGGGAGATGGCGGCTCGGCCGGGGCAGGAGGAGGCCGGCTAGGAGGTGCCGGGCTTGGTGCGGCCACGGCCAGGAGACCAGATGGTGCCCGGACTAGGGTTGCCAGCTCGGTTTGAACCTGTTCCGGGTGGTTTCCTCACATGATGTAATGACATAAATGACTTCACTTCAGGAAAGCAAATGCACATGAGTGTTACATAAATCAGATTCAACGTTTCAATATTTATTTTAATGAACACCCTCTCATTTCTCTCCCGTGAGACTCTCCGCAATCTCCTGGAGATTTATCTCTAACTCCTGGAGACTCCAGGGCAATCCCAGAGGGTTGGCAGCCCTAGCCCAGGCACATGCCTTGCGTCTCTGCTGGGAGAAAAGCTTCTGGGCCCCTTGCTGCTGTCCCTGCTGCGCTGTACACACGGCACTGCTCTACCCACCTCACCCCTACGCTGCTGTGGCTTGGCCTGGGGCATCCATCGCTGTGGGGCCTTGTGGGAGGAGCTGGGAGGGTACCCATGATGAGAGATTGGCAGGAAAGGAGACAGACAACTGGTGGTGCAGGCATCCTGGAGCCCTCCCTGGGCTATCTCTCTTTCCCAGGTAGGGGAGAAGGTAGGTTGTCAATGAATAGGCTTCCCTAAGGGCAGTGGTGGCCCAGGGAGCAGCCCACTACTGCCCCTTGGCAGGAGAGTGTGCCAGTAGTGCTCTCCAGCCTGGAGGTTGAAATGCATGGATGGTCTGGCCCTTCTCCCCCCACTTCCCTGCAGTGTTTTTTCTACTGGTAAGAATGTTAGATAAACTCTTACCAGCTGAAATGAAGGTCTGCACTTGGCCTATGTTAACACATGGTCCTCTTTATATTTCCTATTGTTACAAAATACAACCAGTATTGGGTGCTTTGCCTAGAAAGAAAAGGACAGCCTGATTTTTATGACTGTATGGATTTTTCCCCTCCTTTTCAAAGGAGATTATCAGTACTCAGGTCGGGACAGTCTGATTTTCTTAGTTGATGCCTCCAAAGCCATGTTTCAGTCCTATGAAGAAGGTGAGGATGATGATGATTGGACTCCTTTTGAGATGACAATCCAGGTAAGGGTATTAAAGATGTGACTGATGATGCCTGTCTTGTAGTGTAAAGGATGCTAAAGTGCTTTAGAAATTGTGTGCAAAATTCAATGTTTGCTGTAATGTAGTTCATCTTTTTGGCTAACCTGTTTATGTAGGTCATGGTGATGTCTGAACACAGACCTCTGGCCTAGAAATAGGTAGGTCTTATGCAGCAAAAACAGCAGCCGGGAGTTGGCAAGATCAAATTCCTAGTCAGACAAGGTAGCATTTGGATTTCATCAGTAAGATGATACAATAAGGACTAAAATCCATGTGAAAAAAGTGGAAACAGGGAGAGATCACCAAAGACGAATATACCTCCTCTGCTCGTGTTTGTAGGGAGGCAGTTAGACGGGCCAAAGCTACCATGGAGCTGAGGATGGCATCCCAAGTAAAGGACAACAAGAAATTGTTTTTTAGATATATAGGGAGTAAAAGGAAGGCCCAGGGAGGAATAGGACCCCTGCTAAATGGGCAGAAACAATTGGTGACGGACAGGGGGTACAAGGCTGAACTCCTCAACGAGTTCTTTGCCTCAGTGTTCCTAAGCAAGGGGCACGACAAGTCTCTCACTGGGGTTGTAGAGAGGCAGCAGCAAGGTGCCAGACTGCCACACGTAGACCCTGAGATGGTGCAGTCACTTGGAAGAACTGGATGTCTTTAAGTCGGCAGGCCCGGATGAGCTCCATCCGAGGGTACTGAAGGCACTGGCCAACATCACTGCAGAGCCACTGGCGGGAATATTCGAATGCTCGTGGCGCACAGGCCAAGTCCTGGAGGACTGGAAAAGGGCCAATGTGGTCCCCATTTTCAAGAAGGGGAGGAAGGAGGACCCGGGCAACTATAGGCCAGTCAGTCTCACCTCCATCCTTGCCAAAATCTTTGAAAAAATTATCAAGACTCACATTTGC
>NW_005842259.1:496333-497364 GCF_000455745.1 Alligator sinensis | reverse complement strand
AGGGCAGGGAACAGCTGCAAGCAGACCTTGACAGGTTGGACAAGTGGGCAGAAAACAACAGAATGCGGTTCAACAAGGAGAAATGCAAAGTGCTGCACCTAGGGAGGAAAAATGTCCAGCACACCTACAGCCTAGGGAATGACCTGCTGGGTGGCACGGAAGTGGAAAGGGATCTTGGAGTCCTAGTGGACTCCAAGATGAACATGAGTCGGCAGTGTGACGAAGCCATCAGAAAAGCTAACGGCACTTTATCGTGCATCAGCAGATGCATGACGAATAGATCCAAGGAGGTGATACTTCCCCTCTATCGGGCGCTGGTCAGACCGCAGTTGGAGTACTGCGTGCAATTCTGGGCGCCGCAATTCAAGAGGGATGCGGATAACCTGGAGAGGGTCCAGAGAAGGGCCACTCGTATGGTTAAGGGCCTGCAGACCAAGCCCTACGAGGAGAGACTGGGGCACCTGGACCTCTTCAGCCTCCGCAAGAGAAGGTTGAGAGGCGACCTTGTGGCTGCCTATAAGTTCATCACGGGGGCACAGAAGGGAATTGGTGAGTATTTATTCACCAAGGCGCTCCCAGGGGTTACAAGAAATAATGGCCACAAGCTAGCAGAGAGCAGATTTAGATTGGACATTAGGAAGAACTTCTTCACAGTTAGTGGCCAAGGTCTGGAACGGGCTCCCAAGGGAGGTGGTGCTCTCCCCTACCCTGGGGGTCTTCAAGAGGAGGTTAGATAGGCATCTAGATGGGGTCATCTAGACCCAGTACTCTTTCCTGCTTATGCAGGGGGTCGGACTCGATGATCTATTGAGGTCCCTTCCGACCCTAACATCTATGAATCTATGAATAACATTTCAAGAAAACTCTGTCTTTTCTTGCCCTCATCTGTAGCAATGGAGTATTAATGTTCAACTATTAGTCATAAATATCCAGAAAGCCCACCTGGTGCTGAGATGTGGCTTAAAATACTGTGCCAGCGCAAACTGTTTGCTTGCCAACAGCTGAACTCTATTATGGTTCCTGAAACTAAT
>NW_005842259.1:468073-496302 GCF_000455745.1 Alligator sinensis | reverse complement strand
CTTTCCTTGCTGACCTGCATGGTTTCTTTCCAGTGCATCCGGAATGTGTACACCAACAAGATTATCAGCAGTGACAGAGACCTCCTGAGCATTGTGTTTTATGGTACTGAGAAAAACAAAAACTTAGCAGATTTCAAACATGTTTATGTTCTTCAGGAGTTGGACAATCCAGGTAAAATGTAACAGTGATCTGAAGATTTCTGTGAAAAATAGGAACTAGGGAAGTCCATACGATCAGGCCTCCCTCTCTCTCATGCCCAAGGGAGTTGATGCTGTGAGAGAAACTAGAATGCTACAGTTTTTGTGAGGAGTTTTTTCATAGGTGTAATAGCTTCTCTGGTTGGTGCTTCCCTGCCCAGTCAGGCAAAAAATACTGTTAGTAGTTTGATTTTCTTATGTTGGCTGCTGTACTCCTTTCCCTGCGGTCAATTCTATTTGAAGGGTCTCACCCCTCAACCTTAAAAATTGTTGCTAATTAACTAAGATTAGGGGGGAAAGGAAATTAAGTACTAGGCAAGGGAGAAAAGATCTATTTGTGGTTGAAAGTTTAAAAATGGAGAAGCAAATGAGGAAGCAAGATATGAAGAACATATATATATATCAAACAGCAGCTACAGGACAGAAGACACGTCACCCCTTGCCAAAGTAGTTATGAGAGGGGAGGGGAGCTGCAAATAGACAAACAGGGAGGAGGAGGTATTGGTCAAAGTTGGGTAATCTGTAGAGTTTAAAAAATAGACCAGTTATCTATTAGCTCGTGCACCTAAAGTATTGAACATCTTAACCAAGCCTTCGGAGTGCAGTGCTGTGATAATGCAATGAAACATTAGCTGTAAAGAACTGTAGGCTTCTTGGGTTGGAAATGTAGCATGAACTATAGGCAGTACAGACCAATTTTCTGCTCTTGCTCTCTTTGCCTTTAGGTGCACAGCGAGTGCTAGAACTGGACCAATACAAGGGAAACCGGGGAAAAGCACTCTTTCGTGAGTCGTTTGGCCATAGTAATGAGTACTCACTGGGTGAGGCATTTTGGGCTTGCTCTAATCTCTTCAGTGATGTCCAGCTCAAGATGAGCCACAAAAGGATCATGCTGTTCACCAATGAAGATAACCCTCATGCCAATGACAGCACTAAAGCCAAGCTGGCTAGGACCAGAGCTGCTGACCTTCGAGACACAGGTCAGCATTTTCACTTTTCATTTAGTGATGGAGCTTCATGAAGAGTAGGGGTATAAACAAAGATCACCAGGTAAAGTGGATCAGTAGTTCTGGGATAAGTCCTGGCACAGCTGAGCCACTTCATTGGGCGAAATGAATGTTACCCATTGCCCTGCAAGGTTGGGCCCTTGTCATTTCCAGGAGCAGCCAGTGCCCAATATTGCAGGACAATGCTTGAGGTGCCTGTATGCAAATAGAATTTAAGGGTATAAACAGGGTTTTCCCATTTATAGAAATGTATGCCTAGAGTCTCTCCAGCATGGTAATGGGGCTAGGACCACCAGTTAGATGACTCCAAAATAGGGGAACCTGGGCAGGCATTCCTAGGGCTTCAGGGGATCAAATCAGCACATCTTGGAGATTCCCATTTCCCCTGAAACCCTGGGAATGCCTGCCTGAGGCAGCCAGAGAGCATGGACAGCTCTGGTTTGCTTTGCCTATGCTTTCTTGCCTTAAAGCAAGTCAGATGTCAACCATAAAATAGCAGCACAAAATCACATTACCTATGTCAGAGCCACAAATTTTGGACATTTTTGGTACAACAAGGGACATGAACATGTCAGTGATGCTTTGTGTCCTAGCTACTAGATCACATTCTTACTCTTCCTGCTATGTGACTTGATCAAATGTGAAAGAAACAAGCCAGCTCTCCTTAATTGCTTTCTTTTAGTGACCAACACAAATAGAAAAGCAAAATCTATGCATGTTTCAACTTCCTTTCCCATTTTAAGGAAATATCTGAGTATTGTGGAAATGTACTGCTGGAAGTACATAGAAATCAATTTACATAACCCTCCTCACATCTTTACTTTGTGACTAGGTATCATCCTTGATTTAATGCACTTGAAGAAGCCTGGGCGGTTTGATATTTCCATGTTCTACAGAGATATCATTAACGTAGCAGAAGATGAGGATTTAGGAGTCCAGCCTGTTGAGTCAGGCAAACTGGAAGATCTCATGAAGAAAGTACGAGCAAAGGAGACAAAGAAACGGGCTTTAGCCAGGTGCGTGCCAAGTATCAACATTTGAAATAGCATCAGCAGCCTCTGGAAAGGCTTCCTTGGTGCCTTTCCAGAGGCACATGGACTCACACATGGACCAGTATCTGTGCAGGCTCTTGTTATCTGATTGAGATTGGGCTTGACCTTTCTGAAACCTCCCCTTTAAAATATCCCACAACATTTTAATAAGAACTTTTCAGTTCTGTGTCAAAATTAAGATATCTTTAGAGAAACGGCATTACAATGCTGGTAATGTTATTTCAGAAATGCATGTGATGTTTGGGGGAGAACAAAAGAGAATCTGAGGAATAAATTGCTGGAAGAGAGAACTTTTTTGGAGACTGACTGTGGAAGTCTTCATTTTGTTTGTCTGTAACTCCCATACAGGATAAACTTTTATCTGTGCAAAGACATATCCTTCACTGTTGGTGTTTACAACTTGGTCCAAAAAGCAATAAAGCCATATCCAGTGAAGCTTTATCGGGAAACCAACGAGCCAGTTCGAACTAAGACACGAACATTTAACCAAGAGACAGGTAGTTTGCTTCTACCTAGTGATACCAAGAAAGCTCAGGTAATACATCCCATACGTGCTTGCTTTTCTTCTCAGTGGGGGGTTTGCAGGGACACCAAAAAACTTACCAAAACCATTACTTCTTTTTGTATGGCTCTTCTTAAGTGAGCTGCAGAAATGCAGAGGATGACAGGTTTATACTGCTTGATCCATTTTCTCTTAGAGATAATGTGATCCTGTTGCATTCAGAAGCTAGGCAGACTTGGAGTAGGTTGTTATGTGGGTGAGCCTCCATAAAAGGACAGCTGTTGATGGAATTGAGGTTGGGGGCTGTGGGTTGCATTCTCCCTTTGCAATGATTCAAGTTTATCTGAAAGAGTAGACAGTAGAAGGCCTTGTTCTGCTGGTGATCTTGCATCTTGATAGTCTATTCAGTGTTTTAATCACTTAATGATACTATGGTACTTCTTTACTAAAGAGTAAAGGTGTGAGGGTTCTGACATTTATTTATTTATTTTTAAAGCCAAAACAGATTTCCTTGTTCTTCATGCCCTAGCATTGTTCATCAGAATGATTACAACAGTCTCTGGTCAGATATAAATGAATTTTTATTTTTACTACTAAGACGCAGTTTATAAAATGCTTCAGAAAGCTTTGGGATGGAGGGAGTTATGGAAATATAAGATTATTGGCTCTTGTATCTTTAGAGTAAGCAACTAGTGTGTCAAAAACACAGCATCTTGCAATAAAAGATGTCTAAGAAAAGCATAAACCTAAGATCAAAATCTCTCTGACATCTGTAGACTGGATTGAAGTTCATAACTGAACATAGTTATCAATTGCTTTGTGAATATAAATATACAGCAGCGCTTTTAAGCAAGGGACTGCTAATATAATTTTGCTGTGGAAGATTGTGGCTAATTACTTCACCTTAAATAATTAATTCAGCAAAAGATAAGCCCTTCACGTGCAGGTTTTTCTCCATGTGCAAGCAATGTTCCATAACCCACCACCACTTTTTTAGAGATGACTGTTGAGGTGCCATAGAAACTAAGGCACAGGATTATGAAGTGAATCTTCAGGAGAATTGCAAGGGATAGGCTAAATGAAAATATTGTGTGTATAACAGCTAAAAAAAATGATTATACAATTGAAAGGAGCATGAGTTTCTCCTTTGTCGCTAGTAATTCTTTGTAGATTGGCTATGTGCCTTTCTTAAGGCCTGCTGCCTTTCAGATTTTAACACAGTAAATTTTGTTTAAATTGGCTTTAAGGATAGCATATCGGTATTTATTTTCATTGTGGACAAATACTTCCAGGTTATTGGTTTCCCTGCCCCCCCACCCTTGCTACTGATGTTGCCTCCCCTCCTCTATTTCTTCATGATATATGGGACAATTCAATTGGTTCTGTAATGTCTGAATGGATAACATCTCTGTTCTTAACACTGTTTCCCCCCCCCCCCATTTTAGACATATGGGAACCGTCAGATTGTTTTGGAGAAAGAGGAGACTGAGGAACTGAAGAAATTTGATTCCCCAGGTTTGGTTTTGATTGGTTTCAAACCTTTGGCAATGCTCAAACAGCATCATCACATTAAGCCCTCCCAGTTCATCTATCCTGAGGAGTCCTTGATGAGTGGTAAGAAAAGGTGGGGTGTAAAGACCCAACAGGCAATCATCTGGTAGTGTGGCTGCAAACTAATTCCTAGCGGGGAGGGAAATGGGGGATGGGACAGGGGAAGGGTGGGACAAATATCATTTGAAGAGGGACATGAGATATTCAGACTCATTTGTGCTTCCTTGTCTAGAACAAAAGTTTAAATTAACTTTGATTCATTGATTTGACTAACACACACTTTTGCCCTTGTAACCTGTGTTTTCATCTTCATTTGCCATGCTGACCCTATTTTCTTTTTTCTTTTCTTTTTTCTCGTTGTTGTTGACGTAATGTTCACCCCATAAAATTTTTGTCATTCATGGCAATACTTATCTTGAAACCTGAGGTATATGGAGACTCAATCAACAAGGGGATCAAGACATAGAGCTTGAGAGAGATGATTAGGACATCTGGATTCAGAAGTTGCAATTATGTCAGCTAGAAGGATAGGTGCAATGCTAAGAAAGAACATGCGAGCTAGCAGCATTTTCTGATGCTCGT
Organism: Alligator sinensis; assembly: GCF_000455745.1. NCBI lineage: Eukaryota > Metazoa > Chordata > Crocodylia > Alligatoridae > Alligator > Alligator sinensis. The sequence continues at coordinate 491,410 of NW_005842259.1, read as the reverse complement.
TTATATTAGCTAGGAGAGAACTTTAGGGGTGTCTCTGTCTCCCTTTACCATGTTAACTGTGTATTTGGGATAGGGACAATGTCACGTTGTGTAAGGGAAGTGGGATTGAGTGAAGTAGTTCAGTAAGTGTGTTGCTTATAAAAAGGACTCTGTCATAACAGGTTGTTCCACTCCCTCAGAGTCTAAGACGCACTTGCTATCTGGGTGCAACACCTCCAGGGAGGTAAGAGTGGATACCTGATTGTCCACTTGACTGCCTTGTAGTATTTCCAGCAACATGCCTTGTCCAGTGGATGTACAGTTTGGGTATGCATTTTTTTTTTTGCCAACCTCTATGGTAAAAAAAAAAAACAGGCTAATGTTGGCTGTTCTTGAAAAACAGTTTTGACCCTGATTCTTAGTACTGAAGGCTTGTGGTGTGCCACTGACTGGATCTCCAAGGATGGAGGGTGTTTATGCTCACATCATAGCAAACCTGATTTTGTTGTCCCTTATATCCTCTTTGAAAGGGTGACACCTCTATTATCAGGACAAATACCTCCTCTTTCATATATTGGCAAATCCTGCCCTTTCATCAGAGTTCTCTTGCCCTTTTTTGTCCAGAGAACATGTTGTCGTCATCCTAGAGGGTTTCCCTCCCTTCCCAGTCCCCCACAACAGTTTAATGTTGTTTTTCCTGTCTGGAGTCTTATAGATATTGCCAAAAAGAGGCAGGTGCTAAATCTGCAATACTTTCAGACTATGTGCCTGAATCTCCAGAGGTGAGCCCTGTACCCAAATTTGACTGATACAGCCTTTATTGTGTAGGGAGTACGACTCTGTTTAATGCCTTACTGACCAAGTGCCTGGAGAAAGAAGTGATGGCATTGTGCAGATATGTCCCCCGCCGGAACACTCCCCCCTGCTTTGTGGCCATGATCCCTCAAGAGGAAGAGCTGGGTGAGCAGAATGTGCAGACAGTCTCTCCAGGTGTGTGAAAAATTGCATTTTTTTAATCGCAGTAGAAAAGAAGGAACTAGACAGCAAGCATGCTGTGTACTGCAAGGTGTTTCTTGTGCATCTCAAAAACAGAAGAGAAAATAACTGTCCGCAATCTCTTGCTGCCATTTTCCCATGTCCAGAATCTGACACAGCAAGCTGCTCATAGCAACTCTGGCCAGAGTTTCTTGTTTAAAATGTTGGGATAGACTCACGCAAAATAAATGCTCTGAGACAGATTTACATGGGATGCCTGCTGCTAAGAATTTCTAATAGAGGTGCACCGATGCATCGATCCAATACTGGATCAGCACCAATATAAAGAAAATTGACTATATTGGAAATCGGCCTGATGTGGCCGATAATTTGGCCAATAAATGTCTGGGTGTGTGCGCAGCTGCAGCGCAGTACATAGGCGGTGAGGAGCGGAGCTCAGCAGCTTGGAGAGCTGCATGCAGCTGGTAAGTCTGTTGTGGTGGAAGGGGAGGGAGGAGGGATGGGGCATGGGGGCGCAGATCAAGGTCCCCCGTGGTGAGGGAAGGAGTGGCGCTGACGTAGTTGCTGCCCAGCTGGGGTGGGGCAGGGTGCAGGATAGAGCCGCAGCTTGTCCTGGAGGCACAGGGTGCGGAATGGCTCTCGCTGCAGTGTGCACCCTGGGAGGGCACAGGGGGCGTGCCCTCAGATCTGTGGGGTGGGCTGCAGCTGGGGGCCACACTGGGCCTGGCCACACTGCGCTTTGGGCAGGTGACGGTGGCACTGGGAGAGTGGCTCCCGGGGGGGCTGCAGCCACCTCAAATTTTGCCGTAGCCCCCCTGTAGCCTCCTCCCTGAGTGCAGTGTGGCCAAGGCCCCCCGACACGTGCCGGGAAGAGCATGGACCCTGGCCCCATCCTGCAGCTGCAGCCTGCCCTGCCCTGCCCTGCGCAGATCTGAGGGCACACGTTCCCCCCCTCCCCCGCAATGCCTTCCCAGGGTGCATATAGCAGTGGGAGCTGCTCCCCCTTCCCGCGCCCCCCAGATGAACTGTGGCTCCATTGCATGCCTGCCCCACCCCGGTTGGGCAGCCCCTGCCCCACTCCCTCCCTCACCATGGGGGGCATTGATCTGCCCCCCCACACCCCTTCCCTCCCTGTTCCCTGTCCACTACAGCAGACTCACCAGCTGGACGAAGCTGTATCAGAAATCGGATTGGTATTGGCCAATATACCTCCTTAAAAATCAGCTGTCAGTATTGACTCCCAAAATCTCTCTTGGTGCACCCTTAATTTCTAATACCAGGCTGGTGTTGGTATAATTGAGTTTATGCCACGTTAATCTGATGAGCCTAAATAACAGTGTAGGTAAAGCCTTTTGAAAACCTCCATTTAAGTCCATACTTGCCCAAGAAAACATAACCTCCAGGATTAACATAGGTGTGATACTTCTCTTCCCTCTTAGTTCCTTGCTAGCAGGGTAGGTGATTGACCTTTAAACAGAGAAACCTTTTTCACTACTGGTTGCTTAGAGTCCTCTGCGGTTCTGTGAATGTTTTCTGTTGTCGGACACTTAGGGGTAATGAGAGAGAACAAATTCCATGTATTGATCACCCCAGTTTTATCAGTTGAGTAGAATATTATTAGGAAGCAGGAGTAGATTATTTCCTTCTGTCTTCCCTCCTCTTATAGCTGGTGAAGCTCGTGTTGGGGAGGACAAGGAAAAAGAACAATGGTACCCACATTTAGTGAGTGTTATCACAGAAGTGCTTTATAAGCACCAGTTTTAATTTTTTTTAACATCCCTGTGAGATGGATTTTTACCTTTTCAAATGATTGGAAGGTGATGCAGGAAACTTGGATGGCATTAAACTTCAGTTTCTAGCTTCCCATCATGTATTTAGTCTCTCACAGGTGTTCTTTAGTATTTTTATTAGTGGTAATGATGTTTTGGCAATGTCCAGAAACCTAAGTGTTTGAGGCAATCTTTGAATTCATATAAAGATACTCTTGGCAATTCAGGACTGAGAATAGGGACATTTCTGAAAAAGAAAGAGTTACTTGTTAATCCTGTGCGTGCACTTGCATATGGTACTGTCTAGTTACTATGAGTAAACTGTTCACAGCCATTCTTGGCTTCTGTCATGTGTTTTGAAGCTGTCATTGGATGACAGGTTTGTATATCTGTTTCTGCCACCTAGGTTTCCACCTCATTTTCCTGCCCTATGCAGATGACATACGGAAAATTGACTTTACAGAGAAGGTGCCAGCCAATGAAGAACAGGTGGACAAAATGAAGGAAATAGTCCAGAAGCTTCGATTCAAGTACAGGTGAATGGAAGCTTTTATAAAGCCTGTCACCTGCTATATTGTACATTATTCAGTGGCAAGCAGCTATAGCAGTCACACAAAATCATAAATTTCAACACATTAGGGAGCTAAGACTCTGCAATGTATAATATAATTAGGGCTTTTTTTTTAACACCTCTGAGTCCAGTAAGCTTTCTGGACATCCAGGAGCACATTGACACTAAACATTGGAAAAAAAACATTGCTTGAAATTGATTGTGTAACACTTGAACTGTGTGATGGATTCAAACATGATGGCCAAACTGGACCTCTTACAAATGTTAATTTATAATGGTTGGCTGCAAAACTTGAGAACATATCTAAAGATTTGTTCTCATTGGTCTGGTGTAATACGTTGGGTTTCTGCTCCAGGAGTCAAAATTCCATGAAATGCATATAGCTATACCTGATCAAACATAACTGTAGTGGGTGCATTGTCGAGATAAATTCAATTAGTCCTGCCATCTTCGTCACTCAATTAATTTGTCTCACATGTAGAAATTACATATGCAGGCCCAAATTGGTTTTATAAGGGAAAATTAGCTTTGTTTTTTTAACAAAGGAGGCCTCGTTTTCCTGTAGAACATGTGTGCACACACGTCTGCAGAAGCACATGTGCATGTGTGTGTGCGCGTACACAAAAGGAAGGGGACTTTCTACCCTTTTTGGTAGTCTCCGATGTAGCCTATCTCACTGCTTAGCTGGGAAACTTGCAGGGACATTGATTGCAAAGTAGTTTGCTACCTTTTTTTACCCTTATAATAGTCACTATGTATATGCAGCTCTGCTTATTTGATAGAATTGTTTTGATGTACCCATACACAGTATGCCTTACAGCAAATGTACCAGTACGTTATGAGACTTCTTAAACATTTGACTTGGCTCAAAGGGATGTTATACCATGGTCCAGAGATAGCATATTTGAGTGATGGAATAAGAGCCTTTGCCTGAACTTTTTGTAAGGAAGGTATTGAAGGGTCTTTGAAATGAAAACACAAGATAATAGTTATTAATGAGCTGGGGTCTCTCCACCATAAGAAGGAGAGTATTTTAAAGGAGATGTATGTTTAGATGTTGGGTATGTAGAAAGAGCGAAACAAGCATTAATGTGGAATAGTGACCCCTTTAGGCTTTTTTCATATTCCCATAAGAGTTACTAAAAAGTGGCTAACGATGGCTTTTGAATAAGCATGTTTGCAGTCCTGCTAATAAGTTACACTTACTTCTTGGTATCTCTGTTGAATATTTCTGGATTTTGTTGACAGGAGTGACAGCTTTGAGAACCCCGTCCTGCAGCAGCACTTCAGGAACCTGGAGGCCTTGGCACTGGGCTTGATGGAGCCTGAACGAGCTGAAGATCTGACAAGTGAGAATTATTAGTTGATACAAAAAGAGTGGGGGAGAGGTCACTTGCATCTTCCACTCTGGTCATAGAAATGTGTTACTGGAAAATCCAGAAGGGTTCCTTTTATGTTTATAAAAAAGCAAAACAATACTGTTAGCATTGTGCAGTTCTAAGACTTAATCTGGAATATGTGGTGATGGTTGATCTGCTTCAAGGTCTGTTTTTAATTTTGTAGCTCTGGTTTTGCTATTGCAGTTCTTTTGCTATCCCTGGCCCTTTGCTTCCCCCCACTCCCAAAATGTGTACTTGTTAAAACATCCCTTCTAGTCTTGTTGAGAAACTGGTGATATTTCTGTCTGTGCAGATGTTTGCATGGGCTAAATTAAGACCAAACTCATATCACTTGGAGCTAAATTTTCTGCATTTTTTCACTTTAGCCATGAGAGATGCAACTGCTTTTCCAAAGGTCCTAAACATGAACTTTTTAAAATTTAGGTCTTGAGATGTTAAAGAGCAACTATGCCCTGCCTTCTCTTTTTTTGACAGAATACTTTAGTAGGTCTTAAAATCATGACCAATGAAAGTAAAAAGGAATTATTTAATTTATCTTTTAAAATAATGACTGAACAGTCTTTCTATACTGGCAGACAGCTTTTTGGCTTAAAATTCACTTCCCTAAAAGTCCACTGGCATTTAACTTTGAAAAAATGAATGGAATTAATTGGCTGTCTGCTGGTGGGGAAAGATGCCACCCCGTGGCCAGTAAGAGCACACAGCTCTGGTACTCTTCCCAGGAAAAGCAGTAACTTCTCTCTCTCTCTCTCTCTATTTCACTTCTCTGTACTTTCAGGTAAAATTACTGCTTTCCTGCATTGTGATAGTAGAGTCTAAGGGCCCCACTTAAGAATCATGACTTTATTGTACTATGCAGTATAAAGAGACATGACAAAAAGACTTTCTGCCACAAAGAACTGACAGTCTTGATGAGAAAAAAAACAGGTAACTTAAAAAAATATAGGGCTAGCAAAAGATTATGAAATAAAAGAGATGGCAAACCTTTCTCCCCACATCCTGCTATATTTTCTCTTTGGTTTCCTTTGTGTATAGGCATGTACTTTTTTTTTCATATCGGGTATACAACAAAGTGTAATCAACTGTGCATTATACAATGTTAGTGATAGTATTGAGAACCTTTACTTTCTCATTTCCTGATTCCTGTACATTCAAAATGTGGTTACTGTTGTGTTAATATACCTTTTGCATTTCATCATTTTTCATGTTTGGAAAGCTTTTAGGAAAGGATGGCTACTCTTTAAGAGCATTTATTTTTTAATACAGTAGAATTTGGTGATTATATTTTGTGTGGGCTGCATTTTGGTGAGCACAAGTTTGTTTCTATTGTCAGTGCCTAAAGCTGAGGAGATGAATCGCAGACTGGGTAATCTAGTGGAAGAGTTTAAGCAGCTGGTTTATCCACCTGATTACAGTCCTGAGGGAAAGGTTGGGAAACGAAAGCAAGGTGAGTAGTGAAAGCAATTTTGTGAGATACAACATGCTGTTGTTGTCAGCTGTTCAGAGGCTTTTGTATTTCTCATTTCTCTCTCTTGGGGGTTTAAAGTGAAAAGTACTCTCTATAAATTGCTCCACATCCACATTCAAATAGAGTAATATATCACCTGGGACTATGATCTTGGCAAATCTTACAAGCTAAAGTAGTGTGGGGTCAAACTAGGCCACTTGAATGCGAAACCTCTGAAGGATATTCAGCTTGTTGCAGGAAGTGGCGTGGTTGCTTACCTGGCCCAAGTTGAATATTTTTGAGAGGCTAATAAAAACCCTTCATTTTTTTTTACCCCCTTGTACAGCTGAGAGAAGACTTTGCATGAAATTTTCATTGCACAATGAACTGTAGCTGCTTTTAGGGTGAAATACATAACCTAGAAACTTGTTGTATGCATGCATGATGCATTGCCTTTATGGCATGATGTACTAATTGTTACTAGACTGATTGAACTGTCTTTCCTCTTTTAATAGTCCTTCTAATGTCAATGATCCAACTTCCTTTTTGCAATAGGAGGTGGTGATGCGCAAATGGAGAAAAAGCCCAAGATAGAAATCTCTGAGGATGAGCTGAGGAGCTTTGTGCAGAAGGGCACTCTTGGCAAGCTCACTGTGCCTGCTCTGAAGGAGGCGTGCAAGGCTTATGGGCTAAAAGTTGTTGGGAAGAAGCAAGAACTTTTGGATGCGCTAACTGAGCATTTCAGGAAGCGTTAACCGGGAACTAGTGCCTAGGGTGACTCCCTTCTGCTAAATTCAGTCTCCTTACAGGGCTGGTTTGTTGGGCTGAGTTCAGTTTTCATCCAGAGGCCGAGGGCAAGATGGAGAAAATAACTCTTCATCAAGTGTTGTAGACCCTAGTGGAGAAGAAAGTTTATCCTGCTGGTGATAGGTATATGCCAACTTGGTTTCTGCTGATGGCAGCCAAGGGTAAAACAAACTATCCCAACTCTGGTCTCATGTTTTAAAATGAATGCTGTTGTGCTATCTAGGTTTCTAAATAAATGCAAGCATATCTTGTAGTCTGTGTTATTCTGGGGCAGCTGGTGTGGTGAAAGGATGTGACATATACAACCAAACTTGCTTATTGGAAATAAGGAAATTGAATAATCTGTGTTGGTTAGGTGAATTATTGCTGTTAGCTTACTGTCCAAGTTTTGTGTTTACAAGAATTATAACCATGGCTCCTTGCTCTTTTGATCAATACACTAAGTCTGTCCATCAAAATTGCTAGACAAGAACAAATTGCTTTCTGTTCTGGCCACAGCATAATAGAAACAGTCTACAGAAACTGAGAAAGACATAAGTACAGAAATGTTGCTGAGCAGTAGCAGTTATTTAAATGGTTTGCATAATCTATTCGTTTTGAAGCTGAATTGCAAAAGGGGGTAGAGTGGTGGGGGATCCTAATCAGGTATATTTTTAAAATGTTACTTGAATATATTCCTTGGAGGATGCGAGTGAAGATGACAACCTAGTAGCCTGTAATCTCAGATAAAGCTTTTCCAACCTTCAAGTGAGGGTGAGTCAGACTACTTTAAAGAACAAGTCCATGAATAAGGTCATTAAAAATAGCAATTTCTGGGGATTTCTCTTATTACTTAAAGTGGCTTTTGGATCACACTTGTGCATACTGCACACTTGTGCAAACCACATATAGTCCATATAAGGGAAATCATGTTAAATAATCAGTCTCCTTGTTCTAGAGCAGGGTAGCCAACCTGCAGCATGAATGCCACAAATGGCACAGATAACCTCTTTGTGTGGCACATGACAGATCAGGTAGGGGGCAGGAATAGAAAGCAGAGCAGGAGATTGGGCAGGGAGCACAGAATGTGGAACAGAAAACAGCACAGCAGATTGGGCAGCAGAAGGGGATTGGAATGGCACTTGGGGAGGAGCTGGGGCTAACTTGTGGCATGCCTGCCAAAAAGGTTGACTCTCACTGTTCTAGAAGGTGATGATGGTAGTAGTACAGTTGACTGTAGTTTTAACTGATTTTTCATGGTTCCCGTGCATACTTTCAACCAATGATCCATTCCTTTTTATACATGCATGGTGTAATAGAGCCCAACACTGAGATCCTTAATACTGACAATGAAGCAATCAGGGGAACTGCTGGTAGCAGTAAATGAAGCAATATATCTTGGTTATAGAGTCACTACAGCTTGTGCAAATAGATAGAAGACAGGCTAACTTTAAACTTGGTAGTTTGTTTAGTATGTCTGCAGCATGAAATTTAGTGTGGGCTGCAAAACTCTGAGCTGACGAAATGCTTGGGTGGCTAGCCCATGTTAAGCTCCATACTGTCACAGCCAACCTACTCCAGCATCTGAGCCGACTTGTTTCAATTTAGGTTGGGTATGGCTATCTGAGCTACAATAGCAAGTGACACTGGTGTGCTGGTAGCCTTTGTCATAGAATGGGACACCACACCCTGTAGGTCTGGGGTGGGGAAAATACAGCCTGCAGGCCGGATACAGTCGAAGGCATTTTATCTGGCCTGCAGTGGGTCCTTTGGCCTCACCTGGCCCAGGCACAGGCGTGGCTAAGGCTGTAGTGCATGCAGTTGGTCCTGCCACCGCCAGATGCACAGCAGGGCTGGGATGGAGCAGCAGCCAGACTCCATTTCCTGGCAGCCCGTGGTGGCTCCTTCCGGTTTATGCCTCTGGAACAAGCCCTGCTGCCCAGGCACTCCAGCCTGCCTGTTCAGGGCACCAGATGGAGTGAGTGGGCAAGCCCAGTCTCCATGGAGACCAGGTGGGATCTGCACAGGCAGGCTGGGCAGACAGGATGGGGCTGTGGGCAGGCAGGGAACCTCATTTAGGGTGGTGGGGTGGAGCTGGGGATCAGGATTATGGGGCAGTGAGTGCAGGGTCAGGGCCTGGGGCATGGCCGCGATTCACTCCCTGCACACCTCTACCTGTGGAACCGGCCCTCGTTGCAGGGGCATGCGGGCAGCAGATTGCAGCTCTGCCTCAGCCCCGGCCCTGTGCTGTTACCGCCCTGTGATCCCAATCCCCAGACCTGCCTGCCCATCCTGCTCCCAGATGCTGCTACCTGCCTGCCCGTGACCTTGTCTCATCTGCGCTGGGATGGGGCTGTGGGTCGATGCGGAGAGGCATCCATGACCGGGATGGGCAGGCACGGCCAGCATTGGGGCTAGGTGTGGGATCACAGGGCCAGGGTAGAACCACTATCTGCTCCCTGCTTGCCCCTGTGATTGGTGCTGGTTTCACAGGGAAAGGTATGCAGGAATCAGCTCTGCTTTGGCCCTACGCTATCACCACCCTGTGATCCTGGGATCGCCATGGAGACCAGCCAGGACCCACATGGGAGGCCAGTTAGGGAGTTTTGGTGAGCTGTTGTGGGAAGTGGGGGGTTAATCTGGCCTGCAACAGACACCTAAAACTCCGTAAGTGGCCTTCCGGTCAAAATAATTGCCCACTGCTGCTACAGGTAGTGCTCCTAAGTGGGAAGCTGCCCTTTTTAGTGAGTCTGGACTTGTGAATATAGCTTTCTACAAAATTGAAAAAGGATACTGATTATGGCTCTGGCCCTCTGCAAACTGATCATTGGTAAGAACTATTTAATTTAATGCATAGGCCTATTGCCTTTTGGAGCAGGGAACATTGAAGAAGTTCTGGGCTAAGTCAGAGCCTCTAGATTTGGTCCATAAATGCCGAGGAAGGGGGAACAGAGTTGAATCTTCCAGCATCATTTATTTCTCCTATTTTCCATCAAGTCTGTTCCTCCAACTACTTCCTGTTCTCCACTGACTTGTATTCCCACTCCAGCCTTCTCTTTGATCTTACAAGCTTGGAGGGGCTATGAAAAGACTGCATGTAGGAAAGAACAAATGAGTGAATATGTGGAGTCTATCCCCCAAGCCATGGTTTAGTGAATAGATCATCTATAACAGAAACTTCAGGAAGGTACAGCCTGCTCCGTTTGTTTCTGGGGATGAAAACATCTATAGCTTTACTATGTGCTGTACCCATTCACCTGTCCTGGTCTCAGCATAACAGGGGCAGAGGAAAGATAGGCTACACCCATGGGGAAGGTCAGAGGGTTAAATCTGAAGCACAGCTATAACTCCCTACCCCTTTTCTTCATTCTACTCTACTGTTTTAACTTCTACTTCCAGTTTATTTCTGCAGCACTGTCCTGAGGAAAAGGTGAGGCTAGAGTTCCTTCCCCTTGCTGGATGCTAGCTGGAGAGTTGTTCCTTCCTCTAGTTGGGGACTGCTGTGGAGCTTCTGCTTAGTGAACGGGATATTTGTAGTAAGAGCACAGAGGGTGTGCTTCCTCCTGAGGACAGTGAAGGAACTGATACAGTGGTTCTTAACCTTGCCTAGAATCAAGGCACCACTTGGAAGATGTCAGCTCACAGCTTTCACTTGTTTTTTGAGTACAGAAAAAATGTCAGAATGTTTTTGACACTATGGATTCCTTTTTTAAATTTCTATGAATTGTGTAGGTATTTGAATGCTTAGCAGTGCTGGTAATGTATGGTAGTCTTAAGAGGATCTCTCAGCACCCAAGAGTGCTGTGGCACCCTGGTTGAGAGTCACTAGACCAATTCATGTACAGAGTGTTCTTGTATACCATAGACATTGCTGAAGGAGAGTTGGACTGTGAGCTGGCAGCACAAGGATGCTGAGAAATTAAAGATATACCAGGGAAACTAAAGGCATTAAAAATGCCATTTACCCAAAGACAAAGTTAGGCACCTTATATGTTGCTAGAGTATGGAGTCAACAACACATGTCTCTGCATGCCGGGAAAGCTGATGGCAACCTGTACCCCAGGTCTTTGTTTTGTGGCTTGATTATAGCTGAATGCATTTCAGGAAAAGCATGCAACAACAGCAACGAAACCTTTACTTTACCTTAAAGTTTTGGAGCATCTAAAAGGAGTGGCTAACCTTTGGTACATGTGCCACAAGTTGCGAGAGCAGCCTCTTGTCAGGTGGCATATCAGGGAGAAGATAGGCAATACAGCACCAGGGCTGACAGAGTGGGACTTGAGGAGGGTGGTCTCTTCAAAAAAGGGAGGAAGGAGGACCCAGGAAACTACAGGCCCGTTAGTCTTACCTTGGTCCTGGGGAAGCTCTTTGAGAAAATTATCCAGGAGCACATCTGCGAGGGACCAGCAGGGGAGATTATGCTGAGGGGCAACCAACATGGGTTCATTAGAGGCAGGTCCTGTCAGACCAACTTGGTGGCCTTCTATGACCAGGTCACAAAATCCTTAGATGCAGGTGTCACGGTGGACGTAGGGTTTCTGGACTTTAGGAAGGCCTTTGGCACTGTCTCTCACCCTATTCCCATTAAAAAATTAGGCGACTGTGGTGTCAATGCCTACAGAGTCAGATGGGTAGCACATTGGCTGGAGGGCCACACCCAGAGAGTGGTGGTAGATGGATCATTTTTGACCTGGAGGGATGTGGGTGGTGGGGTCCCCCAGGGCTCAGTCCTCGGACCCGCACTGTTCAACATCTTCATCAGTGACTTGGACAAGAGGGTGAAAAGCACCTTGTTCAAATTCGCAGATGACACTAAGAAGTGGGGAGAAGTGGGCATGATAGAAGGGAGTGACACGCTACAACTAGATCTGGACAAGTTACAGGGGTTGGCAAATGAGAATAGGATGGGATTCAATACTGACAAGTGCAAGGTACTGCACCTGGGGAGGAAGAACCAGCAGCATACCTACAGGCTGGGGAATTCCCTTCTAGTCAGCACAGAGGCAGAAAAGGATCTTGGTGTCATTACTGATTCCAAGATGAACACGGGCCGCCAATGTGGGGACACGGTCAGTAAGGCTAAGCACACCTTGTCATGCATCCACAGATGCATCATGAGCAGGTCCAAGGAGGTGATCCTCCCCCTCTATGCAACATTGGTCAGGCCACAGTTGGAGTACTGTGTCCAGTTCTGGGTCCCACACTTCAGGAGAGATGTGGACAGCATTGAGAGGGTCCAGAGGAGGGCCACTCACATGATCAGGAGGCAGCAGGGCAGGCCCTACGAAGACAGGCTATGGAACCTGAACCTGTTCAGCCTCCACGAGATAAGGCTGAGAGGGGATCTGGTGGCCATTTATAAACTTACCAAGGCAGACCAGTGGGGAACAGGAGAGACCCGTTCCCCCGAGCACCACCAGGAGTAACTAGCAATAACGGCCACAAGTTGACTGAGAGTAGGTTCAGGCTAGACATCGGGAAGTCTTCAAAAAGAAGCCAGATAATCACCTAGCCGGAGTCATTTGACCCCAGCATCCTTTCCTGCCTATGGCAGGGGGTCGGACTTGATGATCTGCTCAGGTCCCTTCCAACCCTACCAACTATGAAACTATATTTTTTGCCATGCCTGCAAAAAGGTTGGCCCTTGCTGTCATAAAAGATCTAGTCTTGAGGCCTACAGTTATTACAGTACTCCTTGCTGCCAGTCATAAGGATGAATGCCATGCTATTGTTAGCTATCTTGTTGAAAATAAGAAGGTCACTGAAGTAAAAGCAAAAATTGCTTAATGTAATTTAATAGGAGCTAACAGACTGAAGTTCAGTGCTGACAGATGCAAGGTGCTACATCTTGGGAATAATAAAAAAAAACAAATACAAAATGGGTGACATCTCTCTGGATGACAGCACTGCAAAGAAGGATCTAGGAGTCTTGGTGGATCACAGCCTTAATATGAGTCTGCAGTGTGATGCAGCTACACAAAAGACTAATGCAGGATCAAGAGGAGCATTAGGTGCAAGACACTGGAGGTGATAGTGCCTTTTTACTCTACAGTGACATAGGCAGATCTAAGATTTTGAAAAGGTGTGCGCAGATAATGTGGTCCATCATCCCATATAACAGAACATATATTTTTCTTCAGGTAAAAAAAAAAAACTAGAAGCTTTACTAATTTGTTAGTGGCCTAGGGCTGCATTATTCAGTTTAATATCAAAGCAAAAAACAACAACCTTCATTGGAATAAGTTAAAACCAGTTTGCAAGGCTGTGGAATAGGAACTACATTACCAGGAGCAGCCCGCAGACTGTAGAATTACAAAAGAAAGGCTAGCTTGATTAGTGAAACACCAAGACTACTAAAATGACTAAAAGGTCATTAACACCTTTGGAATGAAGAGTGTAGAAGGAATCAGATTTTAATGAGCCATGAATTCAAGCTCACTGTTGCCTGAACAGAAATGCTGCTGCCAGGCAGTTGGTTTTAAACTTTGGGCAGAGCAGGAATCAAAGGGGGAGAGGGAGGGGCTACAACTGCACTGGTGTACCCTCCCTGGATCCACCTCTGCATGATGGCTAAGCCTTATCTAAAGTAGTGTGTTTTGTTTTGGGTTCCACATTTAAAAAGGCACAGAGAGGTTAGTGAGTCCTGAAGCAGGCGACAAAAGTGATAAAGGATTTGCAAAGCGAGCCATACAAGTTGAAGGAAATAGGCAAACGCAGCTTGCAGAAAAGGCACTCAAGAGGGGGACTTGACGACAGTCTTCAAATATCTAAAGGCCTGCCATAAAAAAAGAACACCTTTTCTCTCTTGCTACAGAGCAGGACACGGACCAATGCAAAGTAGGTTCAGATTGGATATCAGGAAAAACATCGCTGTCAGGAGTGAGGTAGCAGATTAAACTCCCTACGGAGGTTGTAGAATCTTTTTGTCAAGAAGTTGGGTATACATTGGTCAGGGACAATCTAAGAATAGTTAGGCCTATAATATATTGTGGGTATTTCCTGTGCTTCTGGGCTTTGCTGATTGGCACACAAGCCTGGGAAAGAATTTCTTTCCCTTATTGCTACAGGTTTTGAGGGGGAGGAGTATTTCCATTTTCCTCAGAAGCACAGGGTGTTGGTTGTAACCAAGGCTGGGGATTTTGACTGAGGTATGCTAGTGGTCCTAAAACCAGGTTGTTTCTGGCTAGAGGATCTTTCCCCTCTGCTCAGGGTCAGACCAATTGCCACAAAGGAATTTTACCCCACAGTCAGACTGGTGTGGATTGCAGTTTTTGTTGTTTTTTTCCTTTCCTCTGTAGTGGTGGGGCAGGACCTTTTTCTTGGATCTCTCAAATGTGTTTGAACAACCCTAATAGCCACCTGACACTGACTGCCATTGTCCCCCTGCTTTACCAGTGGCAGGTAAGGGTGCTATGCCTTGTGGCTGTGACAGGAATGATTGTGTGTAGTTTTAGTAGACAGACTTAGTCATGTTAGTCTGTAGTCAAGCACAAGGCAGGGTAGATTTGCACTTTATAGACCAAAGTAGATTATATATAACACAAGATTTCATGGGTTGAAGCTCACTTAATCACATGATGAAGTGGGTTGGATGAGATGACTTCCATAGGTTCTTTCCAGCCACATTTTTCTATGAGGGTTCAGAAAAACATGGCTGCAACACACTTCAGCTTGAGAGAAAGAACTCTTAACTGGGGAGCAGGCATAGAGAAGGTTTTAAAAGAACTGTAGTGACCTTTTATTGCAAGGCTCACTTCACCTAAAGCACCAATTCTCAATCAGGGTGTGCAAAATCCTTTTAAGAGTGCCATATAATATTAGCACTCTTAATGCACCTACACACAATTTGCAAGTAAACTCATATCAAACAAATCCATACCATCACAAACGTTCTGACCCATTATGGTCTTGAGTTCTTTGCAACAAGAGAATTACTCTATTACTTTTCCATTGTCAACAAACAAGTGAAAGCTCAGAGCTGGCATTTTCTGAAGAGGTCTTGAATCTAAAAAAGGTTCAGAACCACCCAGCTACAGTGACAGGAAAGTAAACCTGTTCCTGTGTCTATTTCGGCATCTGAAAGCTAAGTCACCATGTCTTACTGCCTTGCTTGCCAAGGCAAGTATCTCATTACCCACAGTAGCCAAATCCTTAGTTTGGCTCCTGCTCAAAGACAACTAGATACAGCATATGTGGACCCTGACAAGTTGCTCTCTACCAGGATTATTTTCCTCTTCCTTTAGATTTTTGGTCAAATCATCCTAGTGATCTAACAGCTTGCAGACCATTGCATGCTTCAAGCAGAGAGAGCTTACTAGTGTTGGCGGTTAGACCTCCCTTGCTGCACTGCAATGTAAAGCAGTAGTTATGGGGTGATCTGATCAGTCCACTAGTGACCAGGAACACTTCAGTGAGCCACATGCTTTTACCAAACAGTTTGACACAGTTATATGCTCTAGTTGTGAAATTTATTAAAAAAAAAAAAAAAAAAAAAAAAGAGCGAGGTTAGAGCTGTCACCCTTTGCATTGTAGTGGGATTTCTCCTCCCCTCACCACTGACAGCTGTCTTGTCCTATTTCAACAGCAAACACCAGTGTTTTCTGCTACACAGTAGCCACGCTTACTCTCCTATTATTTGAAATTAAATTTAACCAGCAATTCCAGTAACCTGAAAATGAATTACAGCAAGGATTCGCTTTCATTTTCCTCATCAGACAAAACCATTTAGCATGGTTTAGCACAGTCTAGTAGAAGCTGAGATTCTAGCAGAATATCTTGCAAAAAAACAGCACTGTAATGGGGGAATCAGTTAGTGAGGCTGCAGGGGGCGATAAGTTATTTTTCACATTGGACAAGAACAATTGTTATACAATAGAGTTCTGAGAAGTACTTTACCAAGCGTGACTTGTATTTGGAAGGCAGGAAGAAGGAAGGGGAGAGAAAATCCAGGTTGGCTATAGTGAAGAATTGAAACAAAAATAGAATCAAGCCACTGTAAAACAAATACCTGGCATTTTGAAATGAAACATTTGAAACCAAGCCACTGTCTTGTCAACTAAAAATAAAACATTAAATTCCCTCACTCCAATTTTATTTTGCTAAGTACAGACTGGACCTACTGGTTTCTAGACCAGCAGTCTCTCAATGGCTTGCTGGACAGACTGAATCTGAGGTTTCAGTTGTGACCCTTCCTTGATAGTAATTGAGCAGGCAATGACAGGCCGGGAGACACCGCATGCCCGCCCCAAGGCCTGCTTGGAGCGCACAAAAACATAGGGCACATTCTTGTCCTCACAAAGAAGTGGCAGATGTAGGATGATCTCCAAGGGCTCAGCGTCTGCAGCCATCACGATGAATTCTGCTATTCCTCTGTTCAGTGTCTTAGTAGCTGCAAAGTGAGAAAGAAGAGGAGTAAACACAGTCCTTTCAAGGGATCACATTAGCACAAGGGTTGACAAGAGTGGAAACTTGCATAAACAGCGACTCTGCTAGGATGTGAAGCTCTCAAGAAAGCAGTGGCATGTCAAAAATAAAATCATACACATTAGACAAATCTGGGAAGGAGATATTCTAGGCATCAGGCTTGAAATGAAAGGGAGGGAGCAGGTGCAGAACTTGATAAGGCCAGTTCAACAATCCTTTTCATTCCCCACTTCTTTAGAAACAGGACACAGAAGTCAATTAATCTGGATCCTTCTTCCTAAGCACTATTATTTTTTATGCATTGGTGCAATGGACAATATAGAAAAGTCTTTGAATGCAATGTTGATAAGCCAGCTGGTCACCTTCTAGCCCACCCCCCCGCCCCCCATATTTAGAAGCCAGATCATTCTTTTTTTGGTGGTCTGGGGAAGTGGTAGGCAGAAGATAGGGCAGTGTGGCACCTCAAGGCAGCGATTCTCAACCAAGCTGCTGTGGCACTAGGGGGGTTCTGTGAGATTCTTTTAAGGCTGCTGCAAGATATCAGCAGGCATGTAAACACCTAAACATAATTCACAAGATAAACCCAGATTTCAAAAAGCAATCTATAGTGTCAAAAACAATCTGACTGACTGTGGTCTGATTTCTTTGCAGCAAAAGAACTACTCTGTTTTCTTGTTTTTTATTACAGAAAAATAAGAGTGAAAATGAGGAACTGGCATTTTCTAAGGGGTCTCTCAAGGGGTCAAGAATCACTGCCTGAAGAGACCAACTGATTCAGACAGGGGTGAATTTTCCTAGGCAACAACATACTTCATCTGATGCTGTAATGTGGTTTGTAACCCACTTAGCTAGCAGCTAGTTGCTAAACTAAGAGTGAGCCATAAATTGTTTGCTATACCTTTTACATGAAAATGTGCTGTTCCTCTATTCAGCACAGCATCACTGCAGTTGCATGCAACTAATTAGAGAAACAGCATTCTGCAATGTAAAAGCTGTAGCAAGCTGATGAAGCACTTCAACAGCTGTGCGTAGTGTATACTGCAGCTATACATGCTCCTAGATAGCTTGCAAGCCCTCATCTTCACAAGGGGTTTAGAAATCTTACCCTGCCAGGTATCTGGATTCTACTATATACCAAGAATACACTTTTCTCCAGCTATCAGAGGAGCACGGAGAAGCCATACAATTTCTCTCAGGTTAGTTTTATTTCCATTAGACCATTTAATCAAAAGGGAAACCTTCTCATTGCACAAATGGAGAAGATATATATTGAGATCCAGGAGTAGGGGGAATTACCAAACATCTAAAGCAAAATCCATAGGTAGAAGACAACCACCACCCACAACTCCTAGTTTAGTAAACCCTTTTTTGTTAATGTTAGCAGTGGTAGTAAGTTTCCTAAAGGTCAGACTTTACCTTCATTGGCACCTTTGCGTAGCTGTTTGTAGTTGCAAGACTGCTGTACAAGATCCAGCAGTGTCTTGGTGAGCTGTGCATCAGCCAGAGGGTAAGCTTTGGGGTTCACTTCTGCCTCACTCTAGAGAAAGGAAATCAAAGTTACAGAAGAGGACAAAGGGAAGCTTTGCTTGGAATACTAATATCTGAACTCAGAACCAGAGGTTCAAGTCCTGCCAGGATCAAGTGAGCCTTTTTTTTTTTTAGGATGTCTGTTCATGGCTCCTCTGGATGAAACACACTACTGTGGTCCTGTGTTTGGCACTGACACTGGGGATCCCACCATTTACCTGTAAAAATGGTTTTCCCTTGGATCCTTGATCAAAATTTCCCCCTATACAATATTGTGCCATATTGCATACCAGTTCCACCCTAGATGTACTTCAGTGATAGGTATGCAAGATAAACAACCCAATTTATGAAGCACTGGACTAGGGCATCAGAGGTCCTGGTCTCCTGCCACCAGATGATCTTGGCCATGTCAGGCCTAGGCCCTGAGAGCTATACCCCAAAAGCACAATACAAAACAGATGTTGCTACAAGTTTCCTTGCATGCTCTCTTTCATAAGCAAGGAAGCAGGAAAAAAAAGTTGTCAGCTTCTTGCACTGTTATCATTCCTAGTCAGCACCAGCCCAGGGAATAGAGCCTCCATGTACTGCTAGCCCTGTATTCCTGCACACCAGGGGTGGCCAAACTTCCCAACTCTTTTAGCCATACACCAAAAATCTTGACAAAACTTTCAGAATGTGTGTGCTCCCAAGCCCCTGACCTTGGCACAGCGTTCCGGCTCAAGTAGCCATTTATCATTAAAGAGTTTCTTCAGGAGCTGCACATGACTTTGATCCATGGGCTTGGCCACCTCTGCTCTATGCCAACAGACACGAGAAAGGCTCTTGGGCAGCAATTCTCAACCAAGGTGCCACAGCACCCTGGGGCGACCAGTGAACCTTTCAAGGATGCCATGGGGTGCTTGCTACACAGTCTATTAAGTCTGCAAACACAATTCATCACATAAGCCCAGAGATTTCAAATGCAAGGTCCCTTCAGATTTACCCAAAGAACCTTGTCTATGTCCGTAGACCAACAGGACTACAACCACCAACCCAGCTCTTTGCAAAAGAAAAACTGCTGTTATGCTCCTGGAGTCAAAGTTCAGAGTGAAAGCCAAGAGCTGGCATTTTCCAAGGGCTGCCTCCAGTCTGTCCAGCTGCACGGAGTTGAAAAATTTTGAATTACTGGCTTAGCTAGTAAACCAGTAGTTACTCCCCCTCACCTCTCCTACACCGGGAGGAAACCCAACAAGAATCCCCCTTAGCAGGAGAGTGAGGGCACTGCATGCAGGCACCAGAACAGAGAGCGCTTAGGGGTCGGAGAGATCAAGCTGCAAGAGGAGAAAGGCTCAGTAGGCGCGCGACAGACACGCGGGAAGCGCGATGCGGAGGCAGAGGGACAGAGGAGCCACGTGGGGCTTTAGGGGCCTGTTTACCCACGCACGTGGCGGCCTGCCTCGTGTCCGCCCGCCGGCCCAGCTCCGATCCCACCGGCCCGGAGCTGCGTGGATCCGCTCCTCCCTTCCCGCCCCCCTCGGGCCGGCGGCCTGGCGGGGCAGCGGGGCCCGGCGCTCGCGTTCGGCCTCTGGAACGCGGTGTCTCAACGTTCCACGCTCGCACGTGTCCGCCCGCTCCTGCTCACCATGGCTGCGATCGGAGCCCCACGAGCCGCTCCCGCCAGGATGGATCCTCTCGGCCCGAAAGCTTCACGGAGGAGAAGAAGCAAGCTCAGCCACTCCCGGACGTAGGCGAGACGAGTCGCAGCCGGAAATGAGGCTGATCTGAACCCGGGGGAGGCGGGCGGTAGAGGCAATCTCGGATTAAAGAGGCAGCGCGCGCGCGCTCTCTTATTTTTTTTAATTAGAAAAAAACCCCCATACCAGCCCCTCCCTCTGAGTGCCTGGAAATGTCGTGGGTGGCGCCCCCTGCCCGCGAGCGGAGCCTGGTACAGAAGAGGAGAGAACGCGGCTTTGCTTGCAGCTGAAAGGATCCTGGCAGTCACAGCCCCTTCACCGCCCTGCGCCAAACCGGGGTTTAATTTAGGTGTGGGAGGTGTGAGAGCCGAGCTCGATTTCCAGTGCAGAAAGCTAGGCTGCCTCACACAGCAAGGTACAGGAGACATCTAAAGTTGTTGAAGTACTATCAATGCTGCCTGTGGATGATCCTCTGAATCCAGTGGGAAAGGAGACACACCAACGTTAGTGTCCTTATGCAAGCAAACACCACCACTAGTGAGGTGATGATGACCATCCAACATCAGCTTCATTGGGCTGGCTGTATTATCTGGATGTCCATCTTCAGACTCCCCAAGCAAGTTTTATTCTCTCAGCTCAGTCAAGGCTTAGGCTCAAGAGGAGGTCAGAGAAAGCACTTCAGGGATGTCCTCAAGGCCAGTTTAAAAAAATCCAACATCTATGTCCACTCGTAGGAGACAATTGCCCAGGACCTCCGCAACTGGAGGAAGAGTCTGCTGCAGGGATCTCAGGGCTCTGAAACCTCATGACAACAACATGAGATGGAAATGTGGTAGTGGCAGAAACAGCGTGTTGTGGACCAAATCAAGAATCAAGAGCCACCCACCCCACACAGAAACACATGTCCAAGCTGCATTAGAGTCTGTTGATCCCAAATAGACTTCATCAGCCATCTTCAGACACACAAATAAGACAATCATGGAAGACAGTCATCCTTGGCTATGAGGGATTGTCAAAGAAGAAGAGGTACAGAAAGCTAGGCTCCTTCACACAGCCAATGATGCAAGGTACAACTTGGATGGATCTCACCTTGTTTTTCCAACAAGGAGATCTTTTGGACTGTGGCATCCTTTCCCAAAGTGGGAGGTGGGCACTAGTGACAGCATCCTGAAGAATACAGTGCAGAGCAATTCCTTGCTGTCCAGGGGATGACTGTGGGGAATGGACACAATATGCCCTCATACTGAACACATCCTTATGTCTAAATATCTCAAGCCTTAGCCTATGTATATAGAGATAGCCTCATGTCTGTGACTAAGTGTGTGTATATATAATACATGCACTTGCACATACACACATAAAGACCCTTTATATATAAAACATGCTAAGACTTGATTTTCAAACAGTCATGCATGGAAGTCAAATAAGAGCTACAGTACATTGGTAAATCAGGCCTAGTGTTCTGTATCAGTTGATATGATGGTTTGTCTTGATCCCTACTTACCAGTTTCTGCCTGAGTTTCCATATTAAAACAATTTAGAAATGGAGTTATTGCTGTATTTTCAGGAGACACAAAGGCACCCTTTTTGTTGCAACCCCTTCTTTTTCCTCCTTTATCCTGCAATATTTCACATATCTTTAACCTCTATTCTGTCTCCCCTATCCAGAAAGGGGTGACTAGTTTAACTCATTAAACAAATCCTAGAATCTAGAAACAGGGCTGGAAGGGACCTCCAGAGGTCATGTAGTCCAACTCCCTGCCTGAGGCAGAATCATCCATATTTAAATCATCCCATACAAACCATAATCTAAATTCTATATAAGACTGTTGTCGACCCTGACACAACCCAGACCTAACTCAACCTGCCAGGGGTAAAGCAGGGAAACCACAACAGCCAACATCCTGCATCTATGAAATGTCAATATATGCTCAAAAGATCCTGGGCAGAGGACCACACCCCACTCTGCAACGGAAAGCAAAAACCTCCACAGTCCAATCATGGGGTAAAATCAGAACAGTACGTATACTCAAATGTGGGTAGGGCCATTGCAACAATTCCTGAAGTGGAGAGAGAGGATGAGTTGGTAATTAGGCCACCAGCCTTCAACTTTGTGGACACCTGGATTCAAGTCCAAACTTGGCTACCAACTTTCTCTGTGGCTTTGAGAAAATTTCAGTTGCCCATCTATTAAAAAAGGGATTACGCTGCAGGGGCGGGCAATTATTTTGTGTGGAGGGCTACTTACTGAGTTTTGGCAAGCCATCAAGGGCCATATGACAGGCAACCAGGGGCAGATACATATTCATTTTCTAAACTTTTTAGGGGCCCCATGGGCCGGATAGAATGGCTTGGTGGGCCGCATCCGGCCTGCGGACCACATCTTGCCCACCTCTGGATTACACCATCTCCTTATTTCATGGAGGGCTTTGATGATCCATATATTAACTAGTGTGATACTCAGACGCTACAGTGGTGGAATCTGTTAAAGTACTGAAGAGAGAGAAAGTCACTAAGACATGTTATGCCTCCTTAGTTATATCTCTCTCATTGTTTGTTTCCTTACACCAAACAAACATATAACCTGTAGGCCATTTAACACTGGGCAGTCAATTTCTAGGCTGTCCTGATTGATGAGAAACATAGTATTGTGAGCCTTCCTTTTGGATCACTGGGCACAGAATCACTAACACCAGGAGATTAACTAGTAGATGTAGCCAAATTACCACCAAATGCAGGGCTGGCTTAAGTGTACTGGTGCACTAAGCAAAGGATTCTTTATTTCTACCTACTCCAAGAGTGAAATGGTTGGCTGGGCTTTGAAATTCATATAACAGTTTCTAGCTTGAGTCACCCATAGAACACCGGCTACATTGAAAGAATGCCAGCGAACACCATGTCAGGGTTTGGGTTTTGTTCTTTTTGCCCTCCTGCTTCTATCTCCCCCTTGGTTATTCTGCTCTTCAGGCTTCCTCTCTCCATTACTTCCCCTCTTCCACCCACTATTTTGAATCCTTCGTGTCTCTTTCCATCTGTCTCCCTGCTCTGCTTTCTCACCTCCTCTCTCATCTTCACACCCTTTCTTTTCCACCACACTCTCTCTGCCTCTCCCACCTATTTCCTGCTCTGGGCTTTTCACTTCCTCAGCTGATACCATCTGGACCTGTTTCTCTTCTCCTTGCCCCCTCCCCATTTCCTTCCCTTGGCTCTGCTGGAACTTTTACTTCTTTTCCCTCGCTCTCTCCGAAGCTCTTCTGCCCCCGCCTGGGCTTCTCTGTCAGATCTCCCTCCTCTGCCCTGTCTTCTACTGAAGGAGCCCTTATTGCTTCTCTGTGGGAGCTGCAGGGTGGGTGCCTGCTTCACTGCATGGGCCAATGCCCTTTACACCCTGCCCTTGTGCTTTGGGGTCCTAGTCCTGGCTGCTGGGCTCAGGTGCGAGTGTCACAGACAGACCAACCGGGATGTCTACACCAGAGCCGTCTGACGCACACCCTCCCGCCCGCGCAAGGTGAACCTAAAACACTCAGTTCACTTCACGCCCCGCCCCCCCCGCGCATGCGCAAGGTGTTCCGCCCTCCCGGCGGAGTTACTCCTCCCCGCCACCAAGCTACGCATGCGCAGGGTTTTTTCGCCAAATTGGTGTGGCGCTTCTCTGACCGATCCCTGCGCGGCGCCATGGAGGCTTCGCTGCTAGTCTGTGAGCGGCTGCACCCGCGCCATGACCCGCGCTGGCTGCTGCAGCTGGCGCCGGCCGGGCCCGCCCCCG
>NW_005842259.1:466364-468063 GCF_000455745.1 Alligator sinensis | reverse complement strand
TGCTGCCGCCTCTGTGCCTGGCCTGTGTCATCGAGGCCCTGGGCGACGGCGGCGCCTCGGTGCGGAGCGGGGGGGCTCGTGGCGTCTTCCGCCCCCTCCCCCCGCTCTGTGGGGACGCCCTAGTCGTGCCCTCCCCCGCCTGCCCGCCCCTGCTGGTGCCGTGGCTGGCTTCTGTCACAGCCAGGAGCAGAGAGGAATGCTGTAGAGAGACGGCCTTGGGTTGAAGTCAGGCCCAGGGCTTGAGAGATCTACACCTTGCAGGGCCATGGACCAGAGCTGTACAGCTGGAGCTCCCCTGGGCCTGGCTCGCTTGATCCCAAGGGGATGGGGCAGCAGTTCTCCCCCGCATCCCAGCAGGCTCCTCAGCAGTCTCTCCACACCTGTCCCCTCAGCCTTGCCCCTCGCTGCCCATGTGACAGCCCAGTCCTTGGCCCTCACAGCCCAGCCCCTGATGCTACCTGGGCAGGCAGGGGTGCAATGGGAGTTACCCAGGAGTTGAACCCCCAACTGGGAGCACTAGTGCACTAGTCTCTGGCATTATCAGCCCCATAGCCAATAACACTGGTTCCAAAATTAAGGGGTGCCTGCACCCACCCCCTCAGCCCTGGGGTGAGCCCTGCCTGTCCATCCCTGCAGTGAGCCTGAGGTTGGTTCGGTTTTGTTTTTAACCCCCAGCTGGTGCGAAGGAAGCACGTGCTGTCCTGCTTCCGAGACATCCTGGCCTGGCACGTGGTGCCAGTCATCCAGCTGCTGGCTCAGGACGAAAGGGTGTGCATCCATTTCATAGGAACCCTGTTTGGTAAGAGCCACTCCTTCAGACAGCCTTCAAGGTAAAGGCAGATCTGATATTTGCATTTCTAGGCCAGGCGGGAAGATCTGAGGGTTTCCTTTGCCCCCATGGTCTCTTGGTTCTGTACTCTGCCTTACAGAGGTCTGTTAGGAGAATTCCCTTGCCTCCTAAGGAAGACCCTGCACTGGTTTGTTCATTCAGAGCATGTTTGTTACGTTCTGTACTCACTTAGGAGCTAGAACCAGCATGCCCATGGTTCCTTCTGGTTCCTTTCTTGCTATGGAGTAGAGACTCTTGTTCTCATGTATGTCTCTTTCCAGAATGCAAACCCATGTGATGCCTTTTCATACCATTTAAAATTTGTAGACCTTAAAGCTGTAGGAATAGCACCTGCTTCATTCTCACTGGGGTCAGCAGAACATTGTGAGGGATGAGGGGATAAAATTAGTCTGTGGTGTTGCCTAGTTCTTTGACCTTTTTATTTTTCACTCGTGTCACAGCCAAGGGTGGAATATGGGCAAAAATATGGACAAAGATACAGAAAATATGGTGGCCTGCTGTGTGATAGAATACTAAAACAAAGGCAGGGTAGTGCATTAAGTTCCCAATGAATAGTTGTTTCAGTTAATATTTAATTCCCTGCACTTACCTAGACGCCTCCCAAACATTATTGCTTCATGTTTTTCTTGCTCTTTCTAGGAAAATACATCTGAAGTCAGTTCCTGCTTCTAATATTAGTGGTCTTTTTCACAGTGCATACATTTTTGCATCCTGTGCCGTGCACGAGGAGCAAAGTGCTGCTGTAGCTTTAATAATCGGAGTTAGAGATTCATAGATTCATAGATGTTAGGGTCAGAAGGGACCTCAATAGATCATCGAGTCCGACCCCCTGCATAGGCAGGAAAGAGT
>NW_005842259.1:423729-464846 GCF_000455745.1 Alligator sinensis | reverse complement strand
CTTGTCTTGCCCCTCGCTTAGGAACACTGAGGCAAAGAACTCATTGAGGAGTTCAGCCTTGTCCCCCCTGTCCATCAGCAATTGCCTTATGCCCATTTACTAGAGGTCCTATTCCACCCTGGGCCTTCCTTTTACTCCCTATATATCTAAAAAACAATTTTTTGTTATCCTTAACTTGGGATTCCATCCTCAGCTCCATGGTAGCTTTGGCCTGTCTAACTGCCTCCCTACAAGCGCGAGCAGAGGAGGTATACTCCTCTTTAGTAATCTCTCCCCATTTCCACTTTTTATATGCCCCCCTTTTTGCCCGTAGGCTGCTCTGGATTTCTCTGATCAGCCAAGGAAGCCTCTTGTCCCCTTTCCCCCTTTTTCCCCGCATCGGGATCGTCTCCCTCTGTTTATGCTGTTTATCCCAGATGTTTATGCTGAGCCCAGTTTGCGCACTTGATCCTTTCCAAGCATGGAAGGAGCCTCTGCCCAGAAAGCTTACAGGAAATTCTGATCTAGATACAGCAGATGTTGCACTTAACACATATGAAGACCCAAATATTTCATTTTAAATTTTATTGCATTTTTTTAAAATATCCATTCCCTGCATTTGGATAAGTTTATGGCTGAAAGGCTTTGGGGCAGGGACTGTCTTTTACTTACTGTGTGCTTGCATAACACAGAACGGCAGGATCCTGATCCTCAATAGGAAATCTGGCATTGCTGTAATAAGGCAATACCTGCTGAAGAGGGGTTGAATGAATGAAGAGTTTGTGGGAGGCAGTTGCAAAGGTCAAATGAATCATTGTGGAAGGTGGTCTTACTAGAAAATAATCTGGGAAAAGGACTAAAATTAGGAGGGAGTTAGAGGACAAATGTAGGCAGAAGCAGCTGTGGAGGAGGAAGATGCGAGTGATCAGAAGAGCGGAGGTGTAGGCTGTTGTGTTGTGAAGGGCTGGGATTGGGGAGCATGTGTAGCTGGAATTTCTTGAAGAAACTGAAAGGAAGTTTATACTACAATATTCAAAATACAGCTCATTGATTTTATTTCAAGATGCAAGAAGATCATTTCTGGAGGGACTGGGTTAAAATAGAATGTAAAACTGGTTTCTTCGCACCCATTGTCATAGAATTGCTCTGCTGGTTAGGTGTTTGATGGGAGGGGGACTTTCTCCTTTTGGAACATCAGAAGCACAATGCTGGACTATGTGCATCTATAGACATGATTTGGTATGTCAAAAGAAAGGGTTCTGGACCAGCTTAGATTAGGGTGTTGGCCACTGTAAAATACTGTGGTACAATGAGTGAGCAGACTAATCTGGTAGAGCCAGAGGTGTGACAGTGGTTTAATATAATATGCCAAATCTTAAATTCCAGCTGTGAACGTTTAAATTTGCATGGAACACTGTTGTAACTACAGACTCCATTTAACTCCTATAATAATCTCCACTGGCACTTGAAATTTTAATACCCATGTTTCAATATGGCCTGGGCAAGACCTTTGGGAACTTTCAGTACTGTGAGCAAACAGAGTTGTTCATGCAAGGAATGGATGTAAGACTGAAGAGGTCTACCTCACAGCCAGTCTCTAATTTCTATGATCCTTGGGAATGCGTTAGGTGTGTTCTGGAAAGAACTTTTGTGACGTAGATTTAATAATATCACTTATAGATACTCCAGCATGTTGATGCAGGTAACATATGTATCTACATAGGTAGATCCAAATATTTCAGCAAAAATCATACAATTTTTTACATTATGCTTTCTAAAAATAAAAACACAACAAGCTGGTGGGAGATTGCAAGGTAGGCTGCACACTTCAGCTACTCATGATTGGATATTGGGTGCCCCTGGCATTACAGGAGTAACATCCAGTCTGCCCTGCCCATGGAGTTAGGTTGGGTCCATGTGAAGCAGAGTAAATAAATGGGGAAAAGAATCCTGAAAGATCCTCAGCTTCTTTTAAAGTTAGAGACCACAGCACTGACTATCAGATAGAGGGATATGTTATGTGACTGTCATTTATCTGTGGGTTGATTTTTCAGGGATGTTGCATACTGTGGAAGACAACAGTGCACTGGACCTGTCCATTGAAGGTGAAAGAAAGATCCTGGGTCTCAGTCCCTGATGCTTTGAGAAAGGGAGTCTATATCAGTTGAACAATTTCACGTCTATAGAGCAGCTGCTCTCTTCACTGCTGGGGGTGCTTTGAAAGCCTGTTCAGAAGGGAGTCGGAGTGCAGGGAAAGGGGCTTCAAATATGAATATTTCCTCTGTATGTGCCGTAATTGTCATGTGCTTGATTGTAGACTTATTGAAATCAATGGCTTTTTTCCATTGACTTCAAAGGATTTTGAATCAGGCTCTCTAGCAGTGCAGGTGTTTCCCTCCTAAAAATTTAAAGAGCTGGACTAGGACAATGACCAGTTTATTTTACAGAGAGTAACCATTTTCAGTCACTAGTGACATGGTCTAGATTTGAACTGATGATGAAGAAATTAAAAGCCTCTACTTCATTACCAGTCCTCTGAAACATGCATGTGCTCAGACCAGAAGTTTAACTTTGTGGTGTCCACTTGTGAAGATTTTTATAGATCCATGGAGTTTAAGCGGGTGTCATGGTAAACACACGCAGCAAACTTTAGGTCAGGTCAGCAGAAGCTTGGTTTATTAGAGAATGCATTTTGGACAGACTCATACACAATTGGAGAATTGTGAAGAGGTCTGACCCCGTACAACAGGTGAGGCGAGTTCATATAGAAAATATGGCATCGTAAGCATAGCTACGACATAACCAATCAGCATTTGCCATGACTTTGTTAGTAAAGCGCATGTTTTCCATTTATGATTATGTTAGCAAAAAAATAATTTTTTTTAGGGTCTTTCATCTAACTTGCAACCTTAGGGGTCACTTCCCATTTTGGGCTGACTCAGCAGGCTGGTTTGTGGTTACTTTTTTTCTTAGCTTTTGTTTTTTACTAGACTAGGACAGGATAGTCCCAGTCTTGTGTTAGTCTGGCGGTTTTGGGTCATGTCCTTTTGACTTCCCCATAGCCTAAGCTGAATACATGGTTTTTTTTGCACTCTTACATATAATGGAAATTCAACTCCATTTTTCCCTTCTTCCACAGGGGAAAAAGGTAATTAATGGTCTAAAGGCATAAAAAATGGCTTTGGTTGCTGGACAGACTAACTGGCAGAAGAGGTCATGCAGATTTCTTACTGGGAAGGCAGCTCTCTAGCTTCATGCATCTCACTTGTTTTACTTAGTAAAGCCCTTGATTATTGACATCTAGTAAGAGTAGTATCCTGTTAATTTCTACTTCCGTTCTTTCAGTGGAACAGATGGAGTAGAGATTTCTTACAATTGCAATGAGCTAAGAATAACAACTCTTAATTGAGGCAGGGCTGATGGAAAGGTATAAAAGCACCCAAAGATGTAGGGATACCAGGTTGTAGAAATAGGGCTTAGCCTGAGGAATGACCACAGCTGGCATAAATTATTTTTATATTATGCCCATGTCTGAAAGCGGATGTGTCTACCATGAGATTAGGTCTTTTTACATGATATTTAGAGATTGTTAGCTATTCTGGTCTAGACTTGGAACATATTTTTATAAGAGATTTTTGTACTATGGGGATTTTGCCCTTTGCGTTAATTATTGAAGGTCTCTGTGATTTAAGCAAGGGACTTGCTCTTTCTCATTCTGGTTTATCTCGTTTGCTTGATAAGCCTAAGGCATGGCTGTTCAGCTGGTGGCCCATGGGCTACATGCTGCTCCTGGGCTCTGAGTCCAGGCATTGCTCCCCCTATTGCTCTCCTGTTGCTGCCAAAGTCTCTGGGCTCCTGCTCCCTTCTCCAACCTCTGTTTCCTGCCCCACATTCCCAGGGGCAGGGCAATGCAGCCCACATGGCCAAGGGAGCTTGCTGACAGGAGTTTAGGGGGCCTGAGAACTCTATGCAATGTGTGGCAGCAGGGGGTGCCTGGCATATAGTTTGTGCAGTGTGGGACCTGTGGCTCCCAGCCACTCAGAAGTTGGACAGCCCTGTTCTAACGCATTCAGTTGTGACTTGAAGGTCATTTCCACACAGAATGTACTGTGCTGTCATGGGCACAGGATTATTCTGACATCACTAGAGAATGATCAAACTGGGGGAAGGGGTGGATGCCAGAAATAATAGCAAAGGGAATCCAGGTGTCACCCTGCTGTATCAGCATTGGCATGGTCTAATGAAAGCTGCTGTGAAGGCTCCTTGTGCACTTGCTTACATTCTAAATAAATATCACTATATGATACTGATCCTGGTTCCTCTGTGCAGTGCTGGTGATGCTTGTCATGAAGCTGAAGTCAGAGCAGTACATACACTATGTGTTGGATGAAAGCCAGAAAGAGGTTAGTGCTGTTTCTCTGCCTCACCATGGTTCTTTGAGTTTGAATCTGAGGGATTGTGAAGTTAGGTTATTTTGTGACTGGGCCCACAGAAGTGTCCTGCCTCTGCCTTTTTGAGCACCAGTGGCAGGTGGGGTTGCCTTTTCAATGCTGACTTCCGCCCTGGTACTTTTCTGATCATTTTCACAATACTGTGGCTGTGGGGCTTCCTCTGTAGTTTCTCTTTTGCCTCGTTACTGCAGCAGCTATGTGGGCAGGCTTCCTGCTTTGGGGGACACCTTCTATGAGAGTGTGGCACCAGGGGAAAACCCAGGAGTTAGGACATTGGAACTGTATTTAGAAGACTTGATGGTTCTGTCCAGGAAGAATTGTCTGGATAAATGGAGACTCTTCCCTCGATTTATCTTAAACAGCTAAGTGGATGCCACTGAATGAGAAGGTCCCTCTTTAAGAGGGATGCTTCCTCTTTTGCATGCATTTCCCATGTTGGGCTGCATTCTCACCCATTTCCTTTTCTTCCCTCTGTATTCTCCAGTTATACAAGCCAGCCACCATGAGAGGCAGTCTGCCCACATTTATTCTCCTGGGCAAGCTGGCTGATGCTATCCCAGTCTTTGCTGATATGTTAGTGATTGCACATGGTGAGTATGAGGGAATGTGTTTCATGGTAGCATTGTGTGGCGCTAGCAAAAGTGGAGATACACACATGCTTAACTAAGTAACTTTCTCAAGATCACAGAAAATATGTGGCAAAGACAAAAATTGAACCCAGCTTACCTGTCTCCTCTCCCTGCCTGTCTGCTCAGGTAAGGCCAACCTCAATGATTAAGTCACAGTTGTCTGGCTTGGAGGAGATGGGCGTTCAGTTTCCCTTCAGTTCCCATGATAGGGTTGTTGAGGTGATGCTGCTTAACTTCTGAATGGAAGATGGGAATTTGCAGTGATGATGTACCTTTGTGTGGCTCAACAAGGAGTTCCACAGATAATTGCTACTGTGTTTCTGCTCAGAGCATCACAGAGGGGATCAGAGTCACAGAAGAAATCCCAAAATATTTGACTGGACTAAGGGAAGAAGTCAACCAGCATGCATAGAACTATGCCAATAGTTTTTGGAGTCTTCTGAAGTGGACTGGCTGATTTAGAAATGGCAGGTCCCTGTGTTTTCTGACACCAATCCCATTTATTGTTCACTGCTTTAGGTAATTTAGTGGATCACCTGTTGACAGGCTTGATGTACCCCAATGAGGGTGTAAAGGCATCTGTCTGCTATCTGTATGGCAAGCTGTACTCTTCCTCCATCGGTGCAGATAAGCTCTCGGTGCACTTCACAGAGAAGCTGTGTGGCCTCTTTCTAGCTACCCTGGGGAATGCACAGACAAAGGAGCTGCAGGTTAATTGCATGGGTAAGACATGGCTGAAAGATCATAAGGTGGAGAGGGTTCTTCACTGGTAGATTTGAGATCTTACTGTGTGCTTTACTTGGGGTGATTCCTTAGAGCTTTGTGAAATAGCAGCCTGCAAGCTAGTTGGATTGTTGTGGAAGGGGAATGAATGTGTCCACAGCTGCTGATCTCTTCTGTTCTCACACAGTAATCACAAGCCCCAGCCAGCTTCATTGCTGAATCCTCCTGGTACCCACAAGGGAACACCACCCCCTGACACCTAGCCCAGCCTTATTACTGGAATCCCCACAGTAATTACTGATAAAGTTCTTTAAGTAAATGTGATATCTTTTATTAGACCAACTAAATAGTTGGAAAAATTATTCTTTTCAAGCTTTCAGGCACAAACGCACTTCTTCAGGCATGGGGAGAGTCTGCTGGTGTTTGTATGCTCTCCTTAAACTTGTAAAGCTTGTAAAGAATATTTTTTCCAACTATTTAGATGGTTTAATAAAATATTTATTTACATTTATAAACATTTACCCCAAATAACTTTGTCTGCCTATGTCCTTAGACCAACACAGCTATAACCAACACCATAGTTTTTGCTGTCACTTTCATTTAAGTCCCACAATTTGCATCGTGGCATGACCTGTCCCAATCAGTTGTCCTAATTTTTCTAGAAATATAACAGTCCTTTGCAGCAAACATTGGCAGCCTGTGGGCTGGATCTGGCCTGCAAAGGTCCAACCTAGCCCATGGCAGAACTGGCGATCAGGTGGCACAGCTGTGCCACAGATGTATGCCACCAATGCCAGAGAGCCAGGGTACAAGCTCTGGCCCACAGCAGCAAGAGGTAGCTAACCCCTGCTGTATAGTGACTGATTTCAGAGACAAGACTTTATGGGGTGGCAGGACTGAATCTGAGGAATGGGACCTTCCCAGTAATGGGGCTTCTTGTTCAGGTTAGAGCAGAGATCAGTTCTCTCAAAGTTGCTGGACAATGCAGTCAGAATCACTGCTCTGTGTAGAACAGTGATGTCATATAGGATCTCAGCCTTGCTCCCACAGCTCATGTGCAAGCTGCACTATGGTCTCGCTCTCCTCTTTAGAAGGTGAATAGCAGTCTGATTGCCTTGCAAACCTAATAAGTCATTTACATGTATAGATGCTGACTCCTTTCAAAGTTGACTTTAACAGCCCTGGCTACACTGCTTCTGAACTCACTCTGGAGCATTGCCTTTGAAGTCTCTCAGTTATGATTTACATCAGTATTCTTAAGTGCAGAAGAATTAGAGAAGTGGGAATGTTAAAGGAAGAGGGTGTGGGGAGCACGTAGCTTGAATGGATAGTAGTAGGAGCGAAGGGCTGATGGTAAAGTAGTGGAGGGAAGAACTGGTTTGTGGGTCACTAGCTATAGATGGGGAGAGACAGTGGGTTTTGAGCTGCATTTCAACAAGAGATTGGAGATGAGAGCTCAGGCAGGAGGAGTGGGACAGGCAGTTCCAGGGAACTGGTACAATTGCAACTGAAAGGTCCACCCAATATGGAAGGGAATAGGAAGTGAAGAGGGAATGGAAATAGCAAAGGGAATTGGGGGTGTGGAGCATTACATACTGAAGTGATGAATCATGGAGGCACATGGGGACATGGCCAGAAAAGAGGCCCTGAATGTGATCAGAGAGAATTTATAGTGTGTATGGATGTAGGTAGGAAGGTCACTGCCTTGGTGAGGCAAGGACATGATGATGTGGTGCTTTGTAACCCTCTGCACCCCTAATGCACAACTTGCTTTTTTCCCACTCTTCCTTTGCAGGTTTGCTAAAGGAGCTGCTGAAATCTGATCACTTTGTATCAGTTATTATGAGTAGTTCAGGAAGAGAGGCAGATTCTGAAAGTGCCAGTTTGTTAGAGGGAGAAACCCCCCTGCCACTGGTGCTCAAAAAGGTAAGCACCAAAGATGATATGCCATCTTATAACATGCTGTCCAACTTGCCAGCAGGTCAGGTTGCCCCTTGCTCTGAGAGGGGTTATCGTTAGAGACAAAGAATTTGCCATGCTGCTATCAGGACCTTTACTTCAGCTACTGAGATACTGTGTCCCAACAGCAAATGTGAAAGCTAGATTCCACCCCGCCATAATGCACCAGTTGTTCAGTGTATACCACAGGTGGGTGGAATTTCTTTCTCATCCCAACCGGTGTTCAATTTATTCTCTGAAGCATGAGGATCAAAATATCTCTTGCAAGCATAAGCATCACTAAGTGCAATACAAAGACATTCTTATTCATTAACTTCTTTAATGATATTTTTTTAATCCTGCCAAGTTATTTTCCTCAGTGTTGCCTTGCAATGGTGAGTTTCACTGATGAGTTAGGTGTTTCTGAAAGAAATATTTCTTTTTACCTGTTTTAAATTTTGGTCTTTTCCAAGATCTTTCTTGGAGTTTAGGGGTATTTTTTTACTAATCAAATTATAAGATCATAGGAATAGGATCATAGGAAAATAGGGCTAGAAGGGACCTCATAAGGTCATCTAGTCCAGCCCCCTGCTCAAGGCAGAACCATCCTTGACTAAAACTTCCCAGCCAAGTGTCTGTTTAACATGCTCTTGAAAATTTCTAGGGATGGAGAGTCCATAATTTCTCTAGGTAACCTGTCCCAATGCTTGGCCACCCTCATAGTTAGAAAGTTCTTCCTAACCTCCACCCTAAATTTCCTCTGCGGCCATTTGAGGCCCTTGTTCCTAGTTTTGTCTCCTACTGCTTCAAAGAAAAGTTTATCTTTATCCCCTGTATAATCTCTCTTCAGGTATTTGAAGACTATTATCAAATTCCTCAATCTTCACTTCTTCAGACTAAACAGCCCTAGTTCTTTCAGCCTTTTTTCATAAATCATGTTTCTGGGGCCTCTAGTGATTTGGATTGTTCTCCGCTAGACTCTTTCTACACTTTTCTTGAATTGTGGAACCCAAAACAGAACATAGTGCTCTGGGTGTGGTCTCACCAGTGCCAAATAGAGCAGAAGAATCATGTCCCTTGATTTGCAGGTAACACTCCTTATGCATGCAGTCCAGTATGCTGTTGGCTTTTTTTTTTTTTACAACAGGAGCCCACTGTTGGCTCATATTCTGCTTAGTAGGGGTGCACCGATAGAGATTTTTGGGCTGATACCAATGGCCGATTTTTAACGAGCCATATTGGCCGATACTGATCTGATTCCGATATGCAGCAGGGCAACTTGGAGAGCAGCATCCGGCTGGTAAGTCTGTTGTGGGTGAAGGGATGGGGAAGAGAAGGGGCGTAGGGGGAACAGATCAAGGCCCCCGCAGCGAGGGAGGGAGTGGAAGTGGGGTTGGGGCAGGCTTTCCCCTTCCGGGGCGGGGCATGGGATGGAGCCGCAGTTCATTCGGGGGGCATGGTGGGGGGGCGCTGTCGCTGTTGCATGCACCCTGGGAGGGCATGGGGGTCATGTGCATGCAGGGTGAGGGTGGGTTGCCGCTGCGGGCTGAGGCCAGGGTGGTGCCAGGCTATCCTTGGTGGAGGCTGTGCTGGGCTGAGCTTGGGGTGGGCAGTGGTGGCGCTGGGAGGGAGAATTGGAGGGGCTATAGCAAATGTTGGGGTGGCTGCAGCCCCCCCATTCCCCATAGCTCCTCTCCCAGTGCCGTCGCCGCCCGCCCCGAGCACAGCCTGACCCAGGCCTCCCACTGGCAAGAGTCCGGTGCAGCCCCAGCCCTTGGTGGCAGCCTGCCCTCGCCCCGTGTGCAGATCCAGGGCACCCCCCCACCAATGCCCGCTCAGGATGTGCGTAGCGGCAGGAGCCGTGGCCCGCCCCCCCGTTGCCCTCTGGATGAGCTGTGGCTCCATCCCATGCCCTGTCCTGCCCCGTCTGGGCAGCACCTGCCCCAGCCCTACTCCCACTCCCTCCCTCAGAGTGGGGGCCTCCATCTGCCCCCACCACGCCCATTCCCTTCCCTTCCCTTCCCTTCCCTTCCCTTCCCCCACAACAGACTTACTATCTGGATGCTGCTGTCTATGCTGTCAGGCCTTGCTCCTGGCCATCTGCCTGCTGTGCTGCAGCGTGCCTGCACAAGGCATGTATTGGCCACATTATTGGCTACATCAGAGAAAAAAATGCTGATTACCGATGCTCTCTATTTTACTTGTATTGGTGCTTATCCAATATGGGACCAATGTACTGGTATACCTCTACTGCTTAGGGTCCAGTATAACCTCCAGGTCCTTCCCTTCAGTACGGCAACCTAATCAGTCATTTCCCAGTATGTATCTGTGTGTGCAATTATTCTGTCCCAAGTATAGGACTGTCTACTTATCCTTGTTGAATTTCTTTTGATTGATTGCGGACCATTTCTCCAGTTTATCCAGGTCATTCTGGATCCTAGCCCTACCTTCCAGCTGGTCTGCAACTCCACTCTGCTTGGTATCATCTGCAAATTTCCTAAGTGTATACTCAGTCCCATCATCCAGATCATTAATGAAGATGTTAAACAATCCTGGACCCAAGCCAGACCCCTGGGGAACATCACCTGATCCCTAAACATTAAGCTGTTGATGACTACTCATTGATTGCAATGAATCAACCACTTGTGTATCCACTAGGAACTAGTACTTGGAACTAGTTTGTATTTCCCTAATTATAGCATTTACCATATATATAAATGCTATATATATAGCATTCTTCCTCTTCCTGTTTTTGCTTTTCCATAGCTGTTGCTGTCCAGGGATGAGACATTACAGGTGGCAAGCACTCAGTGTATGGCTGCTGTCCTGGTGCATTCTCCAGTCAAATATGCTCCTGCCTTTATCCATGCAGACATTCCAGGTGAAGAGACAGTAATCCCTTGTAATTCCATAGGGTTTGTCACCCACAGGTCTCAAAGCACTTTGCAGGTTGTACTTGTCAGTGTAGTTCTATGGGATGAAGCCACCTCAGAGGGAATCTGGGGAAGCAGCCATTCTGCACCATCAGGAATATTCAGCATTGAAGGATGAGTTTGGACAAACTATAGAAGGAGGTTTAGGAAGACAGAATGTCTGGAGTTGTAATTTGGGTAGATCAACTTCCACAATTCCTTTTGCAAAAGATGCTAGGGGATATTTTTTTTAATCTGTAAATGACCTTATATCTCGTCTGAAAGATGTCATTTCCAGTTGCACCACATGGCTGGCAACATAGTGAAATTATAGGCCCCCCAGTGACTCAGAGCACTCTTTATCAAACTGCTAAATATTTTTCACAGTATCTAGCTTTTCCTTTGAAGTTGTCTGTCCAAGGACTGACGGTTCCATCCCTCTTTAGACTGGGTATTTTGAGGAGATTTCAGCCTGTGGTATCAGAGCTGCAGAACCCAAACAAACCAGTTTCTGCATTGAATTAAACCCTGTACCATTCATGGACTTAAGTGGGGTTATGTTCAGGGTGTAATTCAGCTCAGCATTGGGCCCAGGAAGCAGACCCAGGCTGATATAATATTTTAATTTCCATTGCCCCAGAAAAAATGAATCGTGTTGCTTTTGTATGGCCCCTTGTTTGGCTATATAAAAGTTTGGGAGGGAGGGTTAGTAGAGCTGTGACAAAGCTGCTTGCTAACTATATGCTGGAAGAAGGGCTATCCGCAAGCCTTCAGGAGTTGTTTTATATTGAAGATGGTATTTCCATCATCATTTCCTTTCTCACTTTCTCTTGGCCTTCTCCACAGGTTGTACTGCAGCTCTTCTCACTTAAGCTGAAGAAAGCCAGCAGCTCTGTTGCCAGTACTAGCTGTTCTTGTTAGTTTTCCTGTTCCTCTTTCCTCAAATCTAGGAGTAATTTTTCCATGCTGTATGCAGGTTCTGTTTTCCCTGGGGTTTTAATTTTTTGTGTGTTTGCAGAGTTCCTGTTTGACTGCCTCTCCTGCACTAGCGAAGTTCTCATCTGGTCAGTTTACTGCTGCCTGCTACTTCTAACAGAGGAGTGGCTTTTTTTTTCCAAGTGTCACACAGTTTATGGTAGGTGATTTCTGACCTGCAAAGTTATTGCAGTATTATATATATCATCATGTGTACAAGCACCCATTGGGGGACTTGGTACCTCTGACATTGGGGTGGGATTGCAGAACCCTTTCCTGTAAGGTCACTCATTCCAAATCAGGATGACGGTGACTGGAAATTATTCCTGGCTGAGGACTTCTGTGACATGAAAGTGTGAGATTTCAGTCTAGTTCCTAATGGGCCTGTGCTGACCTTACAAAGACCAACATCCTGTTTGGCCTTTGTGGTGCCTTTGCTGGCTGTCTCTACAGAGAGGACAAGGACTGACTAAACCATTGAGACCAAATTCTCTTCCTGTCTCCAGATGTGACTTTCCCAAATGGAAGGGGAGGCAAGTTGGCAGGCAGGAGAGTATCTGGTGTATTCTGTGGTGCCATGGTATTTGCAAGTCCCTTTCTGGATTGTTGGTCTGTGTGTGTGAGAGCACACTCCTTATTACTCCCCTTCCATGTTTGCAGGCATTGAGTCTCTGGTGAGAAGTCTCAGAGAGATCCTGCTACTGAACAATGTGGAGCTGCACAAGCAGGGGCTCCTGCTATTCACTGAAATACTGAAACGGTAATGAACTGCCTTCTGGCTCATTCATGCAGATGTTGCCATGCAGATGTTGAGTACAAGCAGGGGGTAAGGGCGAGGCCTGGTTCAGTAAAAAGGGGTCTAATTGAAGACTTCAGATAAAACTGTCTTGTGTAGATCACACACATGACCACCAGTGAGTGCAGTCTTCCTGGCAGCATCAGCAGGAACAAATGGATTATGTTAGCCCCCTTCTTCGGTATTAAACAGGCTCTCATTTCCACTTGTGTTGCATTCAGGTAGAAGAGACACACTGGGCTGGAGTATCAGTGGTACCCATCATTCTCTTTTCTCACTTTCTGCTATGACCACCAGTGAGTGCAGTCTTCCTGGTAGCATCAGCATGAACAAATGGATTATGTTAGCCCCCTTCTTCGGTATTAAACAGGCTCTCATTTCCACTTGTGTTGCATTCAGGTAGAAGAGACACACTGGGCTGGAGTATCAGTGGTACCCATCATTCTCTTTTCTCACTTTCTGCTAAATGTTAACATATGCTGATGTAAGTGCTGAATGCATGTACCCCAATGGTACTGACCACTGCCTGTTTACTTGCCCTCTACATGTATATTGTTATACTTGAGATGCCTATGTACTTGTTTTTGTCCCTTCCTGTTGGCCTGTGACCCTAACCCCTAGGACACTCAATAAAAAGTATATCCCTCACTGGCTGTAGTGATTGTTCCTGACACTGCAGGGGTTTGTGGAAGTGCTAGGATTTACTTTATATTGAGTGTCCTAGGGGTTAGGATCACAGGCCAATGGGAAGGGCCAAATACAAGTACATAGGTATCCAAAGTACAAAAACATACACTTAGAGGGCAAGTATACAGGTGGTGGTCAGTACTGCTGGGGTTCATGCATTCAGCACATAGGGTCCCCTGCCCACCTCCAGAGGTGTCTCCAAGAACCAGCCTTTAGTTCAGAGTTGCTTTGTGCAGGTCTGTAGGTCGGGAATCATGCGCAGTCAGTCTGTAGCTCATCTATGCTGTGCAGAGGCTTCCCTCTCCTTCAGTCCATCTCACAGCAGGCACCACATATCATCCAAGTTTTGTGGCACAGCCAGCCAAGGCTCAGAGGTCACCACCTCTTCCTCCTGCCCCCAAAGTTTTCTGGGATTTGCAGTCCAGCAGCAAGGCACTGCAGGGTTTCTTGTCACTTCCTCTTCCTGCTTCCAGGTGCCTCTGGGATTTGTAGTTCATGGTCAGTCAGCCAGCCTACACAAGGTTGTTCCCCTTCTGTCTCACACTTTCTCCAGGCCCAAATGATGTTGCAATACATTGTATTGCAGTACTGTTTTTACTGTTTGAATAAGTCAGCAGAAATCCCCCTCAAATCAGTCAGTGAAGCTTTTCCTCAAAGGGGCTGTTGTTTGAAACAGGTGTAAAGCACATTTTTAACAACATCAGAAAGCTAAGAGAAAAACTTGAGGTTTTGTGTAAATACCATAATCCCTAACCAGCCATGGACCCCAACCCACCCAAGGGGCATTTCCCCCACCCTCTGTCCAACTTGCTGTTCTTAGCTCTTGCCTGGGTCTTGGGTGCAGAGGTGTGGGGTGATGAAATAGTGTACTGCACTCACTTATGCTTACTCCTTGTGTTGTAACATCAATAAAGGCCCTGAACACTAAATAGTTTACTGCAGTGATTGTCAATCTGGGGCGCATGCACCAAAATTCCAAAGGGAACACAAGGAAGGAATGAGGCAGAAATGTAAATGGAAGAACAGAACAAAAACGACAAAATGAAGAACACCTCTGAGGCCTCTCTTGGGTAGTTGGGCAGGTCATGGTGTAGTGACCCAAAGCATTACTGTTTCCATTCCCTCTAATGTGGAATCATAGGGGTGCATTGCAATATTACATGTTAACAAAAAGATTGAGCATCTCAGCTCTGGTGTACTCTGTTGTGAGAGGATCTGATCACCAACTCTCATTTGTATGAACTAACCAGAAAAAAAGGCTTGGTTACAACTTACTAAAAAGATTTTTTTTTAAGTTCAGTTAGCAGCACCACAGTACTGTAAGGAAAGTTATCTTCAGTTTCAGTCCATTGCCAAGCTCCGTGGAAGTAGGACATCTATTTAGGTATTTTGAAACATGCATGTTCAGATGAGCATGCAAGTATCAGAAAAAGGAGCCCAGTATAAAAGCCTAAGTAGAAAAAAATGCAAATAAGTATCTTGGGGGAGAGTGGGTTTCTCATGAAGTGTCCAGTTCAATATTTGCTGATCCAGTCAATTAGCCATCTGGACATTTGGATTATTCACCTTGGCAAATCTCCATCCCTTTGGACAAACACCTATCATGAGAGGAGTTATGACCCAGCAGCCAACAGCCCACCAACCGTGTGAAAGTTTGAAAGAAAAATATTAGACTGTGCAATGCTCTTATACAGCATAACCATCTCAAGGCAGTTCTTGGGGCCTCAATCATGTGAGTCCCTGATAGTGTGACTGACATCACAAGGTTCAGGTGTATATTTTGGGGAGCAAGGAGAGGACACCATTGTATTTTTCTTGTATTTAGACGCACGCACACACACTCTCTCTCTCTCTCTCTCTCTCTCTCTCTCTCTCTCTCTCTCTCTGTCTCTTTTCAAGCAGGAGCAGTGGCAAATCTTTACCCATTTGTTCTTTGTTTACCCTTTGCAGGCAGCCGAGGGAAATCAAGTTATTCACAAACCATGCCATGTGCAAAAATGCCATTAGTGTTCTTATGGAGGCAGTCAACTGCCCGGTGCTGGAAGTAGCAGCAGAGGCTGTGAAAGCTGTGGCTGCTCTTTTGAGGTGAGTGGTGGGGGAGGAGGGGGGTGGAAATCTGGTAGGCTTCTTTCAGAAGAGACATAGCTTAGACTTCATGTGTACATCTTACTCGTTTTGGCCTCTTTAGCTGCAGCTTGGTCTGTGTGAGGATGTGCTTATTCTGCAGTCACAGGTGTGATTCCAGTGTGTGTAGTTGTATCTGATATAGTGTTCTTCTAGCTTGCTCTGGTAGCAGTAGTGATGAAGCTACAGCAACATGGTTGTAGGCACAGCTTAGCTGCCCAGGGAAGAACCCAGGGTCTTTGGCCAGCTTTATTCAGGCTGGGTAGATAATAGCTAGCTTGGGGTATATCTACACATGCTACAGTCCCACTCTTGATTATAGACACACAAGCCCTGACTCAATCACAGTCGCTTTTAGCCCTGTCATAGGGTTGTGGAGGCACTGGTCCTGGATTGTGTGGCCTTGCCACACTGGCTGAGGTGCATTGGTGAGGCGTGCTGCTATTAGATAAGGTCTTGGCCATGCAAAGTGTACCATGTTGTGGCTTTCCAGACAGCACTGTCCCCAATGTGGTTGCTCAAAGTTTTCTTCCAAGTCGCGCATTGTTTTCTTCCTTTCCCCCTGTTTCTGCAGGAAGGACCATTTGAGTTCCCCCCCAATGCCATATGAAGAGCTGCAGACCCTGATGGAAGCTGTGCTGAAGCGATGTGCTGACCTCTCCTTGCCATGCAGTAGCAGAAGGCCTGCAGTAAGTCACACTGCTGCTCCTTGGCAGAGAGTGGGCAATGGCCCTTTTAGCAGGGTACCTGGCTGCCATATGCATGCACATTTCAGTCTTCTTATCCCATGGGGGGTGGTGGGTCACCCTTAGCGATCCCCACAGTTTCCCTTTGATTTTTCTTCTCAGAAAGGCCCCAGTGTGGACTGACCTGTCTGTCTAGGTGAGAGAGGCTGGGTATGGACCCCTTTGGAAGCTTCTTTTGCTGCTGCCAGATCAGTGCAAGAGGGGAGAAGCTTGTAACCAAGTTGTTCAAGGCATTCCTTTCCTCTGGGCTTAGCTGGCTTCCTCCCTAGCCCTGCTAGTTCCAAGGGAATTCAAGCCACCCCAGGTTCTGGGCACCATCATTGCATGCTGCCTCTGCCATGTGTGTTGCAATGTCTTTGCCTTCAGACCAGAGTTGCCTTTTGGGGTTTGTGGTCCCTCCCAGCAGCTGTTTGGATTCCAGGTCCTTCCCTCTTTCTGGCACTTGTATTTCCAGGCCAGACCTGAAGAGGAGCAGTGATTTCAAGTGACTGAACATCAAAATGAAGGCTGAGAGTCTCTGTTTGAGATTTACATGTGCATGGGCCTAAATCACAAGTGTGTTCATGATGGGAGAAGTACCTGACAGAAATGTAGGATTACGCAGGACATGCTGAACTGTCATGAGAATTATGCACGGTCTGGCTTGTGTGGCCTCTGCTGTCTGGGCCTTAGCATGCTGGGGATAGTGATGTTGTTTCTCACTTCTTGGTTGGAGCTTAGAGGCTGATTTGCTTCGACTGAGTTACGTGCTTCATTAGGACAGTGGATTTTTAATAGAGGGGAAAATAGGCTGTAGAAAAGGAGACTGGATCCTGGTATGTTTTGACTGGAGTGGAGCAGAAAATGGTGCTACTTACAGTGCGGTGGAAGATGCCTTAGCATCCAATGGGAAAGGAATTCACTTGGGCACCAACTCATAACTTTTTTATTGCTGTCCAGCTGGAAAGAATCCACAAGGAGTAATGCAAATGATCCAGGGGCTGGAGGAAGACTGATGTGTGCCTTAACTTAGCTGAGTGACTAATGCTTTGACCCGGCAGCTGCCTAAACATAAGTGAACTCCTTGTCGAAGTTGTAGGGACTCTGTGTGGAGACATCTGTGCAGAATCAGCTGTAGAATTGGAGTCTAAAGAGCAACACAAAGGTCTTACAAGTAGATTGATGGGAGAGGAGTTGTTGAAGGTTGTGTAAGGAGTAACAGGACGAAACACAATTCAAAGAACATGGAAGGTGGGCATCCAGCTTGAGGATGTGTCAGGAGGCTTATCACTGAAGCTATTTAAATATTGTGTTGCTTGAGGAGCATAGCAATATCTAATAGGTCTTTTCTGTGTCTAACCTTTAAAGGGAAGCTGACTGTGGCAATAACATTCAACACAAAGGTACCAATCTGCAAGTGAAATGAGCTTAGCTAAATAAATGGAGCTTGCTGGCTCATTTCGTGGCTTTATAGAAGAGAGTTCTTCTGTTGCACAAGATCCCTGCTTTCCTCTTGTAACAGGGTGACCTCCTCTTCTCAGTAGCTCAGAGTCACTCAGGAAACAGAAACCAGACCAGAGCTCTCCTCAGGCAGGGGCAATTCCTGCTCAGCACCTTGGACGGCTTCAGAAATGCTTGCAGGTGAGGAGCTGAAAAGGGGAGTCCTGTTGTTCCTGGTTCAGTCAGCGATTCTCCTCCCACACACACAGTACTCACTAGCAGTCTTTTCAGTCTCTCTTCACTTTTACGTGAAGGTAAGTGCATCTCATGTTGCATACATACCATCTACAGAACAGCTGCTGTTTGGTGTATCAGCCATGTGGTAGCCAGAAGGTAGAGCAGGCTTAGCCACCTGCACTAATTTAATTTTTTTTTAATATTAAGTGCCATTGATATTGTGGTGTTGCTGAAAGGTGACACAATGGAGACTCAAATTCTCTATCTACAGAGCATGTGAATTGCAGGCAGCTGCAAAGCAAGGGCCCTCCTGGGGACTTTACTTTGGTCAGGGAGACTGCTTCTCTGGAATTTGCTGCCCAGTGGCCTGTTCAGTCCTTGGCCTTTTTGCTGAAGCACTGTGAAGGCCACACTTAGCACTGGTTTGGGGGGATGGTTTTGTGACATGTTCACCAGTCCCATTAGAAATTAGACTGATACCCACCAGCTGACTGCATACAGGTCCTTAAAGTGTTGGAAAATAACACTAACCAACTTTGGTCACTAACCAACTCTAGTGATTCAATCTGAATTGGTGGAAGGTGGGTGGCAAATTGGACTCCATTTCCAGCCTGCTGAGCCATGCAGTCCCTCTTCATGACTAGAGGAAATGTAGCCAGTTAACAAATGTGTGCCTGGATTTAGCTGTCATACTTGTTGGTTGTATTTCTGGCTTGTTGTTGCAAATAGGAGCCCTTGGAGGAGACTGTAGGCAGCTTCTCTTCCAGTTTGGTCTGAGGGAGTGATTTCTCCTCTGAGCTGAGGCAGTCAGGGAGAGGACCTGAACTTGTTTTTCAAACCAGGGCTGTGGGTATAAAAGATTACTCAGATTACTCAGTCTCATGCCACTGATTTGATCTGGCAGTAGTTATTCAGGCAAAGGTACTCTTTCTGGTGTGTGGTGAAAGGATGTGTGGGAGTGGTGTGAGGAGGCGCCGTGCTTCTATCAGGCTTTCTCTTAGCTGAGAAGTCAAGCTGGGATCCCAGCCATCTAGGATTGTTAAAATACTATTTGGCAATGTTTGTAAGCTTTAAGGCATTAGCCTGTGTGTTCTGGAGAAATTCCAGACTGATTAAGTACATTTA
The DNA here is from genome assembly GCF_000455745.1 of Alligator sinensis. NCBI lineage: Eukaryota > Metazoa > Chordata > Crocodylia > Alligatoridae > Alligator > Alligator sinensis. The sequence goes on along the minus strand of NW_005842259.1, from coordinate 446,105 downwards.
ACTTAACTATGTCCCCTGACTCCTGCAGCAGGAGTTTAATTTGGAGAAGTTGTTATTCTTTTCCTTTTCCATGACACTCTTGAGTAGCATTGCTGGCTCTGACTGGCTGTCTGGTTTTACACAAGGGGCAGCTACATGTTACTGACAGATTTCCTTACTTGCAACATGCAAAGTGCTCTAAGGTCTTTTGGGATAAAAGGCCTTATAGAATGTAGCACATCATGGCTCCCCTACCAAGTAGGAGAATGCATTTACTGATACTTTCATGTGTATTTGCAGGTTGGCAGTGGAATGTCAAAGTGATCCCTCAGCTCAGGAGAATGCTTTTACTGCTCCCAGCTCAGAGAGTGAGAATACCCTGAGCAACTTCTCTGCATTTCTGCTGAGGATTTGTGACCATCTTTGCATCCCTCTAGTCATGGTAGGGTGACTTCCAAACACATGGTAGGGTGACTTCTGTCCCTCAGGCACATGGATTGGATTGCCTGAGTTGCCTGGATGTTCATGGGAGATGACTGAAAGGAATCTTTGTGGGGAAATAGGAGTATGAGGGTAAACCAGTGCATCATGTTCATGCAAGTAGGGTTGTAGTGTATCCTGACTCACCACTGAACAAATACCAAATGATTTGATTTATGGGAAAGGGAAGAGAGAAATCCAGAGGGTAAATGCTTTGAAGCACCTCCTTGTACAGAACAGCCAAATATCTCCCAACTTTGTAATCTCTGCCATAGCTAAGCCTCCCAAATTATGTAATGAAAGGCAGGTCTGGCTGCTGCTGGAGGTGATGGATATGTGCACTGCTTTTCCTCAGTTCCTCTTTCAAAACCTGGCACTATCGTGGAAAGCAACAGAATTAGGCATTTGCAATTTCCTTTTTTTCATCTATTTGCACAGTGTATCAATTAACCCATGGAACTTACAATCGTAGGACATTATTTAGGCTCAGAGCTTGATAGAGGAAAGGATGAGGTTTTAAAAAAGGAGTGGGCTGTTACACCTATATCTTGTGCTTCATACAAATCTATCACTAAACTCTTTAGAGACAGGCTTCAGACCAGAGCATGTAAGTGCTTATGCCTATCTCTATTCAACAAGGCACTGATGTACAAGTCCATCAGTGGAATATACACATGTGCTTAAACATGTAAGTCTGCCATTCACTGCTTTGTTGACTCTGGGTCTCAGTAGCTGAACTGGGATAACACTTAGAGTGATTCTGTCTAGAATAAAAATTAAAAATACAGTCCATGCTGCATATAGCAGGTTCCTGTGGCAGTAAATTGCCTGACGTGGAATGGGCTGTTAATCCTTGGCCCATCTCAACCACTGTCAGTGCTGTGCTAGTCAGTCATGCAGCTGATTAGGGCCAGGTCTACCCTACAGAATGGACAGGACCTGTCCGTTTTAGTGTCAGAGCAGCGTCAGCCCCGTGAGTGATACAAGGCTTCCACCACCGCCAGGTAACCAACATAAAGCACGTGTAGGTAGGTCTGTGCTTTTTGCTAGCTGCAGTGGCTCTTTAACAGCTGCCCTCCACCCAGGATGCACTGCACACCCTGCTGGTACAGCTGCCAGTTGCTGTAGTGGAGCTGTGAAGGTGTGTATGTGCTGGGGTGGCTTCCCCGTGCCAGCTGCTGTCTGCTGGTAGAAGCCTTGTAGCAGCTGGCAGCTGCTGTTTTGCTTCCAGCCCCCAGGAATACTAGCGAGGCCCCCATCTGAGTCCTAGCTAGGCCCAGGAACTTTTAGTGTTTGAGATCAGACAAGATGGGCTGCATTCAGTCTTATGTGGCCATGGACTAAGCCCCAGATCCTGACAATTTTACAGCTTCTGTTAGGAGAAGATGCTCTGAGAAAAGACATAACCAGTCTGCATGAAGAGTCAGCAGCTGAACAGAAGCTAGGGAGTTCTGGGCACCATTGTAATGATCATTAATGAAGTGTGGAAAACTGCGAGCTGGCTCTTCCTACACAAATTAGCAGGTACTTTTAAATTGGTTTAGTAGGCAACCATCGTGGATCATGGTGCAAGAGGTCTAGTCAGGTATCTGATGAATCTGCTTGTACAGAGTCCTGCAGCCATCATACCAAGACCTTTGATGTGTATACCTAGGCAAGTGTATGGAGTAGTGGAGGCTGCCCAAGGCCTACCATCCCCCGTTTAGACCATTGAAACAGAATTCAAAGGCCAGACTGAGTCCAGAGGATCAGTGCCTTGAAGGCTGTAGCTTCTGCCAGAGAGCAACAGATAAGTCCTGCTGATGACTGCCTAACACCAGCAAGGGTGCATTTCTGTTAGGGTGATGTCCCTTAGTCCTTCTCCAACCAAGGAATACTCACAAGGCAGTAGGGGCTAGGGTTTTAGGTGCCTTACACTCACCTTACTCTGTAGGTTGCAACATTGTGGTATTTTAGAAGAGGGTAGTGCCTTAACTATTGAAATCAGTGGGATTTGGGAAATTTAGATTGCTGCTTGCCTTACCTGCTTAAGTGTTTTATACTGCAGTATCAATCCTTGTGCCTTGGGCCATTAACTGATTACCAGCTGGGATCAGGAAGAAACATCCTGCAATTAGTGTACAGCATGAGTTTGGCAACCTATGACCCAAGGTCCAATTTGGCATGGGAGATCGATGTCACGGAGCTGCCCTGTGCCACCCACCCTCTCTGCATCCACTGCAGAGCCTGCTGCTCTACAGCATCTGAGCTTATCCTCGCTGCAGAGTGGTTGGATATCTGGCAGCTGGCTGCTTGGAGTGTGGGGAGGGGCAGAAACTTGCAGCCCAAAGCAAAGGCTAGGCCGCAAGCTGCAGCCTGCTCAGGTGAAAGGTTGTGAATCCCAGTACACAATCTTGCATAATTTATTACACTGCTCACAGGGGAGGAAGGTATTAAGTCTGTGAAGGACCTAGCATAGGCTGCTGTTTGAGACAGAGCACTTTCTGTCAGCAGTCTTGGGACAGGGGTTGCTAGTCAAGCATATTTGTCTGGCTTGGCACACCTGGGAACCACTGGAAAAAATCACTGTTTCCTTTTGGGAATGTTTGTATGTTTCTTGTCACAAGGGGATATGGTGCTTGCTTGTTGAGAATGTCTTTTTCCTACAGAAGTATTCTGAACAGACTGTCAGCCCAACTCTGATGGAGGTTTTCATCTCAACCCTTAACACCCTGTTCACCATGGTGCCAAACATGTGTGAGAAGTTCTCAAGAAAGCTGGGTATGCCAGGCAATTACATCATTGTCACTGTGCTGCTTTTGCATAATAAACAACCTGTTTATTCTGTGGAACTTGTTGCTGATGGATATTACTGAAGTAGTTTAGCAAGATTTCACATGGGGTGGGAGGACAGGGCATTTGCTGAAGTAAGCATAGTGTCTGTGGTGCTTACATTCTCTAAGATAAAAACTAGGAATCCAAACAAAATCTGTTGTGTGATGGAAGGGATCTTACTTTAGCAAGGTGTATCATGAAAACAGCACTGCTTCCTTGGAAGCACCCAGGATTGGCCATTGTAGACAGGAGCTCATGTTAGATGTACCAAAAAGCTCTCTCTTGGTGCAGTAGTTCCTATGTAGAGTGCCTCTGAGTGTGTCTTCTTTATGCCCTCCTGGGTTAGGGATGCAAGGGTACTTAATTCTCCTCCTTTGACTTTATACACGTGGTGGAGCTTACTTCTCCCTTCCCACCAGGACCTGTAGAGCCAGTGAATCAGATACTGCCCCCCTCCAAAATCTGCAAAGATGATTTGCCTGTGGATCCTCTGAGAGAGCAAGGCTTGCAAGATGCCTTCTGTTTGGGGCGACTTGCTGCCTTTGCCAGCTGCTGTGCTGAGAGGCCAGGGCTGGTCATGGGACCCCCTGCCTTAGATGTTCTGTGCTTCCATTGTATTTTTAGTGTCCTTCACCACTGCCTTCCTCCTAGTGTCCTCCTCTTTCATCCGACTGACACTGGAGCTGAAGGTCAAATTCTGCTCTGGACAGAGGTAGGCAACTAAACTAAGACTTTTCCAGGAGAAAGCATAGGAAACATCTTACCTTATTTTTGCACCTGAATTAGAAGGGGATGCCTCAGTCCTGGAACCATCATTCTTTTTCATTTGTTGCAAGACCTGAACAGTAATTAGAAAGGAAAAGTCAGGTGGGCGGAGACAAGCAGCTGAGCATTTATGGTAAAGCTGAATTACAAAGCACCATGAAAACTTGATGCAAGACACAAGATGTGTACAGTCAGAATGGTGCTGCTGTGATCGAGGAACAACACTGGAGGCCATAGAAAGGAGAAGCTACAGTGAGTTCTGCCCTACTGAGCTCTGGCTTTCCAGGAACACTGCATGCTCCTGATATTGTGGGTGAGGTCATCAGTAGGGAAGGGAGAGGCAAGAACTCTTAACAGACCACACAGAGCTGGATCCGGTCCAGCAGCAGTTCCCACGTTATGGCCTCTGACTCATGGTGCACTTACAATTATTTGCAGAGGGCTGACTAACCATGTGGTATTAGCTTACATTGTATCCAGTTGTAGCTACTTTTCTCCAAGTAGTAGCTCAGTGCAGGTGGCTTGTCCAGGCCTGTCGTTTTTGGTGTGTGACTAAGACAGTGTTTGCGAGTGTGAATGGGAGAGGAGGTACCCTGTGATGGGCAATAGCAGAGCAGGTGATTCATGAGCCACTGCATTATAATGTGACAGTCCATGCTATGAAAGTGGTAGGGAAGCCCTGTTTTTTAGGGGTTTCCCAGCCAAGGGAGGGAGGGAGTTGATTAGGAGAGTCAGTCCTAACCTTTCAGATAATTTTTTGCTGCTTTGCAGCATTAGCTCTTGAACATGCCCCTGCTCTTGTTACATGCACTAAGTCTTTGCCCTTAGGTCCAGTCTTCTGGCATATAAATGTATGATGCCATGAGGCAGGTGAGAATATAACTGACCAAGATATCCTTCCTTGTTGTATTTTCTGTCCTTCTTTCAAGCAACCCTGCTTTGAATCAGGCCTGTTCTTGCTTCCTCTACAATGTGTGCCTGAGTCTTCATTCAACTGCAGAGAAGATGAAGAAGTCTTCCCAGGAGGGCAAGTTTAGTTAATTGGGTAGTTCCAATTATTTTATAATAATGTCATCAGGTTCATTGTGGTTGGATCCTCTGTGTCCCTGTTCAAATGATGTTCATCTTTCTTAGCTGATCCACCAAGAGGGCATTCTGGAAATGGGGCTTTTCCAAACATACTTAGATGTTCTTCAAACCAAGCCTTGAGCCATTTAAAAATATATCTCTGCAAATATATTGGCTGGGGCATGTCCATATGGGGAAGTCTATTGGCACAACTAGACTAGTAGAAGTATACTGGTGTAAGTCTCCATGAGGACACTTCTACTGTGGAGTAAAAATGCTTTTTTCTGGCTAGCTTATATTGTTTTCATAGTTATGCTGGTACCTCTCCCAGGGCAGATGGGCTGTAAGTAGTCTGTTACTCCTGCTGAGGGTGGGGCATGAGTTTCTGCAGTAGAAAAGACCCACATGTGGTTAGCACTTGGTCCCATTTCTGCTCATGGCCTCACCAGAGTGCCAAGGATAAGACTAGGTCACAACAGCTGAATTCCCTTCTCAGTCTTAGGGGTACCCTGGCCAGGTCAGGGTTGAAGCATATCTGCTGGCTTAATCAGAAAAATATGCTGCACTGTTGTTGGTATTGTGCCTGCTCTGGGGCCAAAGAGTGGATTTTGGATGTCTCAGTCAGGCATCTCCCTGATTTAATGCTCTTGGCTTGATTCTCCTTTGTTTCTCTCAGCGCAGATGTCTTTGCTTTTGTTCTGGTATTCCTCAGTTCTTCCTGCCATTCTCAACGTAGCTTCTTTTCTAGAGCAAGAGATGTCTGAGCTCCTGCAGAGGAGTCTGCCTCAGTTAAACTACAGTGTGCCTGAAGGCCTCATCCTCCTGTCAGAAACCGCAGAGCCATTTTGTTTAGATGAAGCCCTTCGCAGCCACCAGTATTGCTTCCTGCTTCTCTTGTACTTTGCCTATACCATGGAAGACAGGTGAGCAAAGGAAGGGTCTGAACAAGGCAGCCCCCAGATGAGGCTGGGCTGGCTTTATGGATTCTTGTCTCCCATCTCTTTGTTTACAGATTTGTTCCAGAAGCAGAATTATTCTCAGCCATAAGGAGTTTCCTTCTGTCAGTGCAGGATCAGGGAGACTGTCCCCCTCCATATGTGTTCAGAGCTGTTCTTTACCTTCTGGCTATATGTCAAGACAAAGGCGAAGCCTTAGACTTGGTAAAAGCAGAATTCTTTCCCCATGCCCTTATCCTCTTTGAAAGCAACTGTATTTGATGATAGGAAGAGGTGGGGAGTTCTCAGATTACTTAAGTGTAGAGAGCACTGTGGGATACAGGTTTGAGTGAATAAAGTTGTACATATGTGGGAAGGTGTTTGTGGCATGGATGAGCACGTGTGAAGGCTTCTAGAAGTTCCTTAACTTCAACCTCCTGAATGCACTGACAACCTTGTCATCAGGATTTCTTATGCTCCTGTAGAGTTTATCTTCTGCTCCACAGTTTTAGAGCACTGACTAGAAGTTACAAAGTGGTCCTTAGCCCTGGTGATTCAGTAGGACTCCATAAAGACTGTGTTTAGATGATATTGACAAGTTGTTTAAACAGGAAACTTGACTGCCTTTCTCCCACACAAGAGTCCTGTCACTTTGGGCTCCTATACATGTGCAGGGAGGCTGCTCCAACACACTGTAATTACAGCACGTAGGAGCAGACTTGATTAATCGGGTCTGCTGGAGCATGGTAATTACTGTGCTTCAGCAGACTCCAGTGTCATGTGTATCAACGTCCCCGCACTGAAAAATGGTGGCAGGGGCACTTTAAAGCTGGTTTGACAAGCTTCAGTTAAAGCATCCCTGCTGCCATTTTTTAGCACAGGGACACATACATGTGATACTCTGGGAGCTTTAATTAGTGCGGCTCTCAGAGCCCTGCTAATTAAAGTGCCCCTGCCTATAAATGCCCTTTAGCTTCTGCTTCCTCAGAGTCTAGGGATTATTTTCCTCTCTCTGTCTCTCCCTGCTGATTAGAGTCCTCTGTGTGCCATCAAGAGGATCGTGGAGAATATATCAGATGTGGGCTCAATCTATGTTCACCATCCTCTCCTGCTTAAATTCTTCCTGCGTTATTCCGAGCTTGTGGGCAGGTTTGGTCACCAGATTCTTCAACTCTGGTTTTCCTGGGAAGACTGCAGTCAAATGGAGATTGAAGATGCTGCCTCTGAACTCTCCTCTGGCTTGCCTGATTGCCCAAATGGCTTTAACAGTTTACTTCATATCCTGAAAGGCAACTCCAGCATTTTACTCATTTTACTGGTATGTGACTTCTACAAGGACAGCCTGCCACTAATGGCCTGATTTGGGAAAGCAATTCAGTTAATAGATAAACAGTTCTCTGAATTCGGAATCTATGCAGAAAATTTTCCTTTGTATATACTGTATTCCAGGGATGGGCAAAATGCGGCATGCCAGGCCCTTCTATCCAGCCCGCAGGGCCCCTAAAAAAATTTAGAAAATTAATATTAATCTGCCCTGGGCTGCCTGCCATGCAGCCCCCAATGGCTTGCCAAAACTCAGTAAGCAGCCCTCCACCCAAAATAATTGCCTGCCCCTGCTATATTCAGTCCTGTACCACCTGTGCAAATTTGACATGGAAGTAGCCATTGGCTGTACCTGGGCAACCCAGCTAAGATGCTTGGTTGCCTCTGGAACTTGGGTAGACAGTGAAGCCCATCATCAAGGGAACTGTGTAACTGGTAGTATTTGTTTTTGCTTTGATCTTAAACTAAATAATATAGTGCTGTCTCTTTAGCATATTAGTAAAGCGTCTAGTTTCTCTTAAACTGGAGAAAAATACATTGTTATATGTGATGATGTGCCATACCATCTGCACCCAATTTTCAAAATCCTACATCCTCCCATGCCTGTGTTGCTCTTAAAAGACAACAGCAAAAACCTTTGGGATTGATCTTTCACTGTTCAAAAGTCTTCTCAGCCCTTGGAGTAATAAGTCAGGGTTTCAGCTAGTGTCAGTCAGCAGATCTCCATCAAACTTAGTACCTACTATAATCATGAAAGGGTCCAGGTCTCCATGGCTATACAGGAAGGCTTTTGATAAGGCCAAGATAAGTTACCCTTTCAAATAATAAATATTATAATATTTGTACCAGAAAACATGGTGGCTTAGAGTCTATAAGAAAAGAAGCATAGCACCTAAGCTAAGTTATTTCTTTTTATACCTAATAATAGATTTTAATGGTTTTGCTGGAATGGATTTAAACTGCAGCAAAACAGATTTAGATTAATTTTCAGAAAAAATCCTTCCTATCAGAAAGATCAGTAGGACAGTGGAACAATTTGCTTGGAGAAGGTATGGAATATCCTACATTGCAAGTTTTTAAGAGGAGAATGGGTAAGCATTTGTCTGGGATGATGCAGGTATGGCACATTCTGCAGTTGTGCAGGGGGTTGGATTGGGTGACCCTTAGGTCTCTTTCAGCCCCTTGATTCTAGAAGAATGCTACATATTATTCAGAAGAGAAGCCTAATTTCCTACTGTAACTGTTGAGCTTTCAGATAAAATAGTAGCCATACTCTTGAATAAATAACCTCCCAAAATGGGAGAGGGAGGCAGATTTGGCCTTAGCAGACAGCGTACACATGGTTTAAGAGGGTGGCCGTGTTTTGTCTCGTCCAACAGACAGCGCAACATTAATTCTCACCAGTTTCTGAGAGGGCCTATAGAGACAAAGTCCATTCCTCAGAGGAAGCCTTCACCACTTTGGACTGTGTTCCAGAATACAAAGTCATATTCAGGCAAATAATTTCCAGACCATCATTAAAAGTGATTGGTTAGCTGACAGATCAGTCTGAATTAAAAGTAAGGATGTCCTAGAATGACTTATTGCCAAAAATAATTGGATAGACCATTTTGGCATCCCTCACCCAACAAAGTACAACTAATTTATATATCATCGCTGTATAAAGACGAAGCCAGTTCTGGATGATGAAATAGAGAAACTATTGCATGTTCTGCAAATGGCATTATGTTCCCACTTTCCCATTTGTTTTTTGCCACATGCTGTTTCAGAAATAAATTAATTTAACTCAGTTCCAGGCTTTAAAGTAAACTGTAATAAATCACAGACAGTGACAATTCACCTCTCAGCAAGGGAACAGCATAATCAATCTGAATTTAAATGGGCTAATAAGATAGTCCAATATCTTGGAATAAATATTCCATCAGCTATAAACCAAACTTTAGAGATAAATAACCCCAGCCTGGGAGGAAGGTAAAGCCACTAGTAAAATAGAAAGGCCTCTGCATGTTATAGGGAGATGAAATTAATGTTTTTCCCAGGATGCTTTATTTGCTTGGTTGCTCTTATTAAAACTCTGGGCTAAACAGAACAGATGGTGAGTGGCTTCACTGTGGACCTTGAGTTCCTGAGCAAAAAGAAACATGTTAACACACACATGAAGTTGGAATTGGTCAACTTTAGATTGTTCTCCTGTACTGCATAAATAAAGGATACTGTAAATTGAATTCAGGACTAAATATTAGCACTGGATCATAGGGCTGGTCAGAGGTAATGAACACAGGAATTGATCTATCAGATCAGCTCACTTGTCCATGTTGTATGCTGACCAATATCAGGTAATTCAAAGGAGTTAGCAGACAGCTTATGCCCTTGTACCTTTCAAGGTTTATACACTTTGCAGGTACTTTACCCTAGCTCATTTAGCTGTGGATGTTCTCATAACTCATATAAATACTCATATTGAAGTCTACTATGCTCAATTATACTTTATGGCACAAGGCAATTGTATAAAGAAGGGCTCTCTTTCTCTGGTTTCACAGGCCTTGAGGGCCTATAATGGCCTTCACTGCTGCCTTCCATCTCTCCCTACCTTGTGCAGTCTCCTTCTACTTTGTTGCGTCTTTGCCTGTCCCTTCCAGATAATGTTTTATGTTATCTTCCCATCATTGTCCTTGATTTACCTTTAGGTCTGAGGGTTTCCTACTGGCTGCTTTAAATGTGTTGCCTTTGTTCCACTGAATGGCCCCCTCCTATCCTTGCATTGTGAAAGAGAGTAAATGGAGGAGAGCTCAGTTTACCTTGTCTGTACCCCTGGTCTCTTTTATACCTCCATTATGTTTTCTCATATTCATCTCTCTAAACTAAACATTCCCAGTATTTTTAATCTCTTTTCAGATTAAAGTGGCTCTAGCTGTTAAAGCATTTTTGTTGCCTGTTTCTGAATCCCCTCTTTTTCTGCTGTACCTTTTCTGAGCTGAAGTCACTAAGACTGAACACATTATTTCAGCTCTGAGTAGTGTCCTCTTCCTTGCTGTTATTATATCTTCAGTATTTTATACCTTAGGCTTTATCAGTCCCAGTTACACAAGGCACTTCAGCATGAACTAAACATTAAGCATAAAGCTAAATTCATCCTCATTCAGCAAAGCCCAGAAGTGCATGCTCCCAGCAGGGCACATGAGTAAGGGTTTTGCTGAATGGTGGTCAATGCTAGTCAAGCCTGGTTTAACCAGGAGACTCCAGGACAAATTGTTCCTACAAAAAGATGCTGAGGGACCAAATGAATAATTTTCCCCCCATTTCTAATTTTGGGGTTCAATTATTACCCAGTGTTTATGTTATGTTGTTCCTACACATGTTGGGCTTCTAAGCCAAACATTTTAAAAAGTGCATCCAATGGTAGGTTTGTAAGCCCCTTATTTAAGGGCTTAAATACAGATATGAACCCAAATCATTTGTCTCTGGGTGGCTCACAATTCACTTAATTTGCAGCAGGGTGTTAAATTAAGGAGGAGCTGTGCAGTGGATTGCTGTGACTTTTACTTCAAAGGGTGCTGCTTCTCCAGTGAGTTCAAGCTAATCAATGTTCCTGCTCTGCTAACAGGAGAAGCAGCATCCTTTGCGACTAAAGCTGTGGAAATCATGTGGAGCACTTCAGCTGTCACACTCAGCTGTTTGCTGTGGCACTATATACCCCTGGTTACTTCATTGGTGCTCACCTCCGAGGGTTTGACTGCACATGGCCTTAATATATGAAGTAGCAGCCCCTAAGGAAGTCAGTGGGAATTGCCGGGTCCTCAGCAGCACTTTTGAAAATCAGGCCACTTGGACACCCAACACTTCAGGCACACTAGGTGGGACTCAGATATTTCTAGTGGGTCAGAACCTGCTAATGAAGGTATTTCTCTCACAAAGGGCAGAGTGCATCTCCCTCATGCCTTGTATTCTGTGTGGTCAGGACATGTTAAACATAGATGGCCACTTTGTTATCCTAATTCCCCAAGAACCAATGTAGTGTAATGGTGATGATCAATTGCCACTTTTGCTTAGTCAGGGCAGGAAGGTAATGGCTATTCTTTCCTGCCAGGATCTCGTCTGCTCAAGCACCATGGAAGTGGCCCACAAGGTGCTGATGACACTGAAGGTCTTCTTGAAAAGAAACGAGAATGTCTTGGTCTGTGACCTTCTCCGAAGCCAGTTTCTCCAGATTCTGCAACAGCTGCTGGTGGAGAGCAGCTCTGCAACTTTACAAGGTGAATTCCCTGTGTAATTCCAGCCCCATAACAGACAGCATCAGAGTGTAGAGATTAAATCCGTGCTAAGAGGTCTTTGATTTTTTTGCCACAGTTTGTAATCCAGTTTTAACGCTTGTCTACGCAGGGATGCTTGCTAGCAGAACTATACTTGTGTGGATACTCTTATTCTGGAATAGGACAGTTTTTCTAGTTTAACATGTACCTTTTTCAAAGCACAGAAGCTAAAGCAGGAAAAAACACTCTCATTAGAGTGTATAGGCAGGGAGTCGTGCTGGTAAATATTTCTGTGTAGACCAACCCTCAGATAGTGACTGGAAGTCATTCCTCTCTGCTGGTTCAGTTCTCTGTGTAGGAAGAGTCCATGCACTTCAGTACAATTGCTGGTGCCAATAAGGAGGGCAGATTATCTTCAGCCAGTCTGCCTATGTTTTAAAGTATATTTGTACTGCTGTCAAAGACATGAGTGTAGCATGTGTAGGCAGACCTGAGCTAGCATTAAGCCAGCTGGTTTGGGTACTGTTACCCAAGCCAGCAGCTGTGACAGCACAGAGCTCAGTGTGGGCTGCAAAATCCACCCGTGCCCCTGGGTATGTACTCAAGCAGCTAGCTCCCATTCAGCTCTGTGCTGCTGCCATTCTGCTGGGATTACTACCTGAGCCCATCTGAAACAAATTCAGGGCTGTCTACACCAGTTGCAGTTGCAGCTTTTACCACAGTGTAGACTTTCCCTCCATTTCCTTGCTGCAACATGGAGTTGCTAGTTTGCTCCTCTGCTTGCCAGGGGTGGGGGGGAGGATAAATATGTTGCAGATTGGGAGATGGTGGGCCATGGGGGGATGAGAACTCAAGTGCCTAATAGGGGTAGGTGTTTGGCTACACAAAGAAAGTACAGAAAGAATCATGGTGGAGAGAGTGGTGGATTTTTAGCTTCTATGAAGGTTCTATAAGATTGAAAAACTGCAGGTGAGAATGTCTCTTGCTAGCCCATTAAGGATGTAAGAGAGGGCGTGGGGGGCTCAACCTTTTTGGTAGCATGTCACAAATTAGCCCTGTACCTCCGCCGAGTGCCACTCCAATTCCCTTTCCCTGTCTGATCTGCTGCTCTGCTTTCTGCTCCCAGTCCTATCCACCATGATTCTACCTCTCCCCTTCCTGGTTTACTGTGCGCCACACAAGGAGGCTGCCTGTGACACTTGTGGGATGCAGGTTGGCCACCCCTGATATAAAATGTAAGCTCCATGAGTGGAGCAGATCCAGGTTTCCTGGGTTGGAGTGTTTCCCCAAACAGCAACCCTCTGGCTTTTGTCCTGCTACTCCTAGAGCAGGTGTTGATGGGACTCAAAAAAACCTGTAACCAGCCTTTAGAGGATGTCAGGGTCAGCCTTGACCAGAGTGAAGGAGGGAGGACACAATGATTGGAGGATATTTTGGACATCAGCTTGTACCATCCCCACCCCATCCCCTCTGCCAAGCGAGCTCCAAGGTGAGCAGAACATGCTTCTGGGACAGCAGTATGTTGGAGCATGTTGACCAGCCATCCCTTTCCTTTCTTAGCCAACAGGAACCTGCCATTGTTACTGAGCCTCATCTTTCTAGTGCAGCTGAGGAATGAGGCTGAGAGAGAGCTGGACAGCACAGACTTCAAGCTGCTCCACCATGGTGAGTCTCTGCATCCTTTTCCTGCTGGGATCTGTTTCTATGCTTAGACTGACGGCCTGGTTTTTGTTGGAACTCAGGGCTCCTTTGCACTGCTCTGGTAGTGGGAGTAAAATATGTGTGCAATCCCTTCAGGGTTCTTCTATGTGGCCAGAGTATAAGAGTCTTTCTGTATGTGAGAATCAGGCTGTCCTTAATGCACCCCTGCTCCAACTTCACATGGTAGCCAAAGTCTTTTTTGCTGCCTGGGGTTGGCTGTAACCTTCCTTTTGTTTGTTGCTTCTCAGTGGTGGAGGTGCAGAGTAAGACACTGCCTTCCTCTTACTGCTCAGAGGCTGAGCAGGTGACAAGTCCCCTACCGTGGGAAGAGACTTCATCCTGGGTGGATCACAGAGCTGATCTGCCATGGCAGCTCCTCAGTCCTTGCCTTCCTCCCAGATTTTTGTTCTGAACACCATCCTTATAGATTTGATGTTAGGAACCAGTAAGATATGTCTGCAACAAACCACTTATTTTGTAGCCTGTTGCTACTGGGACCCCTCACCTTCCTTTGTTTGGCATTTGTCATCCCTTGCTGCACTGTCTAGTTTAGACTAGATTTCCCTAGGAGCAGTGGGTTGTCACCTTGTATGAGCTAAGCTTCTGGAACTTTATGAATATTAGCCACATTCACCCCTTCTTTTTGTTTTTTAAAGTTTTCCTCAGTTCCTTCAGCCCTTTCAGTCTTTCAGTTGCACTTTTCTCCAATTAGTTAACATCTTTCTGGTCTTGGTATTGTGCCTGGTATTGTCTTTGGGAATGCGCAATCATCTCCTGTATTACTGTGTCTTGTAGTCAGCAACCTCTGTGGGAAGTGCAGACGGGATGATACAGAGCTCCTGCAACCCTCCTTGAACTTCCTGTATTGGAGCCTTCACCAGACAATGGTCTGCAGCCAACAGAGAGGTGAACAGGGTTGCATCAAATGCTATAGGCTGGGGCAGTTCCACTGAGTTGATCTCAGCCCAGCTGTAGCTGAGCAGGTTTGGGTAATAAGGACCAGCAGAACTTGAGTTTCAGAGTGATGGAGAGGTCAAGAAGGATATTTTCCATTCTAGTGCATATTGGCTAGGTGCTTGATGGGTGGGGAAGTGCAGGGGTTGCAGCCTAGGTGCATGACAGAAGGGCACACAAGGAGCTTGCTGTTTTCTGTAGGTTGAAGCATTGACCTCTGGGGGGCAGAAAGTCCTCTGTATTTCACCTGCTTATTCAGCACCTAGCACAGTGAGACCATAGTGCCTTACTGGGACTTTCAGACCTTAATTACAATTAAAAAACTTAATAGTGAGAAGCAAATATAGGCAGCCATTGAGCTAGACTGTTTTAATACTGTTTATTTTATTAGCTGGCCCAGCAGTCATCCCTCTGCAGCAGCAGGTGGGGTACTGGATAAGAGGAACACTCTAAGGAGCCATGTTCTGTGGCCAGCTCTGATCCCTTGGGCTGTATGCCTGTTGGCTGTCTCTGCACCATCCCAGCAGACTCCTGAAACTGGCGTGACTCTTTTTTCCTGCACAGTGGTGGCCGTGCTGCTCTCCAGTGTTCCTTTGCTGGAGCTGCTCCAGAGAGTGCTGGATGTTACCTGGACATGGCCATCTCCCTCTGAACCTGCTTTATCATCCTCAGAGGAGGCACTTCTCTGCTCTGCTTGGCTGCTGACTGCTTCCCTCCTAGCTCATCAGCACAGTTACAACAGCGAGGTTAGAACCCACTGTGCAACTTGGCTACAAGCTGCTGGGGGAACATTTTTAATCTTAAAATAAAATCTCTGTTTGCAAGGAGAACATTTCATTTTGGCTTGGAATCTGCTGGCCCCTGTGGATAGGGCAGATCTGCTTTGGCTATTTGTGGTGCTTTGTTCTCCCAGCCTGGCAGGGGCCAGGAATCCTGTGGCATGGCCAACTAAAAAGTGGAACATTTGAGAGGTCAGGAGAAAAGGCAGCGATAAACAATATCTCCAGCTCTTCTCCATCAATTTATATTTGAAAGGCTTTTTTTCAGGAAGCCAATGCCCCATTCTGCAAACTGCTGTGATGGATGGGGCCCTCTGTTGAAATTTCAGGGGACTATACATAGAATATTTAACACCGATTCAAGAGGGTGATCTTCACCTCTGTGAACACTTGCTGATGCACCCCGACCCTTCCTGATTTAAAATCTTGGTGTGTGAGTATAGGCTGTGGTCTGCAAATTCTTAAGCAGATGCTAGAACTTACTCTGGGCACCAGTCCCATGGAAATGAGGAAGCTAGTCTCAGTCAGTCAAGCTACCCCCGATGCAATTTTTTTTACAGAAGCAGCGCCTCAGTTTGTATTGCTAGGAAAGGGTTTTTCCCCCAGTAAAGTATGGAAACCTCCCTCAATAGATGTTTTGCTTCCTGTAACCCTTGGGCACTGGACTCTTCCATATT
The DNA here is from genome assembly GCF_000455745.1 of Alligator sinensis. NCBI lineage: Eukaryota > Metazoa > Chordata > Crocodylia > Alligatoridae > Alligator > Alligator sinensis. The sequence goes on along the minus strand of NW_005842259.1, from coordinate 430,380 downwards.
GCCAGCCATATTTATGCACAGAAAGATGTATGTGTCTAAGCTATTAATCATGTCAGGAACCTGCAAAAGATTTAGCACCTTGGGAGTCACAAACCTAGTAGCATGAGACACCAAATGGGGAATTAAGGCCCTGAGACAGAGAAATTGACCGTTTGTCATGAATTCTGCTTTTCCCAACAGGACAAAATGTTCACAGTTGCAATGATGTATGGGTCCAGGGAAACGCTTGGTCCTAATGGCTAAGTGTTGTGTCTTTTGGGAGTTAGGTTGGTTTTTTTTTGCCATCCTGTACTGATCATTAGTATGGGATCCTTTAATGCCCTATAAATTTAGTGTTTAAATTAAACAGTACTTCACTGGCCCATCCAGATGGATACCAACAGTGTGAGAAACCACAGACTTCATGTGGTACCCAGAGATAGATAAAGCAACCAAAGGTGTAGGATGGGCAGCAGGGACTCTCTCAGAAATGACTTGGAGTCAGATGAGCCATGAAGCATATTAGTAGTATTCCTCTGTTGGTCTCATAAAACTCTGAGCAATTGAAGCTCTTGTTTAAATATGGAAGGAGTGACAGAGCCTCTGTTGTTGTCACTGCCCCAGGGCTGCTCACACAGTATTGCTGAAGCTGCCAAAGCTTCCTGGTGAATCCCGCCCAAAGCTTGTGGTGTTTCTGACTGTGAACTGATGTCATCCAGTCCCCCTGAGTTTGCAGATATTTAAATGGAAACAATGGTGAGGGGGCTGGGGCACATGGCTTATGAGGAGAGGCTGAGGGAACTGGGCTTATTTAGTTTAGAGAAGTGGAGACTGAGAGGGGACTTAATAGTAGCCTTCAACTACCTGAAGCGGGGTTTGAAAGAGGATGGAGCTAAACTGTTCTCAGTGGTGGCAGATGACAGAACAAGGAGCAATGGTCTCAAGTTGCAGCAAGGAAATTTTAGGTTAGATTTTAGGAAGAATTTTCTCACTAGGAGGGTAGTAAAGCACTGGAACAGGTTACTTAGAGAGGTGGTGGGATCTCCATCCTTGGAGGTTTTTAAGACCCAGCTAGACAAAGCCTTGGCTGGGATGATCTAGTTGGGGATGGTCCTGCTTTGAGCAGGGGGTTGGACTAGGTCCCTTCCTCCTGAGGTCCCTTCCATCCCTAATTTTCTATGATTCTATGAATGGTTCAGAGAAGTGTGAACTGCCCACATGCATTTCAGGTGGGTGCTAATAATGAGGGCAGTTTATCTACCAACATTAGGCTTGGTTGTTAGCTGTTTGGCAGCTGATGAGTGTAGCAGAAGCAACTATTTGCAGCTACAGCAGGCAGCGTGCAGGCAAGTGGGCAGGACTTGGGCCATGCATCCTTGCTGTCCTTCCCCAGTCTTACCCAAGACCACCTCATCTTCTTCAGGTTTCAGATTTCCCAAGATTGTTCAGGGAGCAGCCTGACTAGCAGAGCTGATCCTCTGCTGACTCAGCTCCAGAGCCAGGCATTGTATCTCTTCCCAGTACTTCATTTTTTTTTATAGGTTCACCAGACAATCTCTCTGAATTTAGAGAAGGTCCTGAATGTAGTCATCTTCAGAAAGAAGAAGCCTGCACTGCTCTTAGGTAGGCAGAGGCTGGTTGAAGGACTTGCTCTTGCAGCTTTTTTGCTGTAACTAGCACTTTGCCAGCTGCAGAGACTATGTGAAAAGTAGGGAGAACATTGGGAGGGGGGTGGAAGCCCTGTGAAGGCAGGGAGAACACAAATGAGAATGACCTATCTAGACAAACACTTTATTGGATGGTTTAGACAGAGGTGGTCCTGCCTTGACTACACATGACCTGCTGAGGTTCCTTCCAGCTCTATGATTCTATGACTGTACTATTGGAGAAGAGCATGTCAGTACTGGTATGAGCCTCAGGAGTGTGGATGTGACCAGCTTGGAGCACCTGGGTGCATGCTTAGGGGGAGACCAAAGTGAAATGAGTCTGATGGCATCCCTCCCTGGTGGGCAGTGGTTCATGTTATGAAACCACCATGGATTAGGGCAGCAGAGGTTGAATCCGACTGAGAACTGGAATAACAAGAGAAGCCATGCTGCAGGGTAAGGCTGTAGGGTAAGGCTGAGAAACTTGGGAAGCCTGTTGGGGTACCATTCCTGCCTGCAGCCTCTAAGTAAGGTCTGTCTCACTTCAGTAAGCACTGAAAATTAATCCACCAAGCTTTTCCTTCCCTCCTGTGCCCCAGCTGTGATGTGGCCACTCATGAAGGGTTATTTGGGGCTGGTCCATGGGTTGTAAGTGAAGGAGGGAAGATATTGTTTAGTAATAATGAGCAGTTCCCTGTCCAGTTGGTATCCTTCAGCTCCTGAGGGCCATCATTAGGCAGAACTTCTCCTCATCCCTGCTAGTGCTTATAGTCCAACCCACGGCCCAGAGCAGCTTGGAGTCCTTGCCATCAGAGGACGATGCCTCCCTGTATCCTCTGACCATGCAGCAGGTGCTTTCGCTTGTCATCAGTCTGCAGAATCTTTTGGCCCAGGTACATTTTCAGATATGTTTAAAAGAATGCACTAGAAAGGACATAACAAAGCCTATGGGCCTTTCTCCCTTGCTCTACTCCTTACAGAATTGTAGGGTATTTCTCTGCTAACACAGACAGTGAATATCTATGCTGTTGAGTGCCTCTGAATGTAATGAGGAGCCATGCAAATTAGCCTGCATAATGCTCTGTGCTATGTGCCTAGATTGTTGCCGGTGCTCAAGCTAGCCTGGGTATCTCTCACTGCATGGCACACTGCTGTGTAGACATCACCACAGAGGTTAGCTGGTAAAGATTTACTCGGTGATTTACTTTACTTCCCTACCACAGCTAATGGGTGCACCTTCTACTCATTTTCTTAGGAGACAGTTGCTGAGTCTTGTACTCTTTGAACCAAGCTCTTCCCTCCTGTGTGGCCCCATGATACCACCAGTGGCAGATAGGTTGCACATTTCATGCCAGGAGTGGGATGAAAAGTGTTATTTGCCTAAGCTATGACCTTGAAAGATGGGATCCTTGTCTTTTTCACATTGTCCTCTTGTAGCAGCCATTGCCCTCATTTTCATTCCTTTGTGTTTACAGAAAGATCTGGTGCTTTCTCAAACTGTGGTTGCCTGCCTGGAGGCCCTGATGGAGTACCTGCATGTGAAGAACCAGGACACTGGTAAAGCCTGCCTAGCCCTTGCTCAGTTGGGACTCAGCCCTGCAATAGGCCAAGCATTCTGGCCCTGATCCAACAATACCCTTAAGCACATGCTTCAAATTAAGCCCAGCAGGAGCCCCAGAGAAATCAATAGACATGCTGAAGTACATAAGTTAATTGCATGCTTAAACATTTTGTTGGACTGAAGCCACAGCACCCAGCTTCCTGCAGGATCAAATCCTTTCTCTGGCCACAGATCCCTGGGTCATTTTTAGAAAGACTAAAGAAATCTTTCTCACTCCAAAATCTGTTATGGCCCAAAGGGGTGGGCCTCTTGGGATTCTGGAATGGAGTACAGGGCCTTTCACACCCAGGTTATTTATTCCAGACATTTAGCCCAGAGTGACCAGTTGATTGAGTTGGGGGTGAGCTACGAATGGGTTATGGAGCCCTCCACATTTTAAGGGGCCAGTTGCAATTTGCTTCCAGATTAGGGGTACCTGCAAGACACAGAACAACAGAATGTAGTGCTGAAACTCCCAGAGACCAAGTAGCAACCATAGAACTTCAACTCAAAAGGCCACTTTGCAGTGCAGGCAGAAGGCTTCTTGCAATTGAGCCAGCAAAATAAGTGTTTCCTTTCGATTTTAGCCTCCTGTGACAAAGTTGGGCATTGGTTCTAGTCTTGAAGCAGAAAAAAGGTTCCCTGCTCCCTGACCCATGCTAATCAGTAACAAACAGGGAGAGTGAGTGCTAGAGGTTGAAGGAAACTTTAACAAAAGGAGTATTGTTGGGAGAGAGAAAGTTGGTGAATGAAAATGTAATACTACAGGCGAATGGCAGTCACTAGCCCATGGGCATCTCTGCAAAAAGCCCCGTAGGAACAGGATGACAAGAGGGGGTTGGTGGGAGGTTCCATTGCTTCAGGATTAAACTGAGCAAATGCTACTTCAGCATTTCAGCAACAGCCAAACCCTTTGCTCTGCCTGCCCAAATTCTCACTGCAATGCAGAATTCCCTTCAGTGATCATAAGTCTTTGCTTTCACTGAACTGTGCTGAAGGTTATCAGATGATGTATCATAATGTTTAGAAATAAGAACTCACTTGGTTGCTGTGCAGAGTGACTCATGTTTTATATAGCACCATTCCTACTTCAGTTCCCTCCTAATCACTTTACAGAGAAGTGAAAGTGATCCTGATAGTGTGTTGACCATGTAGGCGAATGCAGCAGCTTTTCTGTACTTGGCATCCAGTTGCTTGTGTTTGGAGAAAGGATGTGGTCAAAATCACAGAAGGTAGAGATGAGAAGTTGTGTGTGTCCCGTGCTTTTCAAATGTGTACCACTGGACCACTGATAATGTGTGGAGAGCAGGCTGGTTATATGATGCTTATGCTTGCTTCTCCTCAGTTCCACCTGCTAAAAGATGGCTCACCCATACATGAATGCTTTTGTAGCATTGCTCTTCCACAAAGAGTTTCAAAAGGGCAGTGATACAACTTCTATTTGCAGGGAAGGTGCCCACAAAGTAAACTGTATTTAGATGTGGTCTATGTTCCCAAAGCGTGGTAATCTTTATCTCACTCTCTCCAACCCAGATTGTTTCCTACAGTACAGGCTCTAGCACTTGTTCAGTTTGGGCTTAAATAGTTCAAATGATGAGGCTTCCTCTACTTAAAGTGAAAGTCTTCAGTCTAATGCATCTCACTATCAGGAAACCTCTCTGATACCAGACCTAGGTTTTTTTTGAATTCTGGGTGAAGGATTGCCCATTACTTGTATTGAAAAATGCCCCATGAAGTACATTTATCTACCACCCATACAAGCACCAAAGATGGACAGAAGGATTCTGAGTTCAGTGTATTCAAGGGATGGCTCTTCTGGTACTTTAGTTTTTTTGCCAAATACTTCCCTATAGAGTCTGAGTTAGGTAAGACCTTATATGTGACCAGAACCCATTATTCTCTGGTTGATTAAGCCTTTGGCCTGATGATCAAGCTCTTGCATGATGAAACAGATATTAAAAAAAAAGCCACATTAGTGTCTTACAGTATGGGCCTTATAGGCATAATGAAGGGGTTCCTGGTTTGTATAAACTAGTGCCTGTACTTACGATCAACTTGCCATGAGGCAGTTTTTAAAGTCACTGCTAGTGGTTTCTCTTCTCTCTTCCAGCTCTTCACGTTATTTCACAGCCCTGGAATCGGTTTCTACTGTTCACACTACTCAGTGGTGGTGAGAAGTCCTTCCTTTGTCCAGAAATTCTCAGACTTTTGACTTTGGTGAGCAGGGAAAGTATAGACTGTTCTCCATTTTGTCTGTGTATCAGTACAGTGCATCTGTGTAAGTGATGGGGTGCTGTATTATACAGATACTCCCCAAACACAAGCCCAGATGTGGCCATTGTTCTCAGTCTTTAACTATATTTCTGTCTCATAACTAAATAACAAACAGATGTACTTGAAATGTGGAAAGGAGGCCCCTGTGAAAATGTTGACTGTGTTAGATGTGTGTTCTTTCACTGTTTGTTGCATTCCCTTCACATGTCAGGACTATTGTAGGGGAAGTGGTACAGGGACTATTTGATTACTTGTGCATTAGAAGCACTTGTGCAGTGCTTCTGCATTGTGGAAGCACTGGGTAGGGTACTGATGTCAAATATTTGTTAAGATATTGTTGAAAGAAGCCTTTGGTGGGTAACAGTCGACAAGTCTCTACCCTATTCTGAATCAGGTGTTATCTACATAAGAAGGCTGCAACACTACAACATAATTCATTTTTCAAACCTGTTTAATTAAACAAGTGTGAAACCCTGTTAACTTGCTCTTATTTCAGTATTAAAACTAGCATTTTCAGTTTAGTATCACTTGGATTCTAAATTGACCTGAGTTAAATCAAAATAAGCCTGGCTTAAACCACAATAAGCATGTCTCAATTGCTCTTTGCACCACTTAATTAGATTGACATAAACATCAGGTCCTTAGTTAACCAAGTGCATTTTTGTGTAGAGAAAGTCTTATCTGGGAAAGAGTCACCACTGGATTCCTGGGTTGATTTTTGTTTACTTCCCGTTTTCCTTCAAGTTTGCGAGGTATCAGAACAACACTATTATTTCTCAAAGTGAAATTAGCCAGATCCTCCAAGAGGCAACAAAAGCCAATTTATTAGAGCTTCCTGAAACCACATCCCAAGCTCTTCGCCTCTTTCTTCTTCAGGTAAGAGTGCTGGTAAGGTCTGGGAGGAAAAGGGAAATGGGCACATGAGCTGCCTACATATGCACTTGTTGGTGTTCTAATTAGAATGCTCCAGTGTCGCCACAGCATCACACATATTAAGCCTCTGTGCATTTTAAAATGGCTGCAGGGCACTGTTTCTAAACCTTGTTGAATTGAGGTGTAGATAAAGTGTCCTGCAGCCATTTTTAAATGCGTGGGGGCTTAATACATGTGATGGTGAAGTGTTTTAATTAGAGTGGCTGGGGGAGAACCGCT
>NW_005842259.1:418381-423719 GCF_000455745.1 Alligator sinensis | reverse complement strand
AAATACCCATCCTCTGAGCATGTGTATAGGCAGCCTTAGTGGGCGAGTTCATAAGGACGAAATTCCACACATGGTCACATCTGGATTTGTTAAAAAGATCTAGAAGTTCTTTGAGTTGGGTGAGGTAGAGGTGAAGATGGGAGGATCCTACAGTCAGTTGGCTTGGCTCTTTGTGTCTGGTGCAGTGAGGAAGATGCTGTGGAGTGGGAAGGCAAAATGATTCAACTTTTCTGCCCAGGTTGTATTATTCAATTGCTTTGAGCCTGTCCTGCTTCTTGATTCCCACCCTTTGTGCTTGTGGGGTGGAGTGTGAGTGCTTCATTCCCACAGATGGGGGTGGGGAGAGCAAGAAAATGAAGAGGCAAAGGAAGAAGCCCATCCATTACCTCTTGTTCTAGAAGTCCTTTTCACTTGGTTACTCAGGTCCAGAGCAGGCGCGATCAGAGAGAGCCAGCCCAGGCAGAGACCATTCAGACCTTACTGGAGACCCTCCCACCAAGGACCAGGACTTCTCTAAAGAATCCAGACATGATGTATCCTTTTGCAGGTTGTGCATCTTTGGCAGGTGACTTTGGTGTGGTGGCCTGGACAACTGTAGTTAGCTTAATTATAGGACAAAGGGAGTGACAAGGTGCCAGAGGGCTGGAAAAGGGCCAATGTGGTCCCCATTTTCAAAAAAGGGAGGAAGGAAGCCCCAAGAAACTACAGGCCCGTTAGTCTTACCTCGGTCCTGGGGAAGCTCCTTGAGAACATTATCCAGGAGCACATCTGCGAGGGACCAGCAGGGGAGATCATGCTTAGGGGCAACCAACATGGGTTCATTTGAGGCAGGTCCTGTCAGACCAACCTGGTGGCCTTCTACGACCAAGTCACAAAATCCTTGGACACAGGTGTCATGGTGGACATAGTCTTTCTGGACTTCAGGAAGGCCTTCAACACTGTCTCTCACCCCATTCTCATTAACAAATTGGGCAACTGTGGCATGGATGCCTACACAGTCCAATGGGTTGTTAACTGGCTGGAGGGCTGCAACCAGAGAGTGTGGTGGATGGGTCTTTTTCGACCTGGAGGGATGTGGGCAGTGGGGTCCCCCAGGGCTCGGTCCTCAGGCCTGCACTGTTCAACATCTTCATCAGTGACTTGGACGAGGGGTTGAAAAGCACCTTGTTCAAATTTGTGGATGACACTAAAATGTGGGGAGAAGTGGACACGCTGGAGGAGAGGGAGAGGCTGCAACTAGATCTAGACAGGTTATAGGGGTGGGCAGATGAGAACAGGATGGGATTCAATACTGACAAGTGCAAGGTACTGCACCTGGGGAGGAAGAACCAGCAGCATACCTACAGGCTTTGGGACTCCCTTCCGGTCAGCACCGAGGGCGGGTCAGCACAGAGGCAGAAAAGGATCTTGGTGTCATTATTGATTCCAAAATGAACATAGGCTGCCAATGTGGGGACGCGGTCAGCAAGGCTAACCGCACCTTGTCATGCATCCACAGATGCATCATGAGCAGGTCCAAGGAGGTGATCCTCCCCCTCTATGCGACATTGGTCAGCCCGCAGTTGGAGTACTGTGCCCAGTTCTGGGCGCTGCACTTCAGGAGGGATCTGGAGAACATTGAGAGGGTCCAGAGGAGGGCCACTCGTATGATCAGGGGGCAGCAAGGCAGGCCCTACAAGCAGAGGCAATGGGACCTGAACCTGTTCAGCCTCCACAAGAGAAGGCTGAGAGGGTATCTGGTGACCATCTACAAATAGGCCAAGGGGGACCAGAAGGCTATGGGAGAGTTCCTGTTCCCCTGAGCACTACCAGGAGTAACGAGGAATAACGGCCATAAGTTGACCGAGCGTAGATTCAGGTTAGATATCAGGAGGCACTATTTCACGGTCAAGGCGGCTAGGATCTGGAACCAACTTCCAAGGGAAGTGGTGCTTGCTTCTACCCAGGGATGTCTGACAGAATAAGCACAAGTCTAGGAGCAGTAAGGTTTGCCCTGGCAGAGGCTCCCACCAAGGGTGAGCAATTTACTTAAATTCTTACGTCTGCCTCAGCACTTTCACTGCTATCTCATGGTGATGCTTGCTTGCCTTTCCCTCAGGAGTGGCACAGAGATAGCTGAATGCTTGTACTTGGAAGACAACAAACCCTAAGAAAACACTAACTACCAGACCCGGTGAAAAGGGCAGCAGGCATGTCTGGTGACTCTGCCAAGCAGCACCCCTGCTCTGCCTTAACTAGAAGCAGAGGAGATGGACCCTACTACTGGCTGCAGCCTTCCCAGCCAAAGGGATGGGTTGCCCCTAGTCTTGACTGTGAAGAATAAATGAGTGAGCCTAGAGTTACCTGCCTAGTTAAGTGATGACTCTTCTGTCTGGTTTTACCTTTTTGGTTTGTTTGTGCAGCACTGTCTCAGCTACTTAATGCCTCTGGGGACAGACCTCTTGACCCTGCAGGGGACTCTGCTCATAGTAGATGATGCTGTTATGAGTCATATGCACTACAATATTTGCAAGGAATGTCTTTCACCTTTGAAGATCACATGGGAACAAATCCCCAAATATGTCTTTTCAGTAAACTCTGTCTGGTTAGTAATCAGCACCCACTGACTGGTAGGCACAACCTTGGGGGTATTCCTGCCAGACTGCTCCATGCTGGGAGCTCAGGTTTGTACTAGAGTAGAAGTTGTCAACCTGGAGACTCTGTGGGGATTTCCTGCAATTCTTTTCTGTGTTTATGTGCATGGAGGAGGGAATGAGTGACTTGAAGGGATATCCTGTGGTCTTGCTAAGGCAGCTCCCTTTTTCCTTTTTAAAAAAAAAGTGGTCTTCAGCTACCGGAGGGTCTCTGAATTTGTTTTTAAAAAGGGATTCTGGATGCATTTGAAGGTGGGGTGTGTGTGTGGGGGGGTGGTCTGAAAGTAGGCTTTCCTGCACAGTTCATTTTGTTTTTTATTCATGACACTGATGTCAGATGCCTGGGAGGAGTGGCAGTCTCTCTCTCACACGTCAGAGACTGATATAAGAGGCGGGACATACAGATAATTGAGAAATAGGGAACAGATGGAATAAAAGACCATTTCTAACTTCCTTGCCAGGCAGTGGTTTGGAGAAGGCTTATAACAGGAGTGATTTCTAGCCTGCTTTTGAAAGCTGTTTGTTCTGTTGTTGGAAAGCAACCACAAAATAAAATTTTGGAATGTCCCTCTCTCTATTTGTTGGCAGTGACTTTGCAGGAGCCATGTAGCACAGACTCACATCTATCAGTGCACATTTATCTTGCCAACAGCACTAACTCCACATTGTGCAGCCCTGTCAAGGGACAGGTTCTTATTGGTGTGCTGCTGCCCTTTCACACTCAAGCTGCTTGCGCCTTTTTTGGCTGATGAAGGTACTTGATACTACTGTACTTCCCGAGTGGCTCTGGGTGAGCGCTGTCAGCTTGTAGTACAGCAGTGGCTAAAGTAGATTGGGACAGGAGAGAGAGCTCTCAGCGTGACCAAGGAGAGAAGGGGATCTTGGCATGAGACTTGTCTTACCCAAGCCAGTGTGGGAAGGAAGTTAAGAGGCTTCCTTCTGCTTTTAGCAGGGAACTGGTTAACTCTGCCCTGGAGTCTCCTGTTGGAGCCTCTTGTTTCCTCTTGATAAGAGGAATTAAAAAGAAGAGTTCTCTGCCTATGTATCACTTGTTCTTCAGAACTGTGGTGACATGGGAACCTGTTATGATCTCCTAAAGGTACCATGTACTCCATGCATGCTTGTTTCCTGTGACCTTCCACTGACTATAAAGTTGACTGCAGCCTCAAGCTGCCACCACTTGGCACAGACAAAGGTTGTTCTAGAAGGTCCCCATCCATTGTATCCCCTCTTCTCATCCATGTGCACCTTGGAGCCCACATCCTCAACCTACTATCACAATGCCATCTTTCAAAGTGTGGCCTTAGTCACAAGTGAAACCTTTGCTACTGCTTCAGGTCTCTAAAACTCTCCCTTCCACCTTCTTGTTCACTGACCGCCTCATCTGAGATGTAGGGACACAAGAAGCACCCTTTTCCTGCTGCCTGCAGCTGGTACCCCATGGCCACCAGACCTAAGGGGTGAGTCTTTGAAGCAGGGGTAGATCCAGGGGGGCTGCACTAGTGCAGCTGCACTTCCCTTTTGATTCCTGCTCCACCCAAAGTTTAAAACCACTGTCTGGCAGTGGCAGAAGTATTTCTAGTCAGGCTGCAATGAGGGAGTTGCTTGACTGCAGGGCTCATTATCATCTACCCGCTTCCTTCTAAGCTCTTCATTCCACAGGTGATGATGATATTTCCTTGTTAATGGTCTTGCTGTTGCTAGCCTTTCTTCTGTCATTCTGCTGCCTGTTCACTGCTCCTGGATGCGAAACTCCTGTTTCACAGCCCCACAGATTTGTTTTAGTATTTTACTGGAATGAATTCAATTTATTTGTCAGTCTTAAGCTGAATAGTGCAGCCCTTAGCCCCGGCAGAAGAGGAAAGCCTCTAGTTTTTTTCACTTGGAGAAAAAAAACGTGTTGCATTATATGCAATGAGGCATCTCACCCTCTGCCACCCCGCTTTTCTTAACATCCTAGATCAGCCCATGCTTCTGTCTCCCCTTCAACCACTGGCCTGACTTGGCTGAGATGCTGTAGCTCTCCATGGTGAGGCCTTTTTAAGGCCTCAGTCCCACAGAGCCTAGTATAGATGGCAAACTCTGTGAGCCAGTCAGAATCAGAGCTGTAGGGCTGGAAGGGACCTCAGGAGGTCACCCAGCTCAACCCCCTGCTCCAAGCAGGACCAGTCCCAACTATCTCAGCCCAGCCAAGGCTTTGTCTAGCCAGGGCTTAAGAACCTCCAAGGCCGGAGATTGCACCACCTCTGGGCAACCTGTTCCAGTGCTTTACTACCCTCCGCGTGAGAAAGTCTGTCCTAATATCTAATCCAAATCTCCCTTGCTACAACTTGAAACCATTGTTCCTTGTTCTGTCACCTGCTGAGAACAGCCCAGCTCCATCCTCTCTGGATTCCCCCTTCATGGAGCTGGAGGCCGCTATCAAATCCCCCTCCCCTCACTCTTCTCTTCTCCACACGAAATAAGCTCAGTTCCCTCAGCCGCTCCTCAGAAGTCATGTCCCCCAGCCTCTGACCCCTTTGTTGCCCCCTGCTGGACTGTCTCCAACCTCTAGAGGCGGGCAAGCCTGGACGCAGGACTCCGGATGTGGCCTCAGAAAAGAGGGGAAGACTGCTGGCAGCGCCCTCCTCCTTCCGGGCCTTTTGGGACACTCCTGCCCCACGGAAGCGGAGCTTTGCCCCCAGGCCGGGGGTTGCGGGTCCCAG
>NW_005842259.1:417696-417995 GCF_000455745.1 Alligator sinensis | reverse complement strand
CTGGCCGCCTCGGCCTCTTGCGGGCTAAGAGCGAGCGTGGGAAGCATAAGTGACCGGTGCCTCCTGCATTTGGGGGGCACCCGCAGAAGCCGCCGGCCCTGTCGCGGTGTGTGGCACCAGCCCTACTGACAGCATCAGTGTCGGCCGTCGGGGGGACACCGGCCCCGTGCACCCCCTACCAGTCGCCTGTGGTAGGAAGTATCCGAAGTTTGGGGCTAAAGAGCCTGGGGCAGAGAATGCTTGGCTGTGGCATCTGGGCGCATCTGAACTCCGAGACCTGGGCTTGGGCCTGTGGGTAG
>NW_005842259.1:402783-417685 GCF_000455745.1 Alligator sinensis | reverse complement strand
GGTTCAGGAGTATCTGAAGTCCCAGGGCGAGAGCCTGGGACAAAGGATGCTTGCCAGTGGTAGTGCCTGGCTACAACTTGCCTACAAGTATGCTATGCTGTACAAGGTGTTGAGAATGATTGAATTTTGCCTGCTCAATCCACACGGTATTTGGGATGGTTGAGTTCTGCTCAGCCGATATAATTTGGAACTCATTTGGCTGATTTGACCTGGAGCACAAAAAATATTATTAATAATAATAAAAAAAATCTGTCTACCAGTGAGGATGCTCTGGCTGGGAGGACCCTTGGGGACCGTGGGGCCGCTTTTCTGTCCCTCATCCTTTCATGTTTCCCCACAGTTTCACTAGGCAGGAGTCCGCTGGCTCCTTTGATGCATTCAAGGGCCAGTGGGCACTGGCTGGTGTGCTCTGTTGGTGTGTGTCATGTTTCCCCCCCCGACTTTGAACTTCTGACTTTGTTCCTGCCCCTGTTTCCCTGTTTTCTCTTTAGTTGTGCCCCAAAATCAATTGGCGTATACCCAAGAGCTCCTGTGTCACACCATAGCAGAGGGCGATGCTGAAAGGGAGAGTGAACTGGGTATGACCAGGGGTTTTCCCCACTTCCTCTCCCACTTACAGCCTCCAGCATTTAGGGCCTAGGAAAGTCTGGTTCAGATGGTGCCCCTCACTCCTGTGCTCAGTTGCGACTAATGCCCCTTTGCTTCAAGAATGCATCCAATCTCTTTTTGAACCTGGCTAAACTGTCAGCGTCCACAGCACCTGGTGGCAAGGAGATCCACACTGTGATGACACGCTGTGTGGAAAGGAACTTCCTTTTGTTAATTTTAAACTGCCTTCATTTTATGGGCCTTAATTCTTAAAACTGGGCAGTGCCCAGGATCATTTGTTCCTACTTACAAGGGTCAGTTTCTGACTGCACCTGAGTCCATTATATTCTGGGCATGAAAGTGGTTCTGAAAACACTGAGTTGGATCGTCATGTTGGGTAAGCCCAGATCTGGTACCTTGTGTCTGACCCCAGTGTGAGCTTAGTAGGGAAAAGAGAGGAATACCATTAAGAGGTGTCTGGGTTCTGTGTGAGCTGGTGTCCCTGGTAGTGGGTCAGGCCTCTTAGAGAGAGGCTTAAGCTCCCTGCAGTACATGGCAGTACTGTATCACAGTGGGGGAGGATTTATCCCCAGTCCCATGCATATCTTGCCCCCAACCTTTCCCTCCCAGTTGCTGCAGGTGCTCAAGATAATACTAAAAGACACTGAGGGCCATTCAGTACCATGCAGTTACTCTGGTATAGGACCTACCTTGTGTGACCCTAACAGATGACCCCTGCTTAATGTGCCCCCAGAGTCTATATGAGCATTCATGATAGTTTAATTCACATTTCTAGATTGCTTTGATCTCCCCTGCAGTTCCTTCTCAGCATATCCCAATAGATAATCCCTCTGAAATGCTTAGGAGAAATAATTTTCTTTACTCTTTCTCCAGGGGAGGAAACGTGTCAGTTGTACAAAAGGCTCCGATGCAGTCTGGCACTGGATTGCTTTGTATTTAAGATCTTGCTGTCTCATACCCACACTTATGACCCCTGTTACCATTATATTAAAATACAGGATACCAATTATAGAGGACTTTCCTCCCTTACATTGTGCTCTCGCTGTTTTTCTCCTTTCTTCTCTTTACCTTATGCTGTGTGCTTTCTTTCTGTGCTCTTCCTCACCCTGTGTCCTAGGTTCTCTGAACAAGCAGGTCTTGTAAAGGACAAATGCCGATACCTGCCAAGATCTTTCCTGGCCATATTCTGACAGGTTTATGTCCCCCTTGCGCAGCACTTGCTGCTGCGTAATTGATAGCATGCAGGGGACGGGTAGATGGCTGGACTTTTCAGCATGCGGCTGGTGCAATGTAAGCTAATCTGACTTCCTCACCCTTTGGCCCTGCTTGATCACGTTTGTTTTTAGCAGCATTTAAAGAGAAGTCCCATTATCTTAGGCCTATCTCACACAGGCTTTAGTGCTGCTACTGCTTCTCTTGCGTGGAACATAAACGACTAACGTACACAGGACCAGATTCATCCCCAGTGCACAAGAAGGCAGCTGTCTTGGTTTCAGTAGGAGCTCCACCAATTGACACCAATTGAAGATCTGTCCCAGAATATTTATCTAATCTACATGTTTATGGGGCTATTGAGGTAATTGTGTTTAAATATTCATGACCTGTTTTATCAGTATTATTTTATGCACCTAAAACGGAAAGAAGTTTGTCTCTCATTTAGTTTTCATCACTGATGTTCTCTGTGTGAGTTTGCGTTTTTTTTTGCATTTGATGGTCAGGTTGGAGAAGGAAGCTAAATCAATCTGTTTTATAAAGGAGCAGTCTTGTGGTAAAAGCTGTGGGTTCATGAGTCCTGGACTCACTTCCCACCTTTGCCACTTATGCCCTGGGTGACCTTGAGGGGAGTCAGTTAAGGCTCTCATTCTTAGTTCCCTGCATGCGTGAGTAGTAAGGAGAGATTTATCTCCAGATAAATGTATTATTGTTCCCACTTTACATTTCTGTCTCAGAGGGTTGCAGTGAGAATAAATACCCATGAGAGCTTCTGAGAAACTTGTGTAACAGGGAATCAGGGACTTGCAAAATATATAGATAGCTTATGTACTGTCTCCTTTCTGGATGGGGTGGATTTTGGATTACTGCAAGATAAATTTTAAAGCTACCACTTTCCCCCGCAAAAAAACATTAAAACAGATGTGTTAACCAGTCACAAAGCCATGTCCAATCATTTTGGCTTCTGGGAAATGGAGAAACACTAGTCTAGTGGGTTTTCTGCTACCTAAGCAGCTGGACAGAGCTGCCAAAAATATTAGTGGCAACTCCTCCCTATATACAAGACCATAGCACAGGTCTTCCCTCAACCTGGGCTTTTGGCAGAAGTTCTGTTTCAGCAGAAATTATTTTAGCAAAGTGAAAACCTGTTTGAAAATGTTCTCTTTTGTCTGATCCTTAAGTGGGGTAAAGGGGAAAGCTTGCTAGAGAAAATGCAGAAGAACATCTATGCTTTCCATCCCATGCCCTGGCCTGGCAATCCGTCAGATTCTAACCTACTTTCAAACCAGGTCAGCCAAAGAGATTTGGAATAGTTAGAACAGCTGTGTGAACCCCACTCTGGGAGGGCCATATCTACTCTCCAAACATGCTGAAGATGGTGGTTGCTGAGTAAAGATGGGTTAGAACCTGATTTAACATTAGTATTAACATCAGTTTAGCTCAGCAGTACTCAGACTGCGGATTCTGCATCACTCTTCAGCTGGTCACTTTCAGCATGCCAAAAAATACATTATCAAAGGTGTTTTCTGTTTACTGCGTGTATTGGGTAGGCCTTTCCCGCAATCGTGAATAATGCAACACGCATGTCATCTGCCTCTCTCAGGGTGAACTAATGTGCTGTAGTTTTTATACTTTTGAACCGGAGCATTTTTGCACAATTCACCCAGGCATCTGTATGCTACTGTGGTTTATGGTTAATGCCAACTGCTCACAGGGTCCCTGAGCCAGTTGGGCCATCACTGATTTAGTTAAATTGGTTTTACAGCTTGTTAGAGTTTTGGGGTAACTTCCCCTGTGTAGACAAGATTGGCATGCATGCATATGGTCATCAGAAAGTAATTGGGATTACCGGGGTGGAAATGTACCCACTGAGGCTTCAGGAATCATCGGAGTGAGGGACTGATCTTTTAAAATCAGCTCCTTGCCATTTGCATCAAAGTAATTTCCACCATCCTAGCTCTACACCCAGTGGTACTCCCTCACTTCAGCAGATTCCCTTCATCTCTGGGGTCTGCATGGATCCAGTCTTCTCAGAATCTCATCTCTGCAGGAGAATTGAATCAGTGCAGGGCAAGTGGCTGGAGCTGCACCAATATGTGCTGCAGTTGTGCAGTCCCCACTAGTGTCATGTGCTGGACAAGGCTGGGGAAAACTGGCCTCTGGGTCCCTGCTTTTCTTACTTCTTGCTTCTCCCCTTAGGGTGTTGGCTACAAATGTCCAACTCAGGATCCTTAAAATTCTGGTTTATTAGGCGGATTGAAGCACTGTAATGAAGTTAAATCATAAACCTTGGGGCTGGTCCACGCACGCACACAGTAGCAAGCTACAAGAGTCAGGTATACCTATCCTACAAGCGCCGGAGTCTGCTGTCGATGGCCAGTCGAGGCTTCTTTCAGTGTGGTGTTATCCTCCAGAAAGGGGTCACCGGCTGGTCCTTCTGGCTGGACAGGTTGGGTGCTGGTCGAGTTGGAGATCAAGAGGGCGCCACTGAGGGTCACTTTTCACTGCTTTTTATCTGTCCTTGGCAAACTTTGGTGACTCCCCAGTTTTCAGGTTTGCCCAATCCAGGGGTCGTTGACCCCCGTGGTAATTCCCCCCTCAGTGGCTACTGGATGGCATCTGTCAGCCCCAGGGGTCGTCCACATGTATGTGCTTGTTTGGGAGTCCATTGATGAATTTTGAATAGGGCTCTGGGAGTGGTTGATCTGGAGATATTCATCCCAAAAGTTGGCCCCTGGCATTGATTAACTCAGGCCAGGGCTTCTAGCCCTTGATCAGTGACGTTTAGAGATGTCCCGGTTGCTATTGATTTCTTCCTGGTTGATCTGCAGTTTTTTTAGGTGTTAATTGCTGTCTGCTACTGTGTTACGCATTCAATCACTGATTCACTGGCTCTTTCAGGGGCCAGCCTGATACAGGGAAGCCGCAGTTTGACTCCTGCCCTTGTTAACATTGTTACTAAACACATTTACAGTTGAAAGGTGAGGAGTATAAAGTATAAGCTACAAATGCCATGGCACACAAATAGATAAAAACACCAAAATACACAGGGAGATACAAAATGCACACATACAAATTTTAAAACACAATTCCTTATCTTAAAGTGAAAGAAAGAGGAAGGAAGAAAAGGTAGAAGAGGAAAAACATTCAAAGAGGGGAGAGCAAATGCAGGCAAGAGGAAAAAGGGGGCTTTCTGCTACAAGGGAATTGGTTAGTTGTTCACAACCTCAATTAGCTCCTCTTCTACCTGTGTCAGCTGCTGCCTGTAGTCATTGTGTTTCGTGTCAACACTGCAGGACAGAGACTGGCCACTGCTTCCCTTCACCAATGGCTCTCCACCTCCCTTGAGGGGGATCTTGGGTGTTTCTTTGCCATTCTCTTCCTTTCATCATAGAAAACAAGGGTTTTTTATGCTGTGAACTGCTTCAAAGGAGCCTTTGTTTCAAGAGACCTTTTGAGGAAAAAGCAGCTGCAGGCTCTGACCCAGATGATTCAGCCATGGCAGAACCCACCACGGAACCATTTTGGGCAGCAGAATGCAAAGTTTACAAGGCAGCAATCCTGTCCTGGGCCTTTCCATAGACTGGTGCTGTCACTCACTTGCAGTCTGGGCAAGAACTCCAACAGACTGACTGGCTGACTCCAGTTGCAGCATGCTTTTCCTCCAGTTCCCTCTTACTTCCCACGGCTGTGGCATTGCATATTCAACACCTGTGCCCTCTCTCAAGGATGTGCATGGGGGCACACAGAATCAGATGGCTGGATCCCAAAGCCAATGCTGCCAATCCTGTGTTGGTCTGTAGGTTGTTCCTTTTCCTCTTGTCCAAGGCCCAACTTGGCTACTGAGTTGAAGAGAGCCAAGGGCATTGTCATGATGTGTGGAGAAAACTTTGCCATCTACGGTCTTATCAGAGAGGCTTGACCTCAGGGATGGAACACCGCATAACGGCTTTTGAAATCTGGTGTCAGCTGGTGCCTCAGTTTCACCACCTGTAAAATGGGAATAGTGATACTGACTGACCTCTTCTTTAAAGTGTTTTGTGATCTGCTGATGAAAAGCAGTGTATGGGAGCTGAGTCTTGCTTTATAATGGGAGCACATAGATACATTAGTATCTGCACTTGCTGCCTTTGGCCCTAGAGGTCTCTGAAATTAAGCAAAAGACATACATTTTACTGCACCCATCATGTTGTCTGATATCTTACCTTTCTACTTAATGTTGTACTGCCTGCCTCTGAATGGGTTAGTCTGCTGTGGTGGCATTTGCAATTCCAGGGGAGAGAAGTTTAGTTGATTGATTCACATTATGGGATTTAAGGCTACCAGTCTGAATTTACTCCACTTCTCCATGGAGCAGATTTTCTGCTTGGGAAGAACTGTCTTGCAGTGTTTGTTATGCTTCAGTGAGGGGTTTGGTGTAGTCAGGTATCAGCTTTTCTCTCTAGTGGTCTGGAACTGGTTTGGGGACAGGGCAGGGGCTGTCTAGCTGGCACTGTTGCTCTCCAAATTTAACATTGTTGTTTGTGTTCATTTTCCATCAGATAAGCAGAAGAAACTCTTAGAAAGAGTGGCTTGTGATGTCCCGCAAGGAGTTCCTCCTGTAATCTCTTGGGTGCTTGGCCGGCTTATTGGAAACCTCATCTGTCTGAACTGGCTGCTGTGGATCCCAGTGCCTGAGTAACCAGGTAGCAATTTTTTTTACACCTAAGCAGTCCTAGAACACATGCAAAGAAACCAGTGCCTGGAGAGGAGGCAGATATTTGTTTGTGCCAGGAGTTATGCACTCTTCTTACCCTGCCATGGTTCTCCTTTGCTTCTTTCTCAGTTCACATCTGGCAATACTTATATTTAAGAATGTTAATTATGTGGGGAGATTACATGCAACTGTATAGGATATGTAACTGCTTCCCATGTTATACATCTGTAGTGTCAGGATGGAGCGAAGTAGAAAACACCTTTTTTTCTGTATCTATCCTACCTCTGCCAAAGCACAGTTTGTGTGATGGGAAAGGATATTCCCGTTACAGATTTAGGCCCTGTTCCACCATTCTTCTTCTTGCAGACCTCCACTGAAGTTGATAGGGCTGTCTGCATGAAGTTTGTTGTAGCATTAGGGTCTTAGTAAGGAATATGGTTGCCAGGGTGCCTAATGCTACTCTATAGTGCTTGGTACCATTGTATTTGGAATCCTATACAGGCAACCCCCGCTTAACGCTGTTTTGCTTAGCGCTATTTTGCTATAATGCTCATTTTACATTGATACCTGATTCCATTTAGCGCTCAGCAAGTTTCGTTATAACATTCATGGGCATCTTATGGGAAAATTGGTTTTGCTTAACGCTATTCCACTTAATGCTCATGTTTTGGGAATCAATTAAGAGTGCTAAGCGGGGGTTGCCTGTATACTGTTTTGGACCCCTGAATTATAGGCAACTGCAAAGAGTGGGAATGTGTGCTCAAAGAAAGGAGTCAATGGATTAAAGGACATTTAACCAATTGAACCCCCTTAGCTGGATTTATCACTTTTCCACTTAATCTCTTAAATGACAAGGAGACTGTTCAGGCCATCCAAAGGCAAATGGACTTTGATTAGTTCTACTCTACTAATTAGCACCTTAACAGAAAAGAAAGGAAAATATAAAAAGTACAAGGTACGGGTTTCCCTACCAAGCCTTCCTTCCTCTATTTTTCCCGGTGGCCTCACAGGGCACAGTGGGAATAGATCTACCTATTTCCAGATCTGTTCCTGAAGTTACTGTTTGTGGAGTTGACTTTTATAGACTTGGACAGTAATTTTAAACTTTTTAGACTCCAGGCAGCCCTCCATAACTTTTCTGAATTTACCAGCACCACATTTCAGGAACTCTCTCTTTTTTTTTTTTGACTATGGAAAAAAATAGAGCAATTCTTCTGTTATAAAGAACTCGGAGAGACCACAACAGGCCAGAATGTTTTTGACACTCTGGGATTCTTATTTAAAATCTCTGGGTTTACTTTGTGAATCACATGTAGGTGTTTGCACACATAATGGTACTAATATTCTGAAGCACCCTTAAAAGGCTCTCAGAGTGCTGCATCTCTCTGGCTGGGAATTATTGGTCTAGGGAAAAGGGTGGAACATTTAAGGGGCTTTCCTTTGTTCTTGGGGTCCTGGAGAACCAGTTCAAACCAGTTCTCATTGGTCCTGGAAAGGTGTCAGACTAGATTTAAAACTCTGGGAAAGATTTGGTTCCTAAGAAGGAAGATTCCATATCTTTACCTGGTTTATTATTTTGGCCTTCCTAGACTGGAGGGTGCCCATTAATCCATATCTTATTTAACTTATTTTACGCTAAGCATCTTAACACATTTTTTTATGCCTTTCTTAGAGGCTTCTGGGCAGTTAGTTAAAGCCAGCGCATGAGTATACAATTAACCATATTGTAGTACAAAGGTGATATACAGTTAAGTAATTCTCTAAACACTATCAATATGCTTGCAACTAAAACTGTAGCATGCCCTTTACATACAGTTTTGATTATAATGCATATCAACAGCCTGTGTCAGCAAAGTGGGAAGATAAAAAGAGTAGCAGGTGAAACAGCAGGGAGCTGAGTTAAGAGTCTGATGAGAAGGAGATTAAGAAGGGGAATCCTAACAGGACTGTGCAGATAATACGTTCATGGAGCTAATAGCACACGTCTAAGAAGAGGCATAACAACCAAACATGAAAAGTAAAACTGGACAGGTGAGATGTCAGGAGGAAGTTCTTGTGAAAGTGATTTAAGCCACTAGGACAGAAGGCAAAGGTTAAAAGAATAGATTAATTCAGACACTGACAAAGATAAGGAATTACTGATCTTGATGAGACCCCAGGCCTGTCATGTCTAATATCTCTGCCTTCGGCTATGTAAACATTGGCACTTGATGTACCTTGCTTCCACCAGTAACTACTGCCTGCCACTTCAGATTATGGTGTAGCCCTCATTCCCCTTATCTGCAGATCTGGTAGAATCAGAATCATGGGAAAACAGGTCTGGAAGGGACTTCAGGGGGTTATCTAATCTAACCCCCTGCTCAGTCAGGATCATCCCTGTCTAAACTTTCGCATACAAGTGTGTGGGTAACCTACACCTGGAAACGTCCAGGGATGAAGTACACCCTCTATAAGTAATCAGTTCCAGTGCTTAACCCACCTCATTGTAAATACATTCTTCCTAATATCCAACCTAAATTTCCCTTGTTGCAATTTAAGACTGTTACTTCTTGTCCTATCCCCCGCTAGCACAAAGAATAATTTTTCACCATCACCTTTTTAACCAACCTTCTGGAATTTGAAGACTTATCAAATCCCCACTCAGTCTTCTTTTCTCTTGACTAAATCATCCAAGTTCTTCCAACCTTTTCTCATAAATCACGTTTCCTAAACGTGTGGATGTAGGATTTTGAAAAAGGGGGTGCAAATGGTGTGGTGCACCATCACATATAACATAACATATATTTTTCTCAAGTTAAAGAGAAACTAGAAGATTTACTAATATTCAAGGGGACTAGCACTATATTACTCAGTTTAAGATTAAAGCAAAAACAAATACAATTTTACTGGTATGTACACTGATTTGCTAGATTCGGTTTAAAAACCCAACAAGCTAGGCAAAAATAGAACAAATATATTGTTTTATTACTCCTGTAGTCATGATAGTTAAATGTATAATTCTTATTTAGACTTATTAAACAAAATCTAGCCTTCCAGAGTATCTTGACAGAGCATTCAGCACTTCATCATCAGTCATTGCCACACCTGAGTTAATGTTCATCTGAATTAACATTACCACCTGTAAATTTGTTTTTAGTTAGAACCAAAAACAGTTTGAAGGGCTGTGAGTGGAAAAGAGATATTACCGGGAATGGCTAACAGACAGCAACATGGCAGACTAAAGGATATTTTGATAATCAAACATCGGACCATTAAAAAGGAGAGAGGGTTGTTAACGCTTGTGGAGTGAAGCAAAATTGACAGAAATCCAATAGATGATAATGAGCCATGAAGTCAGTTGATTCCCTCAGCACTGCCTGACTAGAAATGATGCTGCCTCTGCCAGGCAGTTGGTTTTAACCTTTTGGTGGAGCAAGAAACAAAGCGGGGTGCAACTGCAACCCCCACCTCCTAGATCCACCCCTGTTCCTAGACTTTGAATAATTTTTGTTGCTCTCTGTCCAAAATGCTCTGCCCAAAACTGGACACAGTACTCTAGGTGAGGCCTAACCAGTGCTGAATAGAAGTCAGGGATTAGAAAAGGGAAGGGGGAAATGGGAACAAGGAAGTTGAGAAAGCAGGTATTCTTCTGTAAAAGGATCCTGTCTCCTAGGGAAGGTATTTTGGACCAAATGTCATTGGTGGGTTTTGTGGCTGGGACATGTTGGGGAAGATTGTATGTCTCATTTAGTTTGTGAAGTCTTTTGTTCCAATCCAGGACTGTAGACATGGATTTTCTATGGGTTGGCACCTTTGTGTTCCTCCTAGTATTGTCCAAGGGCAACTCTTCAGACACAGAGAAGCAGAGGACAGACTCTGGCTTGGAAATCTGTATCCTTTTCTGTGGACCTTTGCTATGTGTGAGGTTGAGGAGAACTAGGAGAGAGCTCTCAGTATTATGAGGATTAAACACCAAGGAAGAAGAGGTGCTAATTAGGGAACTTAAGGGGGTTATAATCAGGGATAAGAAGATAAAAGTGAACTAAGGACAATGCAAATTGGATAATGGCACATATTTTATAGGAGTGGAATAATCTCCCAAGAGAGGTGGTGGAAGCATCAACTAGATCCTTTAGGCTGAGCAAAAGAATGGAGAAAGCACAGCGTGGAGTAGTTAGCTAAAGGATGGGTGAGGAACCAGAGATGAGCTGTAAGGTTGACTCTGTTATTGCACTTGCACCAGAACTGCTGAGCTGCTGCTGCCTTGCTCTTCTACAGAGAGGATTTAATCAGGCTTATGGGTTTAGAGTCTCAGAATCATGGAAAAACAGGGCTGGAGGGGACTTCCATAGGTCATCTGCTCCAGCTTTCTGCCTGAGGCAGGATCATCCTTATCCAAACCCATTGTCTGACCTGTTAGTAAACCTACATACAGCTACAAGTCATAATACCTTAACCTGCCACACACAGATAAAGCAAGAGTACCACAGCAGTCAATGTTCTGCTGCTGCAAAGGTTGATAAAATACATTTGAGAGATCCAAGAAAGAAGGCCATGGCCCTCTGGTACAGAGGAAAGCAAAACCTTCCACAGCCCATACCAATCTCACCATGGTGTAGTATTCCTTCCTGACCCCAAATATAGAGATTGGTCTGACCCTGAGTAGAGGGGCAAGATCCTCTAGCCAGGAATCTCTACATTTAAGTTCCAGGAGGAGCACTGGCACGCTCCAGTCAAAATCCCCAGCCTTTGCTGCAGCCCAGTGCCTCTGAGGGAGGCAAATCACTCCCACAACAGCTGTAGCAGCAGGAGGGGGAAAAAATCCTTCCCAGCCCCATGTGTCAACCAGCAAAGCCCAGAAGCATAGGGAAAACCCATAGTAGAACAAAGGGAGAGCTTATTCCTAGATCATCCCTGACCAGTGCTTGTCAGGCCTCTTCTTGAACACCTTCAGTGATGGAGATGTCACAGCTTCCCTAGGCGGTCTATTCCACTGCCTAACTGCTCTGACAGTGAAGAAGTTTTCCTGATATCCAATCTGTATCTACTTTGCAACTTCAAGCCATTGTTTTTCAACCTACTCTCTGTAGCAAGTGAAAAAAGGGGTTTTTCCTCATCTGTATAACAGTCCTTCAGGTATCTGTAGATTGCTGTCATTTCTCCACTACTGATTTACTTGCATGCTGCCTGCATCCCTTCAGTGTTTTATCAGGGCAGGGAGCAATTTATCAGCAGGACACACATACATTTATGGAGCACAGTATTCCTTTCTGCTCATTGCCCCTGCTGCACTGGGTTTGATAATGCCTCTTAATGAGAATATCTTGGTGCCCATAAAAATGATCGCCGGGTGAAAGCAACTTTGAACTGAAAATTTAACAAAGACCTATGGAGTAGCTGAGAGCAATGGCTTAGTGCTCAGGGTTCCCTGTTGGAGTGGCTTTATTGTACATGTTTCACTCAGCCTGATTTACATCTTTTCTGTGCTCATCATTCCTGGAGAGTCAGGTAGAAATAGCAGCAAGCACAAATTCTGTCTGGTATGGGCCAGTGTCTTCTGATGAAAGGTTAACCAGACTGGCATTTAACAGGTATGTCTAAGATGTTCAAAGCCCATCACATATGTGAGAACTTAGAGATTGGAGATTTTATTTAAGGTAGCTGTTAAGCAGCCATATGAGACAATACACCTGATCTCATCAGCTCTTGAAAGGTAGGCAGTCCTGGACATGGTTAGTAGTGCTTGGATGGGCAGCCATTTTGGAATGCCAGGCACCACAGAGTCAAGCCAGGGCATTGTGTCAACCCACTTAGCAAACTGTAAATCAAGACAATTAACTGAATGATAAGACTGCATTCAGCTGCATTGCTGATCCTGACCTGATGGATGGGAAGAAAAGAAAAAGGTCTGTCATCAGTCCTTCAGTTACATTGATGGTTTACAAATACACATTTCTAATTGTGTAAGGGCTTAGTAGTAGTTATTACTCTCAAAGGGTTGTCTGGCTTAAGGGGTTGCTGAAAGACTCCTCTTGTCTCTCTCTGCTCTTCTGCTGTGGTGGATTGGCTCAGTCAGTTGCATCCTGTTTTCATGCACCAAGAAGTCCCTAGGAGTGGCTTTGCTGCTTTGGGTAGTGTTACCTCCAGGGCACTGCATGAACCAGCATCCAGGAGTGTAACCTGTTTTTTGGGTAAACTCAGCTGGGAATGGTTGAGTTTGGAACTGCAAGAAGAAAAACAACTTACAAGCACTTAAAAATCAGTCATGGAGCTTAGCTCAGCACCTGGGAAAAGAGGAGGTGGCATGTCTGTGCGAGACTTCCTAGTGAGGCTTTCAAGAAAGCCCCAATGTTGCGTGCTCAGGCTGCAGTGGGAAGTGGGGTTCAGGGAGGCATGTGGTGTCCTTGACAGAGCTGCAGATAAGAAGCTGTTTGAAGTGAAGCGCAAGGACCAGATGAATGCACTGAAGAACCTGATCGAGCTCAATGATGTGAACCAACAATATAAAATCATTGACATCATGCTGAAGGGGCTCTTTAAAGTGAGTGTTGTCTAATGAACACAGCTACTCTCTCTCCTCTAGGGCTGGGGGTGGTCTTTGGTTGCCTTCTAATCATGGATGTGGGTTCCCAACCTTTGACTGAGCAGAGAAGATGACCAGTATAGCTTAATCGGTTATAGCTTAATTTGAGTATGTGTTCCCAAGAGCATGTCCCCATCCAAAGTGTTCACCGCAATAGGAATGTCAAAGTTGGGGCGGGAGAGCACAGGTAGGGGATGTAATAATAAAGGCCTATAGGGCCAGCAAAAGTGAACTGCAAGGTTAGAGACTGCTCCTTGGGTCATGGTAGGTAGGAGGAGATGGAGCAGTGCTTGGAAACAGGGTGGGAGAGTTGGAGCACACTGCAGTACCAAGCAAAATACACACCAGGGATAGAGGAAGAGAGGTGATTGGGGCCTAAGAGGAGACTGGAACTGGCAGAAAATCTGGGGCAGGCAGGTCATCTTGGGGATGGACAGAATAACTTGAGTTCTCTTTCTGAATGTTCAGGTGCTGGAAGACTCGCGGGCAGTCCTTATAGCTGCAGATGTGCCCCCCGATGGGCCCTTCCCTCAGGATGAGAAGCTAAAGGACGGTAGGACTTCAATTTTTAGTCCTGGTTTCCTTTTCCGTTACTCTCTCAACTTTCTCTCCCATTCTGATTTGCTGGTTCAGGTGGGCTCACTGCAGGGGAAGCTGTCTGAAATCCCTTGACTTGTGTTAAACAAAGTTAGACTACATGATCTAAGGGTCCATTTGGCCTTTAACCTCCGGCCAAATTTCTTTCTCCTGCCTATTTCCCCTACTTTGTGCGTCATTTTTCCTGGTGTTCAGAAGGTCCTGAAATGGGAATTGAGCCCAGTGATTCTGCCTGCTACAAGGGAAGCAGAACAGAATCTGCTGCTGTTTCTAAATGGCCCATGGAAAGAGAGTGCCTGCCTCTTTCTGTCTAGTTTGCAAAGAGAGCCCTGGAAACCACAAAGACATATTAGTCTTGTATCCTGTCTCCAACAGTCAGCAGTGCCAGGTGCTTCAATGGGATGTGTACAGCTTTGCATAACGCACCTCTCTGTGGAGTACCACATACTGTGTTGGGTTGGGGGGAGAAACTTCTTCCTGAGCTTAGCTAATGGTACATTTATCACATGAAGGATGAGGGCTAAGAGCCCTTACTATGCCATAAACACAGGAACCCCAGACAATTTCCATGTCTTGGAGCTGTTGGTGACTAATAATAGCTTCCGAAAAAAATCACACCCCAAGGATGGAAGATGGCAAGGCCTGTGTTGTCCCTTATCCTTCTACCTGTGTCTGTGGATGGTTGGAAGGTTAATATATGAAGGACCAAAGGCCTGACTGCAGAGAGATGTGTGCAGGTCCTGCTGAGGAAAACATTCTGATTTCTAGTCAGGCAGTGCTAAGGGAATCAATTAACTTCATGGCTCATTATCATCTACTGGATTCCTGTCAGTCTTGCTTCCCTCCACAAGCATTAACAACCCTGTCTCCTTTTTAATGGTCTTGATGTTCGATTATCAAAATATCCTTTTGTTTGCCATGAGACAACTGAATTGGTTTTAAACATGTGGCTGAATGATAACAAAGGACAGGACGGCGGGGCAGCAAAATAACATGTCCTAACACCAGGGTCTGTGATGTCAGACAATAGTCTCCCAAGGTGGGGTGGGAAGAGGTAGAGGCTGCATCACTGGCATTTTTTAAAACTAGACCTGGGCTCAGGCTCTGGGGAATTTAGTGTAGTGGCTTATCCTGCATTGGGTAGATTGGAGGGGAAGGAGACAAAACTGCCCCTTCTTCCATCCCCACTCCCTGTTGGTTGGAATGGGAGTGATCTTCCACATGGC
>NW_005842259.1:391376-402752 GCF_000455745.1 Alligator sinensis | reverse complement strand
AGCAGGAAGTGCTTTCGGTCCTGGACTTTGTGAGGCTGTCTGCTGCTTGGGAAAGGAGAGCAGGCTTTGCCAGGCTTGTTGTGGTGGAGTGTGAGCACTGCCTGGACCACAGATAAGGAGTCCTAAAGTGGGACTGTCATGAAGTCCTTTGGCAGCTTCCTGGGGAGCCTCTCCCTCTGCTCTGGCCAAGCAGATTAAGGCCATCCTGAGTACCTTATGGCTAGCAGGTGACCTCTGTCCATTTCTGTTTAAAAGAACAGGGCTAGTCTCCTGACTGCCATTGTGACTCTGTTCCTTAGCATATTCCCATGTGGTGGAAAACACTGCCTTTTTTGGAGATGTGGTTCTACGCTTCCCCAAGATCGTGCACCATTACTTCGATCGCAACTCCAACTGGAACAACCTGATCCGCTGGGGGATCAGCTTCTGCAACCTGACGGGAGTGTTTGACCAGGGTCCCCATTCCCAAGTGCTCGGACTGGTAAGACTGCAATTATTCATCCTTGCCCCTGCCTTGTCCCATCCTCCAGAGCAGAGATGGCCAGAGGGGAAAGGAAGTGCATGAGCACAGCTGCTGAGTCAGAGAAATGGGGAGAGGAAGGTTGGACGGAATTGAGAGGAGAGAAGCGAGTAAGAAAAAAGAAATCAGGGTGGGGGAGAGAAAGGAATTAGAGATGTGGGTTGCCACAGTAATACAGAGTGAAAGATGATGCTCTCCAGCTCTGGTTTTGTTTTGCTCTGCAGATGGCTCAGGAGCTGGGAATTAGTGAGAAATCTCCAGATTACCGGAATCCCTTCAAAACTGACCATTCTGAGGTAAGTTGGCAAAGCCAGGATGGGTGTGCTTCCTCCTCCTCCTTTTTAACTGTGCTCTAGGCATTGGGTTAGGAGTAGAGAGGCCAAAGGTGAGGAACTGGCCAAGTGTGGAGTGAAGTGGTGGGGAGGGGGAAGGGGGGAGAAGTCAGAGCTTACCTCAAACCATTTTAAATTTGTTCACAATGGCAGTGGGTGGCCAATCCCTTTCCCACTTCCCCTGATAGCTGTGACAGCTGCCCCACCCTACAGAACTTCACTGCTCTGACTGAAGGAGGTTTATTCCATCTGTTGCTGAAGGCAAGAGATGCACTGAACTTGGGGAATGGTAGGTCCATATGCCCTTCCATTTATCTCCAACTTTGCCCTTAAAGTCCTCACAGTGGGCCCCGCTTGTCCTTTGGGGTGCAGCTCTTCCCAGAGCTTATTCATTCCATTTCTGGATGGGCAGGAGAGGGACAATATCCTGAGAGGAGTTCCAGGAAAGGAGTCAAACAATTTAGAGTAATAGCAGAACTGGTTAGGGATTACTTAGAGAAGCTAAATGCTTTCAAGTCAGCAGGGCTGGATGGGATACCCAAGGGTACTGAAGGAATTGGCTGAGGTAATTTCAAAGTTGCTGGCTATCCTCTTTGAGAACTTTGGGCTTAGGCATGTTCATGGACTACAGAGATATAGCAGCAGTTGGAGATGTTTTCTCTGGCATCTCTAGCCCGGTAATGACGGGTAATAAATGGGGGCTAAGAGCCACGAGTCTCACCCAGGTGCTGGGAGATCCTTTCAGGGGTGCTGCTTAGCCTTAGTGCTGTCTGTGCGTGTGCAGGAGAGGTCCCAGATGATTGGAAAAGGGCAACTATAGTGCCCATCTTTAAGAAAAGGGAAGAAGGAGGATCTGGGGAACTACAAACTAGTCAGCCTGACCTTGATACCAGGAAAGAAGATGGAGCAGGTGTGAAGCACCTAAAGGAGAACAAGGTGATCAGGAACAGTTAGCATAGATTCACCAACCTGACCAACCTGATTTCCTTCTGTGATAAGGTGACAGGCTCATTGATATGGGGTGGAGGGGAGAGGGTGTGAAATACCTTGACTTTAGCAAGGTGCAGTTTCCCTATGACGTTCTCATTAACAAGATAAGGAATTACAGGCTAGATTAAAGTACTGTAAGATGAATACACAGTTGGCTGGATCATCACGCTCAGTGAGTAGTCATCAATGGCTCAATATCTACTTGGGAAGGTGGTTTCAAGTGGGGTTCCCCAGGGATCTGTTCTGGGTTTGAAATTGTTTAATATCTTCATTAAAGATTTGGACAATGGGATCAAGTGCATGCTTAGCAAATTTGCAGATGCCACCAAGTTGAGCGGAGTTGCAGACGTTCTGGAGAGTAGGGTTGGATCCAGAATTACCTAGATAGCTTGGAGAAATGACCTGCAGTCAACCAGATGAGATTCAGTGAGGACAAGTGCAAAGTCCTGCAGTTTGGATGGAATAATTGCACACACAAATACAGAGTGAGGAATGACTGGCTAGGCTGCAGCACTGCAGAGAAGGACCTAGGGTTACAGTAGATCATAAGCTGAATTTGAGTCAACAGTGTGCTCTTGTTCCAAAAAAAGCTAACAGCACACTGGGTTGTATTAATAGGAGTGTCACTTGCAAATCAAGGGAAGTGATTCTTATTTTGTACTGTATTCAGTACTGGTGAGGCATCAGCTGGAGTTGTGTGTCCAGTTTTGAGCCTGAGATTTGAAATAGAATATGAACAAATTGGAAAGAGTCCAGCAGAGCAACAGAAAGATTAGGGACCTCAGAAGCAAGGGTTACGAGGAAAATCTGAAAGATGTATTTAGTCTGGAGAAGAGAAGACTATGGGAGGATTTTATAACAGTCTTTAAATACCCAAAGGATGATTACAGAGAGGATGGAGATGGGCTTTTCTCTGTGGACAGGACTATGAACAAAGGACTTGAGGTGCAGCAAAAGAAATTTAGGTTGAAGATTAGGAGGAACTTTCTGACAATGAGGGTGATCAGGCATTGGAACAGGCTGCCTAGAGAAGCTGTGGAATCTCCATCCCTGGGCATTTTCAAGAGCAAGTTAAACCGACACTTAGCTGGGGTGGCTTAGTCAGGGACAATTCTGCCTTGAGCAGGGGACTAGACTAGATGACATTGTGAGGTCCCTTCCAGCCCTATTTTTATGATTGGGTCTTCAAAATGGGGACTGCAGTTCCTGTTCTCAGAAGTATTGGGACCTGGTTTGTCTCTTCCTTGACACCTGATTTAAAGCCCTCTGGTGTCAGCCTGTTAACCTCAGTGTGCTTTGTATCAGGCCTTTAGCTGGAAGTAAATCCCTTGAAATCAGCCAGGCTATCACAGGGGTATGTGCACAGAGAATCTATCACTCTGTGTACTTTGAGGCTTAATTAACTAGTTGGGAAAGGGGGAGGAGATTGGAGGGGAGGGTGAGGGGAGGCATATTCTGAGACCTCTGAGGTGCTACATTTGCATTTCCCTTAACTTCCATGCTGTGTACCAAGCTTGTCCCTCTACTTGCAGTTTTTTCCTGGTGCAGACACATTCCAGAAGGCCCTCCGAGAGGAAGAGAAACGCAGAAAGAAAGAAGAGAAAAGGAAGGAAATCCGCAAGGGGCCCCGGATTTCACGCTCGCAGTCTGAGTTGTAATGATGGGACCCACCTCATCACTGGGACCCCTGCTGGCGGGAGATGCAGCAAATGGAAGTGGAGTGTCTTACCCCCTCAGCAGCCTCAGGAAAAGGCCGGGCAGTTCACCTTTCATCTGTGCGGTGATTTTTTCTTTTTCTTTTTTTTCCATGGTATATCAGTAAGGACTGGATTGAATCCTGACAAGGAACTGGGTGGAAATCCTGGCCTTTCAGTGCAACCCCTGTGAGAAAGCTCTTTGTATAAACTGGAATACAGAGAGTCTGGCAGAGAATGTTTGTTGTGTGCGTGTGCGCCCGAGGGATTTGCTGATGCTAAAGGTGCGAACCTGTGGAGTTGGGGTGGGACTATACTGGTACTTGCTCCCTTGAGCCATAACATGGAGGGCAAGACCCCAGGACTGTGGTGTGAGCTACGTAGTTATACCTGATATCTGCCTCTCTGGAGAGTGGGAATGCATAACAAGGTGTGTGGTGGGACCAGATCCCCATCTGCTTCATGGACCTTCCATTCCTGGAGAAATGTAACGCATTTGTAAATGTTAAACAACCCGTCTCCCCCAGGAAAAGGGGGGCCAGCAGCGGACCAAGTGGCTTTAAAGGCAGCATTGCTTTTGTGTATGTTAGTTAGCTAACAAGTTCCTCCCCTTCCAGTTACACTAAATCTCTGTGTTGTTGCACTCTCCCTCAGCCAACCAGACCTCTCATCTCCAAGTGGCTGTTTTATTAAACAGAGCTTATTTTTATAAGGCCATCGGCTGATTTGGATTTGAGAGCGCCAACACAGCTGATCCTAAATCCACATTGTGTGAAGGAGCCTGTGTTCGCAGAGCTGCTGCTAGGGGAAGGTTTCCGAGAAGGGTGGGGATGGAGGGGAGTGGGATGCTGCCAGGTTGGCAAGGACAGGCTGAGAGGGCTCACAGGAGGGTATTGTCATCATTAGGTGTCCAATCAAAAGATCGGAGTAAAGACTAAGCATGGACTTTTAAAAACAAAGGCAGCTTTTGATATTGGTGGCTAGCGAGGAATCAATTTGGGTTTCAAGTCTCAACCCAGTCCATGGCAGAGGGGTGCCCACATCACACACAATATTGCCACTGGTATACAGGGGTGCTCTGGCCAAAAAAGCCAGAGGAATAAGCTCTGGAGACAGAACTCTTTTCTCACAGTACCTCTGGAGAGCCCCTCAGGCTCTGAGTCTGAGTCACTTTGCTGGGGAGGCAAGGGGAAGTTTTATGTAAAATGTAATAAAAGCTGAAGAGGGGGTTTCTGTCTCCATGGCTGCTGCTTTGACATCTTGTACTCTCCATATGTTTTGGGTTGTGGGTTTTTTGGGTTTTCTTTTTTTCTTTTTGAAAACGTTTTATTTTAATGCAACAAAATAAAAGATACCAGCCCACACTATCACCAGGGTGGGAAACTCTTCTGCTGTGGAAGTGCTGGGAAGAAATGGAAGCTAATGACTGTACTTTAAAACACTGGCTCTTTGCTTTGGATCAAGCAACTGATGGTTGATGTCACCAGCTGATCAGAAGGACCAGGAGTGCGCTGTTACCAACCAACGACCTTGCTTGCTCTGGAACAAGCCTGTTCTTTTGGTCATTCAGCCATTTTGCACAGTTAAGCACGCTAGAAAATAGCTGGTTTCTACCCCATGTTCACATTCTCTTTCATTGGTGAGGCAAAGGTTTGCCACCCACTCTAGTCCAAATCCAGTGCTGGTTGCCAGTGAAATGATTTTGGTGGATCTCCACCATGCCCTCAGCGGACATTCATGTACAGCACAAAATCACCACACAATTTGGCACAAGTGGTAACTGCTGCTTGGAGTCTTAGGACTGGAACAGCAAAGGAATATAGGGCGCGTAGGTCAGGAACTGAGGGAGCTGCATCTGAGGAATGTCCGCCTGCTTCCAGCTAGTGCAATATGCCTTCACTAGCTCAAGCACTAGAGCCCAACAAAGTCACTCTCTTCATCCAGGTCTGGACTTTTTTTTGTTGTATTTTGAGTCGCTGATTGAATCGCACAGCCCTAGACCCTAGGTCCTTCTTGCCAAGGGATCATCCTCCTGTGGGGCAGGAGGGATTCCATTGTGTGAAACTAATCTGACTTGTTGCCTTCAGACTATTCTGCAGGCCAGAGATGGGAAATGTTCTCTATTTTTAAAGACCGAATAGTCAGTGACATTTTGTTTTTTTGACATCCATTGAAATGGAAAACATTTTTTTTCCTTGAATAAATTTGAATTTTTAAAAATCAAATCTGGATCTTGTTAGTGCTTCATCTGGAGGGGGTGTTTGCTGAGTGATGTCTCTGAGAATTGTGAACTCCTATCTTCCAGGGTGTGTTGGTGCTGATATACAGCCAGGATCAGGGCTGAGTACCTGGACAATCTGTTATCATAGCACTTATTATTTGTTTAAAAGAGTGTCTTTAAAAATACTGTGCAAGTGTGCTCTAAGAATCCTGTCCCACCACCAGCAACATGCCACCTGTTTCCCAATGAAATTCCAGGGAAGATTCAGCTAAGTGAAATGGAATAGTCCAGGACATTTCTGTTAGATCAGGACACTGGGATTAAGGGCCATGTTCTTACAGAAGTGCCATCCAATCTTTAATGACCCCAGGCTTTCATAACACACCAGCTACTGCTATTTAGCTAATGGAAGCAGTATAATGATTTGGGGCTTTTTTAAGGACTGTCTCTTACCCACAGTCTAGCAAGGTCATTTAGGATTATGTTTTTTCAAAATTATTTGTGTACCTGAGGTTGTTGAAAGGCACCATGAGGGATTTTCAAAAGCATCTAAGCAAAGTGAGGCACCTAATTCCTGTTGAATAGGTTGCGGAAGGAAGGAAACCAACTTTAGATACTAGCTGCTGTAGTCTTTCAGGCTGTATCAGAACTTAGGGCTGAAATAAATTTATGCTTGAGCATTATTAGCTTGATTTTTTTCAGAATGCTGAACATCCATAACTCTTGCTGATTTGAAGTAGAACTGATAAGAGGTTGGCACCTCTGCAAAGCAGGTCCTGGATGCATGGGACCAAGCATAAGCAGATGGCTGTTGGGAGCAGTATTGATGGATAAAGAAAGTGGTGGTTCTCTTCTCTCTGCACTTGGTTCTGAGCCAGTATCACAGTATGGTGCTTATTTAGGTCTGAGCTGTCATCATCAGTGTCCTTTGAATGGCAAATACAACTGAGACCTGAAAACCTGGGCTCATTAAAAATTGGACAGCAGTTCTGTGAGGATATGGCTCTTAATCCCAGTGTCCTGTTTTATTAGAATTGTCCTGGCCTGTTCCATTTTGTCTATGTCAGTCTTCCCTGAATCTTCTTCATTGACAGGTGTGTAGGAGATGGATATCTGATGTGGGCCACATGCCACTGCCTACAGCCCCCTCCCAATCTTGCATCCATGCCACAGTATGGGCTCTGATGCAATGGATGCATCAGCT
Organism: Alligator sinensis; assembly: GCF_000455745.1. Lineage (NCBI taxonomy): Eukaryota > Metazoa > Chordata > Crocodylia > Alligatoridae > Alligator > Alligator sinensis. The sequence continues at coordinate 395,791 of NW_005842259.1, read as the reverse complement.
TTGCATGTGTCAGCTCTTCTAACCACCGAGCAGATGGGCTGTCACAGATTAGTCAGAGATAGAGAGGGAAGAGAGGGAGTGAGGAGGCCTGACACGATCTTTACATACCCAGAAGGTATGTGGGTTAGCAGTGAGCAGGGTGTGTGATTGTTCAGGGACACAATCATGCAGGGAGCAGCACAGTCTCAATGACAGCATGGCTCCCCTCTCTTGGATCATGGGTTAGAGATATCATCTGGTAAACTGCAGTCTCCTTGTCCTAGCAATCCTGTAGGGGTGGGGAAGGCTTGAACGATTCTCATTTCCTGCCTTCTGTCTTCTACCAAAGTTAATTTGCTCAAATGATGCTGCCAGGTATGAACCATCACATATATTCCTGCAGTATCCTTTGCATCACCTTGGGAAGTGAGGTGGAGGATTTAGAAACACATCTGAGAAGGATCAGTTAAAAAAACCCTCTTTAGTTTCCTTGTCCTAATAGGTCCCTTTTTTTGCAGAACTACTCATGTTACAGGTTGGATGCTTCATGGGGGTGGGATTTGCCTGATAAGACATCTCTGGTCAAATATCTTTCCTTGCTCAATTTAGAATCCATGGGTGGGAGTTTGTTTTGGAAATGTCTCCACTCTCTCCTGTGAGTGTTGTATTAGCAGCTGATCTGGAAGGCTGCATTTCAGCATTGTTTTGTACGGAGGAAGCAAACACACCATCTTGGACTTGTGACCGCCTCTGAGCATATATAATGGTACTAAGAAGAGTTGGGTCTGGTCTGAATCTAGTCCAGCAGTCTTCAACCTTTTGGCCTCAGGATCAGGCCCACAAGCCCGGCTTCAGCTTGCACTGCCTCCACCTGGTTCCATGTGCTGCCTCTATCAGTCTTGCTTGCTGGCATTGATGCCTCAGGACCCTGTGTTGTCCCTGCCTGGCCTCAGGGGCTCCAGACCCCATACTGCCTCTTCCAGGCTTGCATACCAGAATTGGGGCCCCTGAGGCCCATGCCACCTCTGCCAGGTCCCACATCCAGGGGTCAGGCTCTGGAGCTGGCACCTCTGCCCGGATTCATGAGCAGGGACTGGGCCCCAAGGTCCACACTGCCTCCATCAGGCTCCATGCGCAGGGATTAGGGCCCCATGTTGCCTCCACCCAGTCCTGCATGCCAGGATTGGGTTCTGGGGCCCCACACTGCCTTGACCTGGCTCTGAGTGCTGAGTTTGGGTCCTGGTCTGCCCTGCAGGCCAGATTACAGGTGATAGGGGCTGGTATTTAAGCACCCCCGATCTAGTACATACTAAACCAGTGCCACAGTGTAGTGCTAGGGAACAGTGCAGTCTTACAGATGGCATATTACCAGGGATCCGGGTTTTCCATTCACTGTGGAAAAATGTGGATTTTCTCCTTTAACAGAGAAAAATGCAGATTTTCTCACTTAAAAGAGAAAATCACAGATTTCTCCTTTAACAGAGAAAAATGTAGGAGTTCTAGCCTGCAGTGGGCTGTTGTGGGGAGTAGGGGCCACCAAAGTGAGGTGCAGCAGCGGTAGCAGCATGGAATTGTGCCCCGACTGCTGCCAGGTGGGCAGGGGGCACCTCAACTTTGTGGCCATGGCAGCATTCCTTCTTGTGCCGTGTACTGCTCCTGCTGAGCCACGGAGGCAGCTCCTGCCCCAGAGCTTGTCCAGCTCAGCTGCAGTCTGGTGCCCCGTTGTGGGCACAGAAATCTTGCGGGGCACATGCCCCCAAGCCCCCATGTCACTTGTGCCCCTCCCACCCCCCATGCATCACCTGTGCCCACACATGCCCTTTCCCACACTGGGGGGCTGGGAGAGGGGGGCTGTAGTTTAGGAGTGAGGGACACAAGCAGGTCCAAGGGGGTATGGGTTGGGAGTGAGAGGCACTGGCAAGGCCAGGGTGCTGTGGGCTGGGAGTGAGGAGAATCAGCAGGGCTGGGAGAACTGTGGCTTGGGAGTGAACAGCAACAGGATGGGTGGGAGGAAGTCACCGACATATTGGGGCTGCTCAGCACCACAAAGCAGCAGGGGGGAACAGCCGCAGCTGGACCCGTGTCCTGATGAGCAAAGTGGGTAGGGGGAGCTTTGATTTTTCTATTATTTTCTATGATAAAAAAATATCAAACACCAAAGTATATAGGTATTTAGAATTTATTTTATTATGATGATTGAGGCACTAGTAGGCTTCTAAATTGCTTTAAAATTGCAAATATATCAATAAAACATTGTGTTCAACTTTATTTTATATATATATATATATATATATATATATATAAATAAAAATAATAAAATAATAAAAATAATAATTTATATATATATAAAATAAAATATAGTGGTGTTTCATTTTAATCATGGGAAAATGAAGATTTTGGGGGTTTTAATCAGAAAATTTGGAATTTTTTATCAGAGAATTTGGATTTTTTAAACGGAGAAAACCAGGATCCCTGCACATTACAAACGAAGCTATGGCCTCTGAAAACTGTCAGATCTAACATTACTTGTCACACAAGTAAAGGTTCTAGCCCCAGTGTTACGGCCAAATTTGTATTGGGTAGTTACAGTCTTTACTTCAGGTCTTCAACCGTTGTGTATAATTGCTGTCAAATGTCTTCTCCACCTCACTTTTGAGACATCTGTATTTCAGAATAGTTAACGTTTTATTCATATAGAGCTATAGGTTAATGCCACACTTCACTCATGGAGCAGTGTTTTCTTCTCTGCAGCACTATAATACTATGTTAAGCACAAAAGACAGGGCAACGATTGAGGGCTGGGACAGGTTGCAGATTAGTCATCAGAGGAGGAAAGATGGCTGGCAGAAGTGATGTGAAGAAGAATTGCGTGGCAGGTGAGGACAGGGAGATGGGCTGAAGACAGGGTTGGTTGGGTGGGTGGGTGGGAAGGGAGGAGGAAGAAGGAGCAGTGAAGAGAAGGGACTGGGTAGAGTGTAGAGCATTTGAGGACAGCGAAGGGAAAGCAACAGCAGAGGTGTAGGTGGGGGATTATGTAAAGGCTTGCAAATGAATGAGAGCTTGAATTTGATGTGTGGAGGCAGGAAGCCAATACAACAATTTGGAGAGGTGACTACAGTATAGGGAGAGTGGCTGAAGGTTGTGATAATAAAGGCAATATCAAACAAAGGTTTTGGTAGTGGGGCTTGGAAGGAAATAATGGATTTTGTGACATTAAAAAGGAAGAAGAAACAAAGATGTGGGAGGAGAAGACAGAGGAGAAAAGATCAGAGCACCAAGACTGTATATTGCTGGACTCCCTACCAAAAGAGCCTCAGAAAAGAAAGTGGTTAGAGAAGAAGAACGATTAATTAGGGGAAAAGACACATGGCAGAAGGGAACAAAAGTTGCCTGGCCAGCTAAATAGGAGAGCTAGAAGGGTGGAGCAGTTTGCCATACAAAGGCTGCACTGAGGTAAGAGAGGAAGGCCAGGGGTCCCTAACTATCCAGAGAACATGTACATTTGGCAAACTGTATGGCTTGTAATGACAGACAGGATTATATTTGAATTGCAGCCTGGTCAGGGGAGCTGCAGGATGCTGGTTAAACCATAACTAGAGAGATGGTTTTGTTAACTTTTCCCAAGTGTAACTCCACAGCAGTATGGCCAGTTTGGACATTTTCAAATTGTGAGTCAGGCCCTCCCCAAATCAGGGAGACTGGCTTTAAAATCACAAGAATTGGAAATTGCCCAATAGTTTGTGTTCTGTATGGTGTGTGTTTATGTTTGCCATTGAGTCTTTGAACCTTTAGGAACACTAGGGGCACTTTGTAAAGGTTTTTTTCTACAACCATGGAGGGCAAGAAATACAGTGCAAGTAACACATCATTTATTGTGAAACTTGCAATGAAATCAAGAAATCCTCAAACTCTAGTCCCTGCATGTCAAAAAGGATATAGAGGAACTAGAGAAGGTACAGAGAAAGGCAACAAGGATGATTAGTGGAATGGAGGCTCTTCCATAGGAGGAGAGATTAAAGAGGCCAGGCCTATTCAGATTAGAAGAGAGATGCGTGAGGGGGAACATAAGTGTTTACAAAATACTAAATGGTGAACAGAAAGTAAACAGGGATTTGTTATTTACTCTCTCCCAGAATACAAGAAGTAGGGATCACAAAATGAAACCAGGAGGCAATCAGTTTAAAACTAACAAAAGGAAGTTCTTTTTCACGCAGGGTGTTGTGAGAGCATGGAACTCCTTGCCTGCCTGATGGTTTAGCCAGGTTCAAAAAGGGATGGGATGCATTCTTAGAGGAAAGGGGCATCAGTCACTATTGAGCACAGAAGTGAGGGGCACGGCCTCTGAATCAGACGTTGTCCCTTCATGAGCTGGATTGGGCAGGTGGACCCAGTTCAGCTCCTGGGGCATGCGTGGCAGGTCCCCATCCGGTTGTGCG
>NW_005842259.1:390169-391345 GCF_000455745.1 Alligator sinensis | reverse complement strand
CGGTCCCCCGGCGAGCGGGGTAGGGAAGGGGTGGGGGGTTGGCCTGTTTCCAACCTGGTGGAGCAGGTGAAAGGGGTGTGGCAAACAGCTTGGGGGGGCAGGGGGCATGGCCCAACCTTGAACCAGCCATTAAAGGGGAGAGGGCATGGCTTGCCCTATGGAAGGAAGCAGGCATAGCCCAGCTCCAACCTGGCTGGGCAGATGGAAGGGGGCATGGCCCAGCACCATGTGGGGAGAAGAGCGGGTCATGGCTCTGAGCCCCCACAAGGGCCTTGGCCTTTTGACAGCAGGGAGGGCGGCAGCCTGACCTGCCCCTGTTCCAACTTTCCTGCCCCGCAGGGACCCCGGCAACTTGCTTTCCAAGGCTCTGTGGGCTGCATTTGGCCCACAGGCCAGAGACTGAGCACCCTGGGCCTAGAGTCTAGACCCTGAATGCTGGAGGCTGTGCGTGAGAGGAGCAGTGCAGAAAACCCTGGCGGCACCCAGTTCCCTCCCCCTTTGTGCACCCCCTCCCTGCCATGTGACGCTGGCCCCAGGGCCCGAGGGGCAGTCTTTCTTGTATTCTTGGGGCTGCTCCCTCTGGGCTCTGCCTGCACCGGCAAGCCCTGGGGCACCTAATGCCTGCTCAGGCCTTGGTGTTTCCAGGGCCCAGGGCCGCGAAGGCCCCTTTGCTGCGCTCAGCTGAGCTGCAGGACCTGGCCCCGCCAGCAGAGAGTGCTTGTGTCCTGTGCCCGGAGGTGGGAATTGTGGGAAGGCCCTGGAGGACTGGCAGCATGCAGGTCTCAGCCAGGCTCCTGGCACCTCGCTCTAGCCCTGCCAGCACCTGAGCTCTCCTGGTGCTGCCACTGCCCCACCCCACCCCACCCCTGCAGCACCCCCTCCTGCGTTCTGCCCCTTTAAATTCTCCTTCGCGCTGGTGAATAATTAGCAAGGCGGCCCCGCCCCCTCATGAATATTCCACATGGGGAGGAGGAGAGAAAAAAAGGAGGTGGAGGGGCGGGGCTACGTATGCAAATCAAAGCTGCTGATCGCCGACGCGCCATCACACCACGAGCCGGCGCGGCCGCTGGTTGGTCGGAGGGGCCCTGGTCTCATTGACAACGCGCCGCAGGAGCGCTGGCGCGTTGGTGGGGGTAGGGGCTGCCCGGCGGGGCCGGCCCAAGATGGTGGCGGAGC
>NW_005842259.1:344019-389955 GCF_000455745.1 Alligator sinensis | reverse complement strand
CGTGTGCCTCCAGGCTTGGCCTTCGCGCACAGGTGGGGTTGGCTGGCCAGACCCTTCTCCTGCCTCGCATGGGCCGGATGGAGGGTACTGGGTGGACGCAGGGTGTTGGGGCTCTACTGTCTTCCTCTGCTTGGGGCTTGGCTGTCCCACGCAGATGGGGTTTGCTGGGCGAGACTCGTCTGCGTGGGCGCCATGGGGCTTCCTGCTAAGCAGAAGTCACCCCCGGGGCTCTGTCACTCCTTGCCCACATCCTCCAGGCAGGGTTGCGTGTCTGCGCTGTGCCTGCCGTGGGTGTGCTTCTCGCACGTACTGTTGCATCCCAGAAGCCTTTATTTCTGTTGGCATCCCTGATTGAAAGGTGTGTGCTGCCTTCCTGTGTCCCCCGCTGCTGTGCAAGGGAGTGCCCCTGAGAGCAGGATCTCCGTCAGCTTCCACCATGCTTTTTTTCCTTTTCTTTCTTGCTTTTTGAGAGTTTGATATATGGATGTTTCTGGCTAACAGCAGAACTGCTTGCAAGGGATGGGGCAGTCGTCAACAACTCTCTGGTTTCATCATAGCCATTGCTTTCTTGGGGGGCCCTTTTGTGGGATTGACACTGGGAATAAGTGCAGTGTGAATGTGTGTGTAGGGTACGGGAATAGTAGTGTCCTTTCAGACATCTGGTTTTGGGGCACCTGCTTTTGTCCTGGCAGCAGTAAACACTGTGCTGCTTATTCTCATTGCCCAGACTCCTTCTTCTTTTCTACTAATAACTTGAAGTGTCACGGCCTATAAATAGCTGGTTTTAGCATCAAAGAAATTGGAAAGGATACAGGCAAGTTAAGTTGCATCTTCCCCTTAGTTCTAGCCTGTCTGAAGTCAGCAGTAAGTTGCTTGAAACGATGTACTCCCTCGTGCCTTTCCAAGCCCCTGTATAAATGACTCAGACATCTGGGCTTTCACTGATTTCTATGAGCAGGTATTCCACAGAATCCTAAATATGCCTTGCCAAAAGGAGACGTTTCCCAGATGCTTTATTCCCCCCCCCCCCCCTTGGCTCAGTTTCTTTCTGTTGTTCCCTGGTAGTGAACACCTGATCTGGACTGAATATAAATGCTGGCCTGCAGAAGAAACAGGAGACTTGCTAACATGGCCTGCTGTTGTACAGGTGCCTCTTCTGGCTTTGCTCAACAGTTGATTGTGCAGTGCACAAAGGGAGGAGCACATGTGTTTTACAGCATCCTCCCTGGTGGATCAATACAACATTGAGTCACACATTGGAGTTAAGAGTTGCTGCTAACTTGTAATGTTGCCTTAGGAAATTCTTTTGCTATTTTACAATCTGTAAAATGGGGCATAGGTGGTGTAATAGCTTATTATACAAAAGGGTGCTGAAGCTTAATATTAGTAGGTTATGTTGGTGCTGCTCATTGAATAAGTAAAGCATTATAGGTGGTGGTCTTTTCAGAGAATAAATAATAGGTGCTCTTTCTGTCACCTGGTGTGTAACAGCCATTTGATGTTGGTAGACCGAACCAAGAGGCAGATTTTCTGATCAGTTATTGGTCAGCAGTGTTACTAGCTGATGCAGCCAGTTTGGTATAGTTCAGAGCAACTCATCCTCGACAGAGGGAAAGGAAGCACGGGAGCATTTTGTTTGGCTCAGCCCTAAGTTACATTTTCAGATGGGGTGAAGCAAGAGCAAGGTCCGGGGCCACCCGAGGCTCCATGGCACTGCAGAATCGTTACGTTTAGGGGGGATTCTGACTTGGAGGTATTCAGTCAGAATCCCTACAGATGGTAGCTTCGCCCCATTGGCTCCTCAGCCAAGCACGTACACCAAATGTCTGAACCTGGTGTTTTGCAGTCCAACACGAGCTTGTCAAATAACTCTGATTTTTTTTTTTTTTTTAAATCTTCCTTATCTCACTGCCAGGACAGCAGCAGCCCTGCCACACACTCTGCTCTTTCAGGCTTGAGTATTCTCTGCAGTCCATTCTTTACAAATGCGTGTATTTGTACAGTAGTTTACAGTAGCTTGTCAGTCTGAAACATACATGGCAAGGTAAATGATTGTGACTGTGCAATGTCCAGGCCCTAGTGCCCAGGTGCTGAATACTCAAGGAAGTTAGTACTTTGCGAGTTCAGGTTGCAGAGTAGGACCTGGAATGAGGCCAGGGAGTGTTGTGTGAGAGCACTGATCAGTCCTACTAACTGTATAAAATGTAGGTCTGTCCATACAAAATGTCCACATGCAGCTTACTGCAGTGCTACACAGTTTAAAAAGAAAAACATTATGTTGGCTGTAAAAACGTTGCAAAAAGATGTATTTGAGATCCAGATTGTACAAGACATATCAAAAATATTTTTCCTATCCTGGAAAAGTGAATCTGGCACAGAACACATACATTTAGAGTACTTTTTTCCACCTGAATCAACCCTTTCAACTGCTTATGTCTGTTCCTTTCCCTGGTATTTCAACCCAATTTTTTCATGGCGACATTAAAAGGAAAGAAATGAGTGTACACACATTTTTCAGCCGTCTCCTGGGGATGAAGTTAGTGTTGTCTGTTGCCCAGCGTTCATCATTGTAAAGTTCATAGACGCTGCTGGCTAAAACCATAGATGGATTTAATTTCAAAACATCTTGACATTTTCCTGGTGCAGGGCTGTTTAGAAGAGCGTTCCATAATAACTTGTTTTGTTCTTGTTTTAGTGGTTCAGGCCTTCACAACCCATAGCGGTGGGTTCTTGCAATTGTGGGTTTGTCATTTAGTTGACACCTGCTGGCAGCCTTCTGTTATTATGCAGACTTCCTGAGATTTTATTTTGCATGTTCTTTGCCTTGTATTTTGGAAAACATTTTTGTTGTATAAACAGCTGAACTTCCTGAAGTTCATCCTCATTTTTTTTCTCTTTGGTCAAATTCAGGTTAGGCAATGCTCTGTCACTTGTCTTTAAAAACACTAGCTGAATATAGGTTCCTAAATAAGAACTGCTCTTCATAACAACACCTTATCCAACTTGGATCTGTATTCTACTTCCAGGACTGTGAGGGATCCTTAGCCCCTATAATGCATCTTGGTGTATCGGATTAAAGTTTAGGACTGTTAAGTGTCTTTTATTTCCTGGTCCTAGCAAATGATCATTTAATCCCAGTTTATGAGGATTAACAGTTTTGGTAACTGTATCCTGTTTGGCACCAGGCATGATGTTTATGCTTAAATGTTTAATTATCTTGAAATATTTCCATTTGTTTCAGCAGCATTTTGTGATTGGTTCCTGGGAAGTAAAAATGTTTCCTTCATTCGTTTGGCCAAAAGTTGAGGTCAGAAGTGTAGTAGCTGTTCTCCTTTGGGATAAGTAGCATTCGTTAATAGGTAATCTGTGCTTCTTGCAGCTAGTAGTGTCAGTTATTCTCAAAGTTATAAATCGGTTGAGAGGACACCACCATTTAAAATGTGGGTATGCCAGATTCAAGTGTCTCTCTAACACAGAATGTCCTTACTTTTGGAGGTTTATCCCATTTTATTAGTATCTTCATTAGACTGGTGATGGGGGTGGGAAAGTGGGGAAAAGTAGTATGGCAAGACATCTCTTTACTTTTGCTCATTTCCTGACTGGAAAAATACCAGAGCAATTCTCAAGTAGCAAAGAACTCGGAAAGACCACAAGAGATCAGAATGCTTTTGACACTGTACTGCTGTTTGAAATCTCTGGGTTTATCTTGTGAATCGCATGTAGGTGTTCATATACCTAACAGCACTAGTATTGTGCAGCATCCCGTGGTACCTTAAAAGGATCTCGCAGCACTCTGGTTGAGTATCACTGCTGTACAGCATGTTATTGTTTTAGAAGATGGCTGTGGTAAATGTTAGGTTTTTTAATACCTTTGGTAATACTTTTGGAAGTTGCTTTAATTTCTTTGTGTGGGAGTTGTAGAACTGACTGTCATCATGTAGCACAGGTTGTAGTAGACTGTTAATGTAGTTCCCTCCTGACTAGCAGTGTTGTTCCAACTGCTGTTCAACTTCCCATCTCTTGCTCTCTAAGTGTCTGCCAGTTTGTGACTGGAGTCTTTTCTGTTGTTGTTCTGGACTGTGCTGGAACTCTCCCTGCTTTTCCCTGTGGTTATGCACATAGCCTTGGAGTTGTGAGTGAAGTGTGATAGAGGAATGTAGCAGCAAGAAGATAACATTTTAAATCCTTTCCTTTTTTTTCACAGAGATGCTGCAGTTTGTCAGCAACCAGGTTGGAGAGTTCCCAGATCTGTTTTCTGAACAGTTATGTGCCACGTTCCAGGGTAACGGTGGAAATGGTGGTAGTGGAATTGCAGACCATCAGCTGCAGAAGTCATATAGCCAGGTGCAGCTGCAGTCCTTCCCACCCACTGCTTCCTCTCCTCAGCTCCCAGCTGTGCAAGTCAAAGTGCCCCAGGCAACAGCACCTGCCCCTCAACGGTCTGCCCCCCTCCTTCAGCCTCGGCCGCAGCTCCAACCCCAGCTCCAGCAGCAGACTGTGATGATTACGCCAACCTTCAGCACTGCTCCCCAAACCAGGATCATTCAGCAGCCGCTAATATACCAGAATGCAGCCACAAGTTTTCAAGGTAACATTCAGGGGAACTCAAATAAAGGGGACAGTTTCAGTGACAAGATTGTTCATGCAGTTTTAAATGTGTTAATTTCCGTGCCCACCCCCAGCTTCACTGTACATCTGTATTTCCACCCCCTCCCCACATGCATGCACACATGGTTGAACTCGCCAGCTGTGGACTCCTGTATGCAGTGCCAGTTGGCTGAGGGAGGCACAAGAAGCGGAAAGGGAAGCCCAGAACCCCTGCTGCAGTCGGAACAATAGAGGGAATGGCGGCTGGGTGGAAGCCCAATGGCCCCAGATCAACCTCTTCTGGGCCACCAGTTGGACAGCCCTAGGTTAGACATACATTTTGATAGGATGATTCAGATGGGAATGATTCCGCCTTAAGCAGGGGTATGGATTAGATTACCTCCTGAGGTCTCTTCTGGCCCTGCTTTTCTATGGTTCTGAGTCTAAAATAAGAAAACTCTAGTAAATGGGTTTGTAAGTCTTTGCAGGAGAACTGACTAGAAGATCAATGCTTGCTCTCCTTAGACATGATCCCACAGTCCTCCAAACTGGCTCCTTTAGGGGATTTTGTAGATGGCATTTTTAGGAATGAAGGTGATCGTTAGGCTTTTGTAGCAGTCCAATCCTGGGTCTGTTCATTGCACCCAAGATTGGAACTCCCGTGGTTTGTGTTGCCACTGGATTTTTAAATATATGCTTTCTGCTGTGACTGAATCTGTAGCAATAAAGTAAGGGAATGAGACATGAGTTCTGGATGCTGTGTACTGTAAGGGAGTGCTCCTGTTGAGCTTAGGCACTTCCAAGGAGCTGTAATGGGAAAATGACCTTCAGATGTTCTTATGAGGGTCTGACCAGAAACGCTAGCGTAACTCAAGTGAATGTTTGTGTTGAAGACCTGTGCTGCTAGATGGAAGGTTCTCAGTTTCCTTCCCTTTTTTGTAATGATGATTTGTAGAGTGATGGTTTCTAGATGAATGCTGTCATACCCTGTTGGCTGAGCAGTTCTCTTTTGAGCAGGTGATGGCTGATGACAGTGGGGGCTTTACCATCTCTTTTGGGTTTAGAGCCCTTAGGTGGAGAACCTTGTTTTCAGCCTGCCCCTCATTTCCTCCTTCCTTCTTTTCAGTTCTTCAGCCTCAAGTTCAGAGCCTGGTGACATCCTCTCAAGTTCAGCCAGTGACCATTCAGCAGCAGGTGCAGACAGTGCAGGCCCAGAGGGTATTAACGCAGGCCGCCAATGGCACCATCCAGACACTGACCCCAGCTACAGTTCAGACCGTAACCGCTCCACAGGTCCAGCAAGTTCCAGTAAGTAAAAATGTGAATAAATAGAAAAGTGTCCAGTCTGCTCAGCAGGTCCAGTAGAAAAGATGCAGCTGTAGGACTTGAGGCATCCCCAGGTTCCTGGTGAGGAGAGAATTACTAGGAAAGATGAGTCCCTTGAGAATTCCAGGTGTGGTGTGGAGGTAGCTTGTAAGGATGACTGAGGCTCAGTTGCTTGATTGCTGTTGGCCTTGCAGTTTCTTTGGGACGATGTGTGTGAAAAGTGGCTCTTTTAAAGATAAATATAGGTATAGATATCTTCGTTTAAAAGACAAGTATTTTTTTTGAACACTATATTTTATTGGACCAGCTATATAGTTGGCACCGGGTACCCTTGTGCCCAAAAGCTTGTCTAAGATCTTTCTCAACTACAGTTGTTCCAATAAAAGATACCTTCCCAAAAAATCTCTGCCCCTTATATATTTTCTAGACTGTCATGTCTGCAACACCACTCCAGCGTTACCTCTTACTGCATTTAATTCAGATAAGAGAGACCCTACATCCTTTGGAATATGTGTGTTAATTCAGTGTGATTTTTAGTGACAGTGAGCAAACTTTATGAAGTTGAGAGCGCACCTGAAAGGCAGAGCTAAACAGTCTCCAGAGTATCTTTTGTTTGAGAACATTTTCATCAGCTCACCTTTGCCATACAGAAGGTTTTCTGTTGTCTTCCTGCTGCTTCAATGTCTTCTAAATCTCATTTGAAAATAAGCTTGCAAAAGCAGAGAGAGATATCAGTTTTTTTTCTCTCTATTATATGAAGTGCTTGAGGATTGTGGGATATGCTCTGTATGAAGGATGTTAATTCAGAATAAGATCATACGTGTCATGCCACTTCTAGTCCCAGTTAGACCTGGGAATGGTGGAGGCAACTGGAAAAAAGTAATAACAGGCATTGGGGTAAATGGTAGTAGAATTTTATGGGCTGGGTTTCAGTTAGATTTGGGATAACTAGTCTCTTTCAGCCCAGGTGGTAAAACCTGTCCTTAATGTTTGGGCTGTACGTGAGAAGTGTTCAAACTAGGTGGCTGCCAATGGCTGCCTGGCAATGTTGAATACTGAGTGCTCATCCCAGTAATATGAAGACAAATTATAGGGGCAGCTGGAGGTGTGCTAGGAAAAGATTTGTCTCGCATTTATTTTTGCATAATTATTCATAGAAATTGGACTGGAAGGACCTGGGTTTGATTACAGATGAGGGATGGTGGGTTTTCATTCATCTTTTCCACTTCCTGTGTGGCCTTGAGGCCCACTGAGCTTTCTATCTGAGGCATACCAGGAGCTCCTTGGGGGTAAAGGCAGCTAGAGCATGGTGAGATGTCACCTACTTTTTGTATGAAGGTTAAAGAAACAGAGGAGCCCTGCCTCTGCTGCCTGTAAACATAACACCTTTACCTTACTCATAGAAATTGAAAACCAGAGACCCTTTTAGTCCTCTTTTTCCCTTCTTCCCACTTTGTGTCTGGGCCACCTCATTGCAGGGATTGTCTTCTGGTGTGGACAGAGAGAATCCTGGTGATGCCATGTAAGGGAACTAGGTGTACTAATGCAGCTCTTTTATCATCTACTTAGACCTAACATGAAGACTGTAGTGTGGCAGCCTTGTAGCTAGTGTTGTTGCATGTTTCTTGTTCCACGTCTGCTAACCTCTCGTATTCTGTGAATGTGTTTTTCTTCCTTTAGGTCCTGGTCCAGCCTCAGATCATAAAGACCGACTCTCTTGTCTTGACAACTCTGAAAGCAGATGGTAACCCTGTAATGGCTGCGGTTCAGAATCCAGCCCTCACAACACTGACAACTCCTATTCAGACAACAGCTCTGCAGGTACCGGTATGGGCCTTCCCTTTAGTTTCCTCTGACCTGATTGTGGCTCCCTCCCTTGTGTGTTGAGAACATTTGTCCTTTAGTACCATCCAAGGATGAAAATGAGCATGATGGTTGCTCTGGACTGATATCCTGTCTTTACCAAGGCTAAACACAGTTTAGAATTTTTTTTGGCAGCCTGGTTTGCTCAGAGAGCAAAGACCAAGGGCACGTTCTTACGTATTTTTTCTTGCGTTTAATAGTTGAGGAACAGGGCTCGATACTTTTCTGCCATTTTTAACTCTTTTGGAATAAGGAAGTGCTCAGAATTAAAAGCCATTCATTAAAAACATTAAAATAGCTGTGCTCCCCCACCTGACTCCCCACAAAACCCACAATTTATGGAATTTGTTGCTGTTGAGGCAAATAGTCTAGTAAATTTAGCAAACATTTAGGCATCTGCCTGCAGTGCCTCTGCAGTGGCACTATATGCCAGTTGCAGGAAATGTCAAACCTGCTGCAGGCTACTAGCATATCATTAATTCAAAGAGTGGATCTTGTTCTCCAGCACATTCTGGTAGTTCATAATGTGCAGTGGGTTTTGGAAGAATTACTGCTCCTCTGGAAGCATTCATAGTTGACGAAGGGTCTCAGTGGGGATGCTATAGCACTCTGGGGTATTGTAAGCTCCTTGTGGGTGCTGTGTGGTGTAAGGAGATAAGCATCTTCTTCCCTGCCAAGCCCCTATGCAAGGAGGTAAGTGAGGGCTTGTTTTGGGGTAAGGTTACATCACTTATCCCTGCCAGCCCCCGTGTAAAGACCCAAGTGCGTGCTTGTGTTTCCCTGCCCCCTGTGTAAGGAGCTAAGCAAAGGCCTGTTTGTGGGGGCTCCATTGTGAGGAGATCAGCATGTGATTGTTCCTGCCTCACTGCACTAGGGGGAGCTAAGAGCTCATTCCTTCTTCCTGCTCCCCTCCCCTCCCTTCCAGGAGTTAAATGCTGCGGTAAATAAAGTAGTTATTGAACTGGGGTGCTTCTCAATTCACAGAAGTTAGGGAGGGATGCTGGGAGTCTCAAAACATTAGAACCACTGGTCTAGGTTTAAGCTTTGGTTTGCTCTGGCTTCCAGGTTGATTTGCCTGTTGGGTAGTTGTGACCAAATTGACTAATATTTTCAGAATGCTGACTGTGGCTGCTGCTGCTTTCTTTTCTTTAGAGGAGTTACTGCCCTTTGGTGGCAAAAAATGGTATCTGAGCAACAGAAGGATTTCAGAAGGCAAAAATCTGGGCCATACCTTTTTAGCTCTAGGAACTATGGCCTCTCTTCCCACAAGGTGCTTTCTAAGAGCTGTGCATAGAAACATGGGATATAGGACACAAAGGTATGTCCTGGATCATGGAATCTAGTCCCCTGCTATCACAGGCAGCTGTGATGCATCATCCCTTGCTTGCACATACTAAGTTCTGTCTTAAAGCTGGTTTAAGGTTTATTTTTGTTCCTGTTGCTCTTACCAGGTGGCTGTTCCAGAACCTCACTCACTGCTTCAGCTTCCTGCCTAATTTTAGTCATGGCCGGTTCATACCTGTTTTTGCACCACTTTTGGCCTTTAGCTTAAATAGCTTTTTCCCTTTACTGGAGTTTATCTATGCCTCATCCAGTTTGAATTAATCTTTTCTGAACGTGGCTGACCAGCCTTATATATATTCCAGATGAGGATTTATTAGAGCCTTTTACAGTGGCTTAAATATTCCTTTCCCTGTTGGAAATCTCGTTTCTGGGACATCTGAGGACACTGCTAATTTTTCCTAGCCACCTCATATTTGTGGCTTCCAGTCATTCTGGGAAGAACTACTGCACACGGGTCTTTTCCACCTCTGTTGAGAAGCTGCCAGTTTATAGCTGGTATTTTTATTAGGCCCTACATATGTGACCTTGCAATTTGTACCATTAAGTTTCATTCTGTTTTTATTATTCAAGCCTTCAAGGCCATTCAGTCCTTTCTGTGGGATACTCCAGTTCTCTTATGCATTGACAGTGCCTCCCAGTTTTGTGTCAACAGATCTGCTTAGCATGTTTCCTCTTTCAGTACCAGAATTATTAATGAAAACATTAAATGAAACCTGCCCCCAAACTTGTCTAGTATCAGAGTACTTTATTAGAAACTTTCCTACATCTAAATGTCCATTAGGCAGGTTTCCTTTGTACCTATGTTCAACTTTCTCATCCTTAATTGAAGCCTGAGGAAAGAATTTGGTTTAGTTTTGGGGCCACAACTAAGTAATCTTTAATCCCAAGACACTGAACAGAGCACTTTTTCTGAGCTCTTCTGAACATTTTTATGGTCGACCTGAAGAAAGTTTTTTTTTTTTTTTTTTTTTTTACTGTTTGTTCCAGTTTCCTTTGCAAACTTTAACTCAGTCTGACTTCTGGTATTTATCCCTACACTTCCTGGCCTCCAGGGAACAGCTTTCCTTGCTGAGAACTCCCTTTTCCTATTGTTTCTATACACTTTCCACCCGCTTCTACTATCTTTTTGGAGATTTTTTTTTCATCCAATTAGGCTTGGAGCCCTTCCATACCAGGTGTTCCCCCTTGCTTAGGATATCAGTTCCAGATAGCTTTTACATCATTTCACTCAAGACTGTCCCCCCCCCCTGCACAGCATGTGTGGTCTTGCCCTTACCCTCCCTTTCCTGTGCCATGCTGCACTGCCTAACTCCCCTGGGTGGGAGGGCAGGAAGTAGAAGCTGGAGAGGGAAGGAGAGCCTGGAAATTCTGGCTGCTGTTGCAGATGAAGCTATGGAGGCAGCGACGACCAGGCAGGAGCTTGTGTGTGGGGGGTACAGTTTAACCCATGTGGCCCATGGGCTGCCAAGTGAACAGCCCTGTTTTAGCTAAAGAAATTTCAAGCTTTCTTCAGGTTCTTGAAGTCTTCAGTTCATTTGACTTTGCTGTTTAGTTCCTTTTTGTTAAATTGCTCTTTTCAAATGAAAAAAAAATCCCTATAAGCTTACTTTAGTTCTTTTTTTTTTTTAAACCAAAACTGAATCAACTTGGGATTGCTCCCCCCAAAGGTATGTTTTGTGTCCTGCTTCTCTGTAACATCCTTGCTGCTTATGAAGTCTAAAATAGGATCACCTGCCACTGATACAGTGACTATTTGTCATGTAAGTTTGGCTGAGACCCAACAGATAATACAAAGGGTTCTGGGAGTTGGAATGAATCTGGTTTTGTGCTTCAGTTTTGAAAATGAAAGTGGCTTAACAATGCTGTGAAGTGCTGGAGTCAGCAGACCTGGAGACTTAAGTACTTTCACCATACAGGTACTGGCCTAGGCAGTAGTGCTGTTTACCCCTTCTGCAGTGCTCTACAGTGTGTTTTATCTGGGGGGGGTTTGAAGGGAATGGAACAGGATGTAGTGAGGGCAGGGGCCTATCTTAGAAGTGAGAGGTGTATTGTGCTTAATTTGTGTATCCCTTTACCCTTAATTCTAGCTTAATTTTTCACATTCCTTTTGTTCATATGGTTCATAACTCCTTTCTTCCTTAACCGTAACCAGTAATTCGATGCGTGTTCTGTTTTCTTAGACCTTAGTTGGCAGTAATGGGACCATTTTGACCACAATGCCCATGATGATGGGACAGGAAAAGATGCCTATCAAACAGGTGCCAGGTGGTGTCAAGCAACCAGAGCCACCCAAAGAAGGAGAGAGGAGGACAACCCATAACATTATTGAGAAGCGGTATCGGTCATCTATAAATGACAAGATCATTGAACTGAAGGACCTGGTCATGGGCACAGATGCTAAGGTAAAGAGCTGAAACCAGGGGGCAGCAACTGCCCTGAAGGGCAGGCACTGAGCCTCTCAGGTGCACATAGCTCTCTTAGGTTAAGTAGCTGGGCAGGGTGGTAACTTGTTCACAACAGCGTCTTCTAATTTCAATCTTTCCCAAGTAGACAAGGGAGATGTATGCTGGAGGACTTGATGGGACTAGGTAAGTGGCACCCTGCCCTCCAACTTCACTGATGACTCAGTGTTTCACTGGTGTGCTAGGGATGCTGGGTGTCTATACACGTGCTTGGGGGTGGGGCATGTACTTTAATTAGAGTGGCTCTGAGATGCTGTAATTGAAGTGCCCTCGGCGTCACATGTATTCAGCGTCATGCACTTCAAAATGGTGGCAGGGGTGCTTTAACTGGAGCTTGTTTGATGAGCTCTAGTTAAAGTGCCCCCACTGCCATTTTGAAATGTGTGACACTGAATATACGTGATGCAGAGGCTGCTGGAGTGCACCGATTAACACGCTTCAGCAGACTCGCAGCAAACTTGGTTAATTGAGTCTACTCCAATGCAAGCTAATTAGCACATGTCAGAGCAGAGGTCCATTACGTGTATAAGTGCCCACTGTTTGCTGGAAAATAAGATGCAAAGCAGAGGGCCAAAGCTGCTGAACTTAAAGATCCCTTGGACTCTTTATATGACAGGGTATATAACAACTCTGGTTAAATCTCAGCTTGGATAATTCTGCTCTGTTTCTGTCAGTTCCCCTTTAAGACATGAGTTTTTTGCTTCCATTGCTAACTATTCTGTGCTGTTAAATAGCTGCTTGAACATGGCTATATTTTAGTGAAGGGCAGATGAAATCTATAAATAGCCTCTAAACAGCTTGAGGGTGAATGTAGCTGTAGAAATGGAAAGCTATTTTTATACTAATCCAGGCAGTTGGGTTCCTTGTTGCTTTGATTGATGTGGAATACTATTTGTTCAGATATTGAAAGGGTTTATTGTTACCTACAACCTGAGTTCAGGATTGTGCTGTTTGCCAACCTTGCTCTTGTGGATCAGGCAAAACTTGCCGTTCCTTTCAGTGGTAGTGAGGTCATCACCTAGTCATTCGGAAAACAGGAAATTGGGGTTCCTTGGTGCTTTGGACTTTGGTGTGCTGCAGAACCCAGCCTTGTTCCTAAGGGGGAGAGATTTTCATTTTCAAGATGAGGATGGATTCAGGGTCTGAGGTAGGGAGGGTCATAGGAGTTATGCTGGATCACAGGGTGAGCCAGTGGCAGAGAGAAAAATGGTCCTATGAAAACCCGTAGGAGCTTTGTCCTTTGCTGAAGAGAGCTGACTTTCCAAGTACTCTATTCTAATAGATCTTAATTTGTTTCTACTTGTTTTTTTTAATATTAAATATGTTTTTATAGTTCTGTTTCTGTATAAAGTGACTTGGCTCCTACTTACAAAGTTGTTGTGAATCTTTTGGGGCACTATTTCTGCTAATGATAGAGATTGCACGTTCAGCAGCTGTGTTGCTGTTCCTGGAGAGTCCTTTCCACATCCTGTATATCCTCTGTGGGAGGGAGGATAGGAGTGCTACAGGCAGATGGGCAGCTTGTTAAGTGTAAAGGAGTATACAGGAGTGATCCACTGTGCCAGTGGCCAAAAGGGGGAGAATCAGGTTCATCTTTAGCCTTTACAAAGGGGACAAGGCAACAAGCAACAATTCAAATATACTATAAAAGAAGCAAGATATGTTTGTGCAAGAGGGGGAAGAGTGGGCTTTAAAACAATTCAGTCCACCATGGACTCTAGGGCAGTGTTTCCTGGCTGAGTGTAAAGGACCTAGGATTAGCAAAGTACCCTTAACTTCACTGTATTCCCTCTCAGTTTGCTTTGCTTGCATTCCTTATTTTAGGCCAGCATTTGTCTTCCACACAAACCCCGACCCATACTGAGTCCTCATTTGAGCCAAGTGATTGCTTTTTACCGTGCATGTTAATTCCTTGCAGATGCACAAATCTGGAGTACTGAGGAAGGCCATTGATTACATCAAATACCTACAGCAAGTCAACCACAAGCTGAGACAGGAGAATATGGTTCTGAAGCTGGCTAACCAAAAGAACAGTAAGTTGTTTGAGCCAGGTAGAAGTGGGACTTGGGTAGACAGAAGAGTGTGTTGCCTCTTTCAGTTTCACTGTTAGTGTGGATGGGCATGTTTTAAATTGCATCAGTGATGGACCATGAACTGAGGGGAGGTAAGGGGGTAAGCAGAGCAGGCCTGACGGGGGGGGGAAAAATAAAAGATATGTGTAGCAAATGGAATCTCTGATCTTTGCAGAGCTGTTGAAGGGCATTGACTTGAGCAGTCTGGTGGACAACGATGTGGACCTGAAGATGGATGACTTCAACCAGAACGTTCTCTTGATGTCTCCCCCAGCATCTGACTCGGGGTCCCAGGCTGGCTTCTCCCCCTATTCCATTGATTCAGAGCCAGGAAGCCCACTCCTGGATGATGCAAAGGTATTGTAGTTTGCAGCCTTAAACAGAGAAGGGAGAGGTGATTTACTTTAGGGGTATGTAATGGCCAGGGTGACCGCTGCTGGTTATTCAGGAGCAGCACTAATGGAGCTCTGAGGATCAGAGCTTTGGTGATTTGATGTTGTGTAAGGCAGGGAAGGGAAATGTATAGGAAGGAAGCAGGTGTTCACAAAAGGATCAAAGATCTTCCCTCTGCCTGGGTTGGGGTGGGTTAATTTGTACCAAGCCCATGAGTAATACCTCTAGCACTAAGCACATCCCAGCTGTTGTCTACCAAAGCCCTTTATTTGATCTCACAGCAGAAATGGGCCTTCTGAGGATGTGATAAGGGTTAGGGTTTTGGGGGAAGCCAAGTGATGGCCTAAAATGGGGAATCCAAGTGAAGCAAACTGAGAGGGAACATAGTGAAGTTAAGGCCACTTTGCTAATCTAGGTCCTTCTTACTCAGCCAGGAAAGGCTGACCTAGAGTCCTTGGTGGATTTAATCAAGTGTTTTAAAGCCCACTCTTCCCCCTCTTGCACATAAACTGTAAAATAAGCAAGAGATATATTTGAAGTGTTGCTTGTTGCCTTCTCCCCTTTGTAAAGGTTAAAGATGAACCTGACTCTCCCCCTGTGGCCCTTGGCATGGTGGATCGCTCCCGTATACTTCTTTGTGCCCTCACATTCCTCTGCCTCTCTTTCAACCCACTGACGTCCCTCTTGGAGGGTCGAAGGACAGCTGAGTCTGACAGCCCTGTGTATCATGGCTCTGGAAGGAGTGTGCTGACCATCGAGTCAGGTAACCACTTAACTGATCTTGACTGTGCATTGAGCCTCTTTTCCCTTAGTGCATTGTGAAGGGGGCTCCAACACTGCAGTAAAGAATGTGGGAGAAAGGACTAGTCATGTCAGAGCATTTGAGTCTAACTAGAAACGGAGGTAAAATCAGACACTTGATCTGGTGGGCACTTGTCCATGGTCCTGCATCGTTAGAGCTTGCCATGGAGTTTTGAAGACAGCATAAATCTTTGTAAACTTTCAAAAACAGTGCATTTACATCTCTGGAAAAATAAGCACTTTTAGTTAGTTATGAAAACAGGTGATTTGTGAGTCAGTGCAGAAATTCAGGCTTCTATAGGAACAGTAGCTCAGCCAGGCAGCCCAGCCTGTGTAGTTTCTAGAGGGTGTTTAGTGTCTTGTTAAATGTGCAATTTTACATGCTTTTTGGAAGATGAGGGCAGGGACCCCTGTAGAAACCTCTTTTCCTGGCTTGCAGTTATGTAGCCTTAATGCTACTTTGTGCCTTTAATTCTTGAATGCCATTTTTTTTTCTGTCCTCAAGCATGAATCTGTGAATCATGGAGAACACCATTTGCTGATGAAGCTAAAGCCACATGCACCCTCACACCAGTTCTAGTTTAACTTGGAAGAGTGGGATTTTTTTTCACTGCAAAAGTCTAAATCAGAATTTGGCTGAGAAAAATCAATGCTTAATAGCACTTCCCAGCTAGGACTGAATCTTTCCAAGACTTGATGCATTGCTGGTTAACTGGAGGAGAGGGGGGAGGATGCATGTCTAGGACACAGTGAGTTTTTGTTGCTCCTCTTTGTCACGCATGATGTCCAGGCTGACTCCCCTGTGTTTCTTCCTGCCAGATTCAGGGGGCTGGTTCGGCTGGATGATGCCTACTTTGATCTTGTGGCTGGTGAATGGTGTGATTGTCCTGAGCGTCTTTATAAAGCTCCTTGTGCACGGGGAACCAGTGACCCGACTGCACTCCCGATCGTCTGTAACCTTTTGGCGCCATCGCAAGCAGGCTGACCTGGACTTGGCAAGGGTAAAGCAACTCCTTGTGGCATAGAGTAAACTCTTTTCGTCCTCCAAGACTTGTCTGGAGATGCAGGTGGATGGGTCCAAAAGCTTTCTTGCCTGGCATTGAGTGTGGGGGAAGTAGTATTTATAAGGTTTCATCTTCTTGCTTTGTTACAAATGAAAATCATATAAAGAAACCGGTACCAGATTGACCTGTCTGGAACATCAGTGTTCACAGTCAGTAAAGCAGGTGTGAGCCTAGATGGCAGTGCCGTAAGCCTCCATTGGCTCCTGTTTCTTTGCCCTGTCCTGCTCTGCCCTACTACCTACAGGAGAAACAAAAAGAGGGTATTGTGTTTGTTCCATGTATCACTTGGCCTCTGCTGGGACTGATAATAAGGGGGGCAGTTGTGCTGCTTTTTTAGCATAGGTGCTTTTCTTCAGGAACTAGACTAAAGCCTGCCCCCTCCCTTTCTAGAAGCCACTGAATATTTTTTTTGTATAATATCTTCTATTACCTCGTATCATTGAGTCAGGTTGGAGCAGCAACCTGGATGTGAAAGGTACTTTATTGTGTGATCAGTGAAGTTCTCCTGCCTTTCAGCTCCCTGGAAGACCTCTCTTCACAACTTTTTATGGTGGAAGTAATGTACTGTTTCTAACAGAGAGAATTCAACATTTCTAGCCTGTTTGTCACAGCTGCTTTCTCTCCCTAAGGTCCTGTCTCACAGTTGCAGCAACCATTTCAATAGGTGGGAGACAGTATGTCTAGCATTTAAAAATGTTAAGGCTGGATGCTCATTTGGTATAAATTGGCACTGAAATTAAAAAGATACACTGAGCCCCAAAGGTACAACAAGGTCAGGGGATTGCAGTCCAGGGCTGTTAGTACAGCAGCACTCACTAGCCTCAACAGTTTTCCTTTTACCTTTGTCCCTGGGGCTTGCAGGGGGATTTTGCTGCTGCAGCTTCAAACCTGCAGATCTGCCTATCAGTGCTGGGCCGTGCATTGCCAACTTCCCGCTTGGACTTGGCCTGTGGCCTGTCCTGGAACGTGATCCGCTACAGTCTCCAGAAGCTGGGACTGGTGCGATGGTTGCTGAAGAGGACTTCTCGGCAACGGCGGGCAAGGGAGACCACAGCAGGCTTTGAGGATGAGGCCAAGACCAGTGCTCGGGATGCAGCTCTAGCTTATCACAAGCTCCATCAGCTCCACATCACTGGTAAGGCTGGAAGTTGCAGAATGACTATCTCCTAATACTGCAGAATGAGGAAGCTCAAAATTGCATTCCTCACTGATGTAGGGAGGGTATCTTATCCTTTTCCCCACTCAAATCTGTTACTAGCCCTGGGGAACAGGTCATGTCCACACTTAATTTTGCAAGCTGATAACAGAAGCAGGGTGATGCAGAGAAAAGGCCCTGTGAGAGCAACTACTCCTGTGGCAAAGGTAGCTGTGCCCCTGGACTGTTGTGATTGCTGTGGAGCTTGGAAGCCAAGGCACAGCTTGAAGTTATAGGTGATGCTAGTGAACCTGGTTAAAGGCCCTGTCTAGATCATGGAGTAGAGGTCTGGTTATCCCCTGACCCAGTTGTACCACAGCGTAACCAGATCTTCCTTTTCCACCGTTGGCGTGGATGGTCTTCAGAACTCAAGGTGCATCTTGCAAGTGTAAGCTATTAGCTGGTGTCCTGGACATATTTCAGATGGGTTGCTCTCGCCTAACGGTCATGTTCTTTCGGTGTAAAAGGTATTACTCTTCTTCAGCTGAACTATTGTATTACCAGCCCTCTGTTAAACAGCTGCTGCATTCCACCCTGTAAGACTTCATAGTAAGTGATCCATATGTATTGGGCTTGACAAATTGGTGCTTTCTGAAGTGTAGGGAGCTTTACAAAGCCATTGTCCTCAGTTGCTACAGGATCTAAGATGTCATTGAAAAATAACTTGCTTGATGGTTTTGCTTGCATGGTTGTGGAGAGAACTTGGCTAGAGTAGCCTTATGCTATACTGTCCTGCCAAGTCTCCTGAAGACAGCTTGATGCCTCCTCAGCTGCTGGGTTTATCCCAAGGAGCAGTGAATTGAGGAAAGATTTCTGAGTCCCGTTGGTTCTCACTGCTGCTAGTGTGGATCCTGAGATGAGGACCACATCATGTAAACGTGTGAAGTGAAAGCAGGTATCATAGCTAATCATTGGAAGGAGAACCTAAACATCCTTGTGATGAGTGAAGCTTTACTGCTTCCTTTAGTAGAACTGTTCACAGTTTAACAAGTGCCTAATGCTTCCTGACATTCAGCTTAAACTTCCATCTTCCCAGTCAAATTGAAGTAGTTTTGATTTATGCCCCCTCCAAGACCAGGGGTCAGTAACCTCTGTCTTCATGTGCCATGCTCTGGCATGTGCGCCATTTTGCTTGGCATGTGCACCTTGGGGCAGATGGCAGGGGAGCCATGAAGGACCTGTCTCAGCCCTTTCCCCACTGTTCACCCTAAGGTGTGCGTGCACCTGCTATTGGCAATGAGCTGGGCCAGGGCTCTGCAGACCCCAGCGCAGCTGCTTGCAGCCTTCGTGCTGCCTGTTGCAAGCAGCTCGGGCCTGCCCAGAGCCCAGGTCAGCTGTGGCAGGCTGCAGTCAGCTGCACCAGGGTCCAAGGAGCCCCAGCCTGGCTTGTTGCCAGTGGCAGGTGCATTCATGCCTTGAGGTGAATGGCAGAGAAGGGGCCAGGACTGCACTACCACAACAAGGAATCGGGCCCCTCATGGCTCCCCCACCATCCTGCCCCTGGCATGCCGACATCTTATAAGTTGAGGTTACGGGTTTTTGGCGCTGCCCAAAAACATTGCTGATCCATGTCCTAGACTGTGTTCCCTTCTTTATCCCACTACACAAATACCTGTGCATTTCCAGACTCTGAAGAAGGCTGGTTATTCTGGTGATGAATATGCAGCATAACAGCTGTCTTGTTTTTTCCATGGCTCTTCTGGCTTCTGTAGAGCTGGGAGGGGGAGACAGGGGAGCAGATGCCTGCTAGGTGTGATCCAGTCTGTTGAGAGTTCATATTGTAACAGGCATTTTTAATTGTAGTTGTCACATTTGTGTTGCGTATGTTTGTGCAGAAGGTGAATTCTTCCTATTTCACTCCTGATACAGGTAAACTTACGTCCAGCTCGGCTTACTCAGGTCTGCACATGGCCCTGTGTGCTGTGAATCTTGCAGAGTGTGCAGAAGAGAAGATCCCAGCTAGCACCATGGCAGAGATCCACCTCACTGCTGCCGTTGGCCTGAAGACTCGCTGTGGTGGCAAACTGGGCTTCCTAGCAGTGAGTGCATCTCCTTTTCTTCCCCACAGCACTTCCCAGCAGCACTTGGATCAGGGAAGACCTGCAGATCTAGCAGTTGTGGTTCAGCTGGGGGACACACTTAGTGGTCGTTGAACTAATTGGAGCTCCATTCCAATTAGTCCAATGAGTGGGCTTATAAAAAGCCTTTCTCCTGCATGGGCTGTCACTATGTGGGACTGGGCATGATGCTTGTATTCCCCTTGTTTCCTTGGCATTGTTCTCACCTTTGGCCTCTCTGTTCTCTGTAGAGTTATTTCTTAAGTCAAGCCCAGAGCCTTTGCATCTCGGAGCGGAGTGCCATTCCCGACTCCCTGCGCTGGCTGTGTCATCCGCTAGGACAGAAGTTTTTTGTGGAGCGGAGTTGGACCGTGAAGTCAGCTGCAAAGGAGAGTCTGTACTGTACCCAGCGGAACCCTGGTAAGAGACATCCTGTCTCTAGGTGCATGACCTAGCACCTCTGGAGAAGGGAATATCTCTCCTTTAACACCAGGGACAGCTTACGGTCCCAGATGTGTCTAATTCCTGGACATACAATAATGAGGTTCCTCCTGTAGAAACCTGCCTCCATTCGTGACAGCTGAGAGACACTTGGGCTGGGGAGAAGTTTCTTTTGCTTGCTAGCACTGTGCCTGACTTTGTTGTGCCATCCCAACTCCATCTTTCTATCCTGTCAGAGGGACATGTACCTTCAAGAGCTGAGGATATGAAACTCAGAAGGAAGACCATGGTTCCTTTCTATTAAATAGTGTTACATCTATTCTGTTACATGGTCAGTGGCATTAACAGTGGGGATCGATTGGGCTGAGGCAGCAAAGAGCTCACTAATAGTGAACAAACCAGTAGGTGTGGAGAGGCACTTGGAATTAGGTCCCTGCACAGTTTGTGAAGAAGCTCTGTTTGGGTGGCTTGTGTATTTCCCCTGTTGTGAAACTGCTTCCACTCCCTGGGTAGATTCCTATCACAGCATGGCTGGGCTTGCGAGAAGAGCAAGGCTTTTGTTTTCTTTTCTCCAGCTGACCCTATTGCACAGGTCCACCAGGCATTCTGTGAGAACCTGCTGGAGAGAGCTGTGGATGCCCTTGTGAAACCTCAGGCTGGGAAAGGAACTGCGGGGCAAGAGGAGGAGGAGCCCTGGTAAGATTCGGTGCTGTGGTTATTGTTGTCGCAGATGGGGGCAGGAGCCTGGGGGCATTAATGACTGTCAGTCACTTGCCCCAAGTGCCATGAGGGACGCACTTAGTTTACATCTTTTAAATCAAGCTTGCCATAATAATGAAACTCCCAGGGACTGGTGCTCCTGTTGTCAGCAAGGACTGATCTCAGGGGTGGGGTGCCTTCAGGTCAAAAGTTCATCTGTTTGAATTTGAAGAGGAAATTTTGACTGCAATGGTCTCGAACAGCAATATATGAAATCTTGGTTGGCAGTTAGGAAGACTGATTAAGCATCAAAACAGGCTACCCAGAGAGGATGTGGAATCTCCTTCCTTGGATATTAAGAGCTTGTTAGACAGACACTTGACTGAAATCAAGTCTTGACTCATCACCTGAGTCAAAGATGATCCTGCCTTGAGCAGGAGGCTGAACTACATGACCACCTGAGATCCCTTCCAGGCCTACTTTCCTGTTGTTGTTGTTGTTCTTGTATTTGCTTTGTCTATATCTGAGTAAAGTGTTCTAAGTTAATATCAAGCCAAGGTATAGATGCAGAAACAGAAGAGCAGCATTTGGTTCAAGTTTAAGACCTTGGTCTGTAGAGGCTTCTCCCTCTATCTGAGCAAAATGAAATAAAACCAGATAATTGCCTTTCTGGTGCTCTGAGCTACAGCTTGTTTTGGGATTGAACTGTGGATATGCCTGTTCTAGACCTATCAGAAGAATCTCATATAAATCCATGTTAATTTTTGCAGAGACCTCCTGGAAAGGAGGTAGGAAGATGCTCCTTCCCCCAGACCATTTAAAAAATCATTTTTTTTTAAAACTAGTTTTCATTTAGATGTTTAGCTACTCACATAGTTTTAAGTAGGTGACCAGCAGTTTGATACAGCATATTGAAATACTTCTATGCTGATAAGGGGAAAAAGTTACAAGATATTGTATATGTTGCACCGATTGTCTAGTTATCTGTAGAAAAGTGTCCCTGTTTCTATAATCGGCAGAGGATCTTTTTCAATACTAGGTCTCCATATTCTTTGTAGCAGGCACAAAAATTACATAAATAACATTTACTGGTTTCTCTGGCCAAGGCCGTCTTGGACAGGCTTTGTGACTTTGTTCTGTAAGTCACACATGGAAAGAAGCTTAAAATTGACCTGTGAGAATTCTTGCATCTTCTGTCAGCAGGTGTAAGATTCAGAGACTGCTGCTAGTCTTCTCAGGTAGCATTTGTAAAATGAAGAGTGCTAATTAAAAAGTTAATGAACATTCCCTTTCCCTCTGACATTGCTCATTCCATGTATTAATCCTCTTCTCTGTTGGCTCAAACTAGTCCTTCCTGTAGTGTTGTTTGGCTTTTTTAGGCTTCTTTGTAGCTCTGATGTATTATTTCCTCCCCCTTCCCCCTGTTTTCTGACCTTTGGGTAGCTCTGGTAGAGTCATAGCCGCTGCTCTGCTATGATGGCATGGGTGCTAAGGCGCATAGTTGATAGTCCAGAGCTCGCAAGTTTGAGGCCACAGTAGAAGCACTCATGGCATGGTCCTGTCAGATTTCAGCGAATCTCTGAATTCTGCTAAATACTTTGTTACAAGGATGCAAAAAAGGAAAGGGAAGCAGGTAACACTTCCATAGGCTGAGCACCAGGATCCATGTAAGTGTAAGAGCTTTTAGGACCTTCCTGTTCCAAGCAAGTCCTGCATGTGGCTACTTCTGAGCCAGCCTAGGCTTTTCCAGGCCAAGGGGTGGTTGCTCCACTATAAAGTAATAGCTTGGGCTGCTCATCCAGAGCTGCCCCTTCATTTGTAACCTAATGGAGACTGTCTTGTTTCACTTTCAGTGAGTTCACCAGTGCTATGGAATACTTGAAATTACTCAATTCTTTTGTGGACTCTATGGGAAGTGGGACCCCTCCTTTTGCCAGCAGTTCTGTGCTGAAGTCAACCTTGGGTAAGTCTTATGGACCTGAACCTTGTTGAGCACTGGGAAGTAACTCTTATAGGGAGGGTCCCACATTCCTATAGCACCTTTCATCTTAGGGGTTTGCAGACAAGGGAGGTGTTCTCTTCCAGCTGTATTGCCAGGTGGTACCTCTAAGATTAGATGCACCAGTCTAACGGCTCATAACAGGATTCGGTGGCATTTCAGGACAGGAAGTGACGAAACTCATGAGTGGTAATTTAAGTAGATGGGTCAGGCTGCAGTGGCTGTTTATCTTTCAGTAGTGTCCAGAATGTATTGGGTACTTTATGGACATATGTAGGAAGACTGCTGTTGCACCTAGCGGTTGCAGGATGAGGCAGAGAGGCACAGCATATAAGCAGAAATGTCTGCAGGAGGCACTGGCTGTTTTGGAAGAGGGTGTTCTGCAGGAGGCACTGGCTGTTTTGGAAGAGGGGGAAGGCATGTGGAAGACAACCTGCTTGAGAAGACTTTGTGCCTTCCAGAAACAGAAGTGTTTAGGAATATAATTAGTTGAGTTGGAAATGGGTCAGGAGAGCAGATGCCACACCCTCGGGGTTTGCCTGGGCTTGGATGGGAGTCCATCCAGGGAACATTAGGTAACCGAGGAAGTGATGGTGGTGATTTAGTAAAATATGTTCTGAGACTGTGGGAGCTAATGAGTGAGCATGGTGTGCGCTGTGGGAGCTGCTTGTTCTTGGGTTGAGATGATAATGCTGAGATCCTACCTTCTGCCCTCTGAAGATCTTGACTTTTTTTAAGCAGATGGGGATTAGTTGTAGCTAAATTACAAAGACCTTTAATTTCCCTTGCAGTTTCAGTTTGATACAGTGGCTTTTGCTACTTGTGCTAGTGTTGCTGTGTGCTGTCTGGGTGTCCCAGCAATTTACTCTGAGGACACCTGCATTTAAGTGCTGGGTGAAGTAATCTTTTATTCATATACTCACCCCAACAAGTCCTTCAGGATTAGTCCTGGCAGTAGGCACTAAGAGCTCAGGCCACGGCCTTTCATCTACTTGGCGTAGCCTGTTGTGTTCTTCCCCAGTTCCAATCTGGTGTTCTGTTTTCCTAGGCCCTGATGTGGTGTGCAGATGGTGGTCAGCAGCAATTGCCATGGCGATCAGTTGGCACAGAGGGGATGATGCAGCTGTGCGGTCACACTTCACGGAGGTGGAGCGCATGCCCAAAGCCCTGGAGACATCGGAGTGCGTGGGCCTCTCTCCTTCTCTGAACCACTAGACCTTTCAGGAAATTAGCTTATTTAGAACCCCTCCTCCAAAACCCCCAAACAAATACCTCATGCCCCTAAAAACCTTGGGCAGAAGCAGGTGTTCCTTAGAGCGGGTATCTACTGGTCTAGAACAGATATGTGGGCCAGGGCTTGTGTGGAGTGGCTTGGCCAGTGTGTTAGGATCTGGAGGGAATGTCATACCCAAACATGGGCTAGGGAGAAGATTGAGAGGCCAAGCTTGGTCCTTTCCTTGAGTCCTTTGGGGGTTGATACTTTCCTTTTGTTTAGTAGATATGAATGTGCCCTATGAGTAATGCAGCTGCTTCTAGTATGATTCAGTGTGTTGAAAACCCCATCTAATTTTGTTGGCATAGGCTTTTGTAGATGGAAGCTCAGTGTTTAGGGAGCTACTAGTGTCTGTACAGACGCAAGCATTGTCATGGAGAGTGCTGCCATGCCCTTAGCTTTGCCAGTGCAGCATACTTTTCATGTATGTGCCTGGCTTCTTGAGGTTGACAGTCTGCTTCTGTCAGGTCATGGTCTCCTGGGGATCTGGACAAAGGGAGAGGGAGGAAAGGCTGAGACAGCACATTTCCCATGGGATTAGAAGCCTGTTCAGTGGGACTCCTTGAAGGTGCAAGGCTAGTCATGTCAAAGTCATGAGACCCTGTAGAGCAAGCGCTGAGGCTGACCCTTCTCACAGCATGGCAGCCATTCAGTTTGAAAGCCTTGTCTTATTTCTCTTTCAGGAATTCCCTGGTGAAAGCTGTCTTCTATCTGTGCAAAGCCATGCAGGCCTCCCTGTCTGGGAAGGCGGATGGGCAGCAGAGCTCATTTGCTCATAGCGAGAGGGCCAGCAGCCATTTGTGGAACAGCCTTAACATGAGCAGCGGTGTCTCCAGCGCTGGCCTCAACAATGTAAGGGCCAAGATGCTGGGTGATGATGACTATTTGGTTATGTTTCCTTCCTGCTTCCTACATGAAGATACCTGGTAGTTTTTACTAGGGCTTGTGGTCTTCTGTCATTTCCTTTTTTGGCTGGGCTCCTGGCTGGAGAAGGACTCCCTTCCTTCTCCACATTCAGTTCTCCCAAGTTTGTGTCTGGAAGAGGACTGAACTTCCTTAGCTTCCCTCACTTCTGCCTGATGACATGTGCTGCGCTCACATGCCTGTTTTCCCAAGCCTGGTCTCAGCTGGGTGCTTGCCTGTGCCCGTTTTCCTGTTCTGCCACCTGTCTCTCTTGGCCCCATCTCCTCATTCAGTTGCTCCCATAGAAGCCTCATCTCTGTCCCGTTCTGGATGAGGCCATTGATAACTGTAAAGAAGGGGCTTTGCATCAAGAACTCTGGTCTCTCTGAGCCAGGCACTTGCGGTGGTCTGAACTTCACAGACTTCCCTCTGTGACAGAAGTGAGACTGCTAAACCTCTGCATATGTGGATCTCTTTGTGTCTTCACTTTTCAGGGCAGCATAGAGTTGGGGCTTTCCTGCAGGGCATGTAGGACACTGAGCCCTGGATCCCTCTGCTACTCCTGGGTGACCGCTGTAGTGCATTGTAGTTGCATTGCATGTTCTGGTAGTATCTGTGCAATGTTTCTGCAGTGCAGTACAGAGGCACTCTTCATGTCTGCAATGCAGGTAGGATCTCTTGATTGCCTAGAATAATGCCCTTTTTCCTTCCCCGCCTCCCCATCCGTGCCATGTTTGGAAGCAGACTCGTATGGAGCACAGGGGACTTGTGCAGCAGATGAGGCTATGACAAGGCAGCTTCCTGCAGGTGGTAGAGCTCTCTTTGGATGTAAGCCATGTTCACTTTGGCTGGTAGATCTCAAGTTCAGTGAGCTAGGGCTGGTGAGGCCTTCAAAGATGGCTCAGGTGCTGCAGATTCTATTCTCTGTGCCAGCTTGGCATGTAACTCAAATACGTGGTCTATAGATAGTGTCATCTTGGGAGGACAGCCTGGTTTGGCTGGGTTGGGTGGCTGTTCTTTCTGCACACAGGAACTTGCTTGTCAGCAGAGGGCTTCAGAGATGTCTCTGGAGAATATTTTTCATTTAGGTGGCTGATAAAACCAAGTGTTAGTTGTAGTTATGTTTCTTCTGTAGCTTGTTGGAGTGATAATTTGGGACCTGCCCATGCCACCAAAGGGTGCTCCAGGTGCTGGCTTGCTTCAGGCACAGGTGTCGTGCAGCCCATAGCTTTAAGGGTGCTGGGTGAGCTGATGCTGCTTAACTCAGCTGTCACTTGCAGCTCACCACTAACTATCTGGGATCGGATGGTTCTAGCACAGTGGTGCACTCACCCTTTTAGCCCCGTGGGCGAGATGAAAGGTCTGGGAATGTTCTCTGGGCCAAATTGGACCCCATGCACCAGAATCTGACCCTGGCACCCAGTGCTGCCACCACTTATTGGGATCAGGCTCTGGGTGGGGGAGGGGAGGGTGGGCTGCTGCCTCCACCCAGTCCCACATGCTGGGATTGGGCTCTAGGGCCCCACACCACCCTGGGCTGGTCCTGAGTGCCAGGATTAGGGACCCACAGTGCCTCTGCCTAGTCTTGTGTGCCATCCCCAGGCCCCACGTGGGCAAGGGAGCACTGGGCCCGATCCAGCACAGAGAGCCATATGGGCCAGATGAAAGTACCAGATCTGGCCTGTGGGCCAGGGTTTAAGCATCCCTGCTGTAGCAGGCTGGTAAAATACATTCTTGCCGTTGGGTGCTTGGCCTCATCTGAAGGTAGTTTGGATCTTTGGCTTTATCTACAGCCCTTGACTTCATACCACATGACACTGTGGTGAAAAACCCTGGCCCTATGCAAAGCAGACAGAGGGCACATCAGACAGATTACAAGTCACTTGCTGACAAATCTCAAAACATTGTGGCTAATGGGAATGGGGTGCCAGGGACCTTGCTGTTGCTCTGCCCCAGGGCAGTATTTGATCAAGGATCTAGCAGTGTAAATCTTTCCTAGTGAAGTCTGTAGATGGCACAAGGGGAACAGGTGACTTGTACAGAAGGGTCCAAGTTCTCTGATGAGAGAATTGTCATCCACAAAACCTGTTCTAATGTAGCCAAATGCAAAGTCATGTATCTGTGAGCCAAGAGCACAGGCTCTGCATGCAAGATGATGGATGATGGCTTGGGGAACAGAAAAGGGCTTGAGGGTCTTCATAGATAATCATAGAAAATGAAGGTTGGAAGGGACCTCAGGAGGTCACATCTAGTACAGCCACCTTCTCAAAGCAGGACCATCCCCATCTAGATCATTTTGGGGGTGAAGAGCTCACTGGCCAAGTTCGCAGAGGACACCAGGTTATAGGGGAGCGTGGTCACGCTTGAAAATAGGCTGCAGATACAGGTGGATCTAGACAGGCTGGCGAGTTGGGCAGGTCGGAACCAGATGAAGTTCAACATTGAGAAGTGTGAAGTGCTCCACTTGGGGATGACAATCCCCAACATACTTACCGGCTTGGTGGCGCCAAACTGTGTAGCTCCATAACTAAAGAGACCTAGGGGTAATAATGGACCATAGTATGAACATGAGCCATCAGTGCGCAGCTGTAGCCATCAAGGCAAACAATATGCTGGCATACATCAATCAGTGCATCTCAAGCAAAACCAAAAAAGTGATTCTTCTGCTTTACTCAGCATTGGTGAGACTGCAGCTGGAGTACTGTGTCCACTTCTGGGCGCCACATTGCAACTAGGATGTGGAAAAGCTTGAAAGTCCAGAGAAGAGCCACCCATATGATCGGAGACTTGCAAGGCAAGCTGTACGAGGAAAGGCTGAGGGACTTGGGTCTCTTCAGCCTAAAAAAGAGAAGGCTAAGAGGGGACTTGGTAGCAGCTTACTGCTATATTGAGGAATACATCAAGGGCTTGATGAAAAACTTCACCAGGGCACCCTTGGGGAAGACCAGAAGTAATGTCCACAAACTCTTGGAAGACCATTTCAGGCTTAACACTAGAAAAAACTTCACAGATAAGGTGTCCAGACTGGAATAAACTCCCTCCAGAAGTGGTGCAATCACCTACTCTGGAAATCTTCAAGAGGAGACTGACCCCAGTTGTCTTTCCCACCTAGTATGTGGGGGCTGGACTCGATGATCAAGGTCCCTTCCAGCCCCTTACAATCTATGAATCTACAGTGAGTTTGGGTCTTTATCTGCTTCCTGCCATGAGGTGTCTGCATTGCAGACCTGGGAGATAAATGGTCCTATGTGTTCAGCTTCAGCAGAGGTCCCTAAGAGGGAGGAAACTCCCTCCTCTAGGAATGGTCAGTCTAGGCAAGGCTATGCAAGCAAGGCCTGCCCCTGCTGTGCTGGCATTGAGGCTAGGGAGTGGGCTTGGTCTTCCAGAGCCATCAGTCTGCTCCACTGAAAAAAATCATGGTTAGTGAAATGGTCCTGCTCAGGTGAGCAGGTCATGGCAGAGGCCCTGCATCATCTTGCAGCTAGAGGGCAGTCTCGCCACCCGGCCACGGCCCATACTAGTGGACAGGCTGTCACTAAGTTACACTCCTTACCTACTGTTTTTTGGGGGGCTCCTTGCAGATGATCCAGTTGTTAGCCTGTGACTTGCTGCTCTCTCTACGCACCAGCCTGTGGCAGAAGCAGGCCAACTCCAGCCAGGCCCTGGGGGAGACTTACCATGCCTCGGCCTCAGAGCTGACAGGGTTCCAGCGCGACCTTGGCAGCTTGCGCAAGCTGGCTCATGGCTTCAGGCCTGCCTACCGCAAGGTAAGGTCCTGCCTTCTTCCTTGCTGTTGATCCTGGGGGGAAGCAGTGCTTAATGTTAGCATGTGCTGTGCAACACAGAACTTCAGGGTGTATGCCCCAGGGTGCTGGTGGAAGCTTTAATGCTTGAGGTTTTAAGGCCTGATGTGGGTGAGAGGACTGGGGATGGTATGTGGAGCTCTTGTGTCCCCAGCCACTGCCAGCTTTTCTCTTGGTGGTGAGAGAGCTCTTCCCCCTCTGATAGGGTTGATGATCTGTGTGAAATATTCTGGCTTTACCAGGCAGTCTGAGGCAGTGGCTAGAGAAAATGGGGTGGGGCTTATTTTCCCCAGGGTTGTCCCTCTGCATCCACTTCCTTTTTCCTTAGTGAGTCCCCAGAACTGTAACCAGTCTAGTCCTGGATACACATACTGGCAGCACTGCTTTAATAGCACTAATGATAGGGCTTCCTCTGGTCCTTGGGTTTCATGTCTGGCTCTTAATGAAGTGGTAGCTGAGCTGAGGAGCATGCCTAGGGCTGGGAAGGGGCTGGGCTTCTTGGTTTTGGCCCTTTCTTGCAGTCGCTGTGTACTCCTGCCTACTTCCAGACAGCCCCTTTCCCACCTTCCTTTAATCCACTAGCATAACAGATTTGTTTTTTGCCTTTTCCAATGCCCTCTGCCCTGCCTTGCATTGGGACTGCAGAAGAGGACCCTGGCTGTGGGATGGGGAAGCCAAGGGGTGGGATGGATACGATGCCCTTGTTTTGCTGTTGGTAGGACTGTGATCTCTGGTCCATGGCTGGCTGGTGTTGCCTTCTTCTCTTGCTCCTCCCAGGTGTTTCTGCATGAGGCCACTGTGCGCCTGATGGCTGGTGCCAGCCCTACCCGCACCCACCAGCTTCTAGAGCACAGCCTGTGGCGGCGCACCCCCCAGACCAGTAAGCATGGTGAGTCGCAGTCCTAGTCTGCAGCCCCCTCATCCTGCGAACAGGCTTCCTGTTGGGAGAGGAGGCTGTTGCCGCCATCTCTGCTATTTTTAGCAAGAAAGAGGCTATTTATTGGACAAGCCTTAATGTGAGGAACTGGTGCAAGCTGCCCAGCATGATGCACATCAGCAGTGACTGCTGAATGAAGCAGATGTAATTGTAGTTTGCTGACACTGGGGCCTCTTAGATTGTCCTGAAGCCAGTAGCTATTGAGGCTGTGGATACGTGCATGGTTAACCTGTGGCAAGTGAAGCTGTCCTGATTTTTTTTTTTAAGAAAGCTGCAAATGTCTGATGGCACCTTGAAAAGCCCTTCCTCAACTGTGGCACATTTACCTGTCAGTTAATCAGCTGCAGTTCTTCACACTTGCCTGACTCCCAGTGCATACCACCTGCACCTGTGCACAGCTGTTACCCTGCAGGTTGTTTCAGTTAATGCCTCAGGTGTTGCCTGGCTTCTCATGTTGAGAACTCAGTGGCTTGGGAGTGGGTTCCTGCAAGGCCTCTAGCTGCCTGCAGAAGGTCCTGCCACAGTTAGCTGAAATGGTCTGGCAACTGAAACCAGTCACAAGAATGGCATTATCACAGGGCAAGGCTTGGAACACTTCGAAGTGATATAGACTATATATCCTAGGTCTTTCAGCTCTTCCTCCAAAGCCCTGCTTCTTAGGTCCCTAATCATTTTTGTTGCTCTGCACTGGACTCTTTCTTCTAAGGAGGAAGTCAGGGAATTCAGAAGGAAGGCTAATATTTGAGACTTTGGGTATTGTGCTGATCTCAAAGATCCTTCGGGACTAGATAAGGAAATGTTTTCTCTTATCCTTGGCATTAGCACTGGAGAGCATTAAAACTGCAAAGGAAGCACTGGCTTCTTTTTTTTTTCCCCTCAAGACCTGATCAATGTTTTGTTCAGAAGCAGGTTGTTCACTCTGAAATGCTGGGCACATTCCTAAGAAGCTGACACCGCCTTCTAACTTAAAACACTCTCGGTGTCCTGCTAAGTGAGCTCTTGTCCCTCTTCTCCTGTGTAATGTTTGAACCTTGGCAGCTATTTCACTGGCTCAGAGGAGCTTTGCAGTGAGGACTGGTGTGTTCCCTGCCTTCTATTTCAGAGGGCTGAGGGCTTCTTTGGCTCAAGGGGGTTATAGGTATTCAAAGCTTCATTGCAGCATTTTTTTTTATGCATAGGTGAGCTGGACATCCTGCCTGGACAGAGAGAGCGAGCTACAGCAATCCTCCTGGCCTGCCGCCACCTTCCGCTGTCCTTCCTCTCCTCCCCTGGCCAGCGCGCAGTCCTGCTGGCCGAGGCAGCCCGCACATTGGAGAAGGTGGGGGACAAGCGCTCCTGCAATGACTGCCAGCAGATGATCGTCAAACTGAGTGGGGGCACCGCAATTGCCGCCTCCTAATCCCAGGGGGCAGGGCTCCACACAGGGGCTGTAAGAGACATGGACAGCCTTGAGAACAGTCCCTCTGGACTCACCCCTTATACCCCTTTGTAGAGCAAACAGTTCTAGGTTAGGACTGTAAGTGGAATCACACTGGGTGGGGAGGGCTTTATAACTTAGCCCAGGCATTAGTTCTGCAAGCCACTGTCAGCCACCCAGCACTGCCATGTGGCTTGCTTGTGTAATCATTCGGGCCTTGTCCCTGGCCACCCGGATGCTCCTAGCTGAGTGCTGGTGTTCATCTTTGCTGAGGAGAAGGCTGCAGCCCCAGTGGCACTTCTTGGGTCTGCTGAGAGGCTGTTTCCCTTCTTCCCCTCCCAGAAATCTGCAGAAGGGACCCTCTGGTGAGGGTGGGGCACGTAGAAATCTGCCCTGAACTTATTCCAAGGTGATACCAGCATCCAAGACAACTCTCTACCTGCAGGCTAACTTGAGGAGAGCCCTTTGCCTCTCCTCAAGGGTTGTTTCCTGAGGCTGTTTTTATTAGAGCCTTTTTCTATAAACGCTGCATTTCTGGAAGAGTGCTGGGGAGACGTGTGAGGCCAGCACCAGCCAGGGACAGCTCTCTGCGGTTTTTATACGGTTGTGTATTTTGTTTGTTTTATAGCACCATCTGTGACTTTACAAGATGTAGGGAGCTGTTGCAGTAGGCCTCTCTCCTCGTCCTCTCTGCCTTCTGTCCCTCTTCCTTCAGGCTGGAGCTGCCCCCTGCCTCCTTTGCACGGGGTGCCTGGACTCTAGAGTCAGTCTGGCATCAGCTGCAGTGAATGCAGAGGCTGTGCCTAGGAAGAAAGGAAGAAGGGTAATAGAGTATGTGGAGACATGACCTTAGGGGGAAGGGGGAGAACTGCCTGGGTGCAGATTAAAGCTTTTATTTTAGTATAATAAGGTTTTATATTTCATTAAACTCAAGGCTTGGGTCTTGGGGGTGTGTATGGAGACACCCTGCTTTCCCATGTCCATGTCCCCATGGGTGCTGGCTAGCCGGTAGCCAGAATTCATGAGGGTTAGGAATTCACATTTAACTTGGTGCCTGCTGCAACTTGGAGCAATCCACCTTGCACATGCAGTAATAGCAAATCATGACATTCAAAGAGTCCTGGGGATGGACAGTAGTCACCCAGGCTACCCTTTCTCCCCATTCCTCCCACTGCTTTTGTCCAAAAACTTGCCTAACATTTGTGTCATGAGAGTTGAGATGAAGCAAACACTTAATGGGAATGTATTGCTGCATCTGTGTGCATGCGCACTGTGTGTACATGTATAGCTAGAACTACACAGGGGCTTGATGCAGTCCTCTTCCCCTCAAATGTTTGCAGGCCTTTGTTACGCATCCTGATGCCTCCTTGCAGAAGCCAGAACTCTGAGTTTGGTAAAATACTTCTAGATCTATCGAGAGGCAGCAGTTTTTATGGGTGATTATCTCTTACTGGATCAACTGTATAGTTGGGAGGGTTACAAGCAAGCTCTTGGGTACCACGTACCTGAGGCAGGGTAGTATGTGGTACCTAGAAGCTTTCCTGTATCCCTCTCAACTATGAAGTTGGTCCAATAAAAGATACCACCCACAAAGCCCTTGCCTCTTGCTTTTTTCCTGGACCATCATGGCTACAACATCACCCTAGAACATTGTCACTTCTAGACCTACCCTGTTTTGTATCACCAGACTCTTTTCTCAGAGCAGGAGCAAGCTTTGGGGACTGTAACAGAAAGGTTGTCATCTGATACATGGGGGTTCCTCTGGCCTTGGTTTTAGTGTGCTTTAGTGTGCTTGGTTCTAGGTGCTTTGGGACACCATAGCTCTTTACTGCTCTGGGAAACACTGTCCCTGACATCAGATGTAACCATTCCTGATGGCAATTCCTCACCCCCAGAGCAAGCCGTGCACTTACTTAAGAGTGCTGCAGCATGTTCCTTGGACAGCAACAGATTCTGGAGGCTGCAGCAAATGCCACCTATCTCCTGCTCTTAATGGAGAGCTTCTCATGGGAGAAACATATAATGGTAATTATTATTTTTTTTAAATGAAAACTACTGTGGTTGCCTCAGCGTGTGTGTGTTCCTCTCTGTGGGGGCAGACATTCTAAGGTCATTCTTTTAGATCTCCCTTTTTATGTCAGAAGCCCACAATTTAAGGGTGGCCTTCAGGCCTCCAGTGTGTGGGTGTGCCTCTATACATGAATACCCATGATGCCCTAAAGGCAGTGAGCAGCTGCTGCTTTTCATTCCCATCCTGAGCATGGCCTGATGTGATTAACTTACCTGGGGACTCAGCTTTAGAATGGGTGATACTTTCTATTACTTGATAGGGCTGGTCAGGCAGGACAGGGATACCATTTGTTATGGGAGAGGTGAATGTGTTCTCAGTCCTCTAGTGTGGAATTACACCAACGCTCTTATTTTCATACATGCCACTGCCACAAAGATGCCTTGGCCTTGGACCCATTTTAACACGTATGAAATTCTCTATCTCTGCATGTACCATCCTCCTGTGTCACTTCAAACTGTGGCTAGCCTGTGTGCAGTCCTTGGAAAGCTTTGCACAAGTGGGGAGATGGCAACAGCGGGGAGGGAGGGAGTTCAGCATCCATTGCCACTAGTAGTAAGTAGAGCCAGAGCAAGAGACAGCGCGCGAGGGAAGTGGGCGATCTGTGCCCATTGCTTCTCAAACAGAGATGAACAAAATACTAGACAATGCACTGTAGGGGATCAACCGGAATGGATGAGTTGGAGGTGGTGTGATTTAATTAGATGCGTCAAGGGCAGTAGTTGTTTCTAGAGGCCTGTTGCAAGTGGCTTTTGCCAGGTTACCCTTGTGATGCGTGTTCTTTCCCATAGCTGGCATTTCTCCCTTTGATGCAAGGTGCCTCTATATGCCTGTTTTTATACAGTTATTTATGGATCTGGTGTCTATCCCTACACTTTTTTATGTGTATATACTGTAGCTTTTTTTTTTTTTTTGTTGGGGTTTCATTTTGCGTCTTATATGAGAGGCTTATTTATCCAAATGGAGTTAGGAGTAGGGGCACTTTGCTGTAAAAAAATGTAGCTGGTGATAGGCTAAGGGGAATGCTTCTGCTGCTGTTGAGATGTGTCCAATAATGTACTCTGTCCAAGAGCTAGGGAGCAAGCTACCTAATAAAGCAAATGGTATCACCAGGTCCTGTGTCAAGTGTGTCTATTAAGAGCCTTTTCAGTGCACCTACTGTTTTTGAGCCACTATTTTGGAGTAGCCTTTTACTAGAGTGGAAGGCTTTGGACAGTAGGGGATGTCCAGACCCACCAGAGCTTTTCAGAGAGTCTGTTTCTAGAAATACCAATAAACACCAAATCTTTTCTTGGGCATGTCAAGTTTGCAAAATAAGACTAGAAAGCTGCTTGGGAAGGACTTATACTTTCCATCAGGCAAATGTCCAGTGTCTCCTGCCAGGTTAGTATTTGTACTTCCCTGTGCCAGGCAGTCCAAGGTGCTGTTGATGGTTATGGTTAGAACTAAGTTTTTCAGGGAAATGTATAAAGCCCTGCAATAGACAATTATTGAATATCCTTCTTGAAGCCTGTCTTGTGCCATCAGTTATTCTTGCTCTTTGATCATTCACTGTTCCTTTTGTAGCTGATCGTGAGGGATGCCCATCAGGATCTTCTTGGAAATCTAGAAAAATTAGAGCAAATGGCTTTCATTTACCTATTATTTGGTCAAGGTGCTTGAAGAACTCCATTAGATGAGACTAGGTCTTCCTTTATGGTCTGTTATTTGAACCAATGTGTCGTGTATTATTAATTTTTTTAACCAGTTATCTTGGTACCGGAGAACTCATGTCTGTAACTCCTAGCAGTCACCTCAGTGCATTTTCTAAAGATCAGTATAGCATTTGCTGGAGCTCCATGGCTTCATGTTTAAAAGTCCTTCAGATCCAGTGGGTATCACTGAGTCCTTGTGGGGTTTTTTGTTTGTTTGTTTGTTCGTTCTTGAGTCTACTCATTGATACAGCTCCACAGCTTCCTCTCTGCTGCAGACTGGTACAGACAATATAATTTGTCTTGATCTCATTAAATTTATGGTATGCTAGTCTCCCATTTAGAGGCTTCCTGTTTTGGTGTCTATACAGCAGCTTATTTGTTGTTTCAGTTCAAAATTTCCTCCAGCCCAATGTTTTTTTAACCAGGGGACTGCAAGATCTTTTTAAGGGTCCTGCACAATATTAGCACAGTTGTTAGGCATGCAAACATCTGGGATAAACCCAGAGATTTCACAGGAACCCACTGTGTCACAAACATTGACCTGCTGTGGTGTTTCTTGGTTCTTTGCAACAGAAGAATTATGCTATTTTCCTCAGTCAAAAAATGAATGAAAGTTAAGAGTTGGTATTTTCTGATGGGTGTCTCAAGTCTAAAAATAGGTCAAGCACCACTGCTCTAACCCTTCATTTTAGAGGTTGTCTCATGGTTTGTTCTCCAGTTGGCTTCACTTTAGGACTACACTTGTATTTTTCTGAAGGATCCTTTGGCTTAAAAAGGCCTCAGACATCCTGGTGTGTCCCCTCTTGTATGCCCTCTTAAACTTCTCAGCAGCTGTTGGACAAATTGCGTCTTTAAACCCTATCTGGATGTTATTTTGACCTGCTATAAGCTGATGGCTGAAAATCCCCATTGTTTAAATTTGTATTTGATCCAATTCCCTTTTTGCTCTTTCTCAGTATGATCAAGAGCAGTATAATACTTTTGGGGCATGTCTACTCTGCAGATTTGTCCTGCCAAGCAGCAGTGACCTAAAATAGGCCATTTCACATCATGCCTGTGGGCTATCGCCAATGTTGCCAGGTATACAATAATTGTTACATTTAGACAGTAAATTCATTTCTTTGTATGACAGATAATTGCTAAGAAGCCACCGTGTCTGAGAATTCAGGAAGATCAAAAGAATGCTTTCTTTGGAACAGAGTGTTTAATATCTTATCAATTTTCCATCTTCAGATAATCTTAAATTGTCTTGGTGTTGTCCCTTGTGAACAGACATGCTTGGAAGCAGGTTGCACATGATAGTGCCTCTAAAGGCAAGTGTATATAGCAGCAGAGGGCAGTGATTTGGAAGTGGATTTTGATTGAGATGTGTTTAATGTTTTTAAGTGGTGAGCGTGAGTGAAGAGAATGGCATATCTGTTTTTATGGCAATATAGGCCTACTGGTATGTTAAAGGAGAAACAATTGTTTGCATATTTGTAAAACTGAGGGATGTTTGATAATGAAGCATTTAATGCCAACAGTGGCTACTTCCCAAGCCAGAAGGCATATAACTGTTTTGTAAGGTCTTGTAGCTGGACTCAGAAAGTATGCTAATTAGCCTGCCTGCAGTGCTGTGCAAATGCAGCTCTGACAGTCCAGGTAGCAGGGAGGTGTGTGTGTGTTTTATTGGTGCCATAAGATTGCAGCTGTGGATGTGCTCTGAGCATAGTTGTACTCTCATAGCTTGGGATTTGGGTCCATGCAGGTTCTATAGAAAGC
Organism: Alligator sinensis; assembly: GCF_000455745.1. Lineage (NCBI taxonomy): Eukaryota > Metazoa > Chordata > Crocodylia > Alligatoridae > Alligator > Alligator sinensis. Next base: position 353,796 of record NW_005842259.1, on the reverse strand, counting down.
ACCCTTGTCTTTATGCTGTGGAGACTGGGCTCTTCAGAAGCTGTGTGAAGGGGAGGGGAAAAAACCACTAACAAGTTTTTGTTGTTGTTGTTTTTTAAACCTTAATGGCAGTCACTCTCTTCAACTTTGCCTGCAGGTTTGGTTTAGTTCTGGATTGGTTCCAGCATGGCCTTGCTTTACAGCAGGGGATTGGTGGGGTGTGTGCGCGCGCATTTCCCTTTTGCCAATGTGCCTCTGCCCTCCATGGCCCACCCTTAACCCACCTGCCAGTTTATCTTTCAGATCTAGGTGAATTTGCTGCTGCATGTGTACATTCCACTTTAAAGGCTAGATGGAGATTACTCCACTTCATGCAGGTCCTCATGCTGCTGCCAGACCATAACTTTCTCCTCCCCTTTCCTCACAGTTATCTTCTCATTTCTGCTGAAATGATCTTCAGCCTAGTGCTCAGTTTATAAGTCGGGGCAGCTTCTCTGATATCTCTCCTGTAGGACACTGGCACTGCCTCTTTCCTCTTTCCCCAGCATCAGATTCATTGAAGACCATCAGGATTGTTCTAATGTTTCTTCTTTTTTTCATAGTTTCATAGTAGCTAGGGTCAGGAGGGACCTGAACAGATCATCTAGCCTGACCCCCTGCCACAGGCAGGAATGAATGCTGGGTTCACAAGACCCCAGACAGGTGATCGTCCAACCTCCTCTTGAATATGCCCAAGGTAGGGGCGAGGACCACTTCCCTGGGAAGTTGGTTCCAGATTTTTCTCAGCTTGAGATCAAACTCCTTCAAGAAAGCAATAATGACTGGTAGAAGTATAAGCTCGAGGCTTGGCCTGTTCTCACCAGCACAGAGCACTTCCCCCTGTTTGAGTTATTTAAACCAGTGGACATTAGCTTGTGGGGGAACCATCAGGCGGGGGGGGGCAGCCTCCAGCATGCGTGCCGCTAGTGACAGATGCCCTCTGTGTGGCATGTGACAGAGCAGGGAGGGGACAAGCAGCACAGTGGCAGGTAAAGCAGAAAGCAGCAAATTGGGCAGGGGAAGAGGACTGGAGTGACCCTTGGGCAGGAAGTGGGGCTAATTTTTGGCATTTCTATCAAGGCGAGGAAAGGGGAGACCCACAGAGTGAGTTTAATGCTCATGCCCACCAGAGGGCAGTAGAAACACAACAATTGAAGTGAGTGACTAGAAGAGAAGGTGCTTCTTGGGGGGAATCAGCGATTCCTTTCAGAGGTCATGTGCTCTGGGAGCCTGGGGGAGGAATGGAGCTGATGAACTGAAAGTGGTTTCTCATTTAAAAAAGCTGGGAGAGCTCCTCTGGGATTTGGCTGAGTCATGCACCCCCCACCCCATTTCAGCCCAAAGCCCCCTTCTCAGGAAGTGAAATCCTTGGGCCCAGGCAGAGACTCGGTAGAGGTGCTTGTGAGATGCCCAGTGAGCGGCACTTGGATTTGCAGTGAAGTTACCCATGCTCTCCTCCTGCACCAGGTTTTCATGTAACCGCAGGCCTCTGAGGAGAGCCAGGAAGTCACCAATTAATTGCGGTGGATGGTACATCCCAGAGTTTGGCAGAGATACTGAGAAGCCGGGATCTCAGGTTTGGTAGGGACCCAGCTGTGGACAGGGGGGCAACTTTATTTTATTTTATTTTTCTTAGAACTGGAGAAAACTACAAATAACACTGACCCAGGCCTTGCAGGGCCTCAGGCATCAACCACCCATTGCTCACACAGTAGCGCTGTGCGAAGCTCTGGGTGCTGTTTCGATTTGGAGGAGACTCAGCGGCTGAATCTCCAAATCTGAATCGAATCAGGGGACCAATAAAAAGGTCCAAATCAATTCGAAGCTCTCTGAATCTTCGGAAAAGGTTTTGGAGAGCTTCGATGATTCGGGTGGTCCGTGGTGGCTGCAGCAGGGACCTGGACCTGGTCCACCCCATGGCTGCCCTGCCCGCCCCAGCTCCCAGACCTTTTTAAAAAAACAGCCCCACTCACTGGGTGCTGTCTGGTGGGAGGGCCATCCCCACTGCCCCATGCTGCATGGGGGGCTCTGTCATTAGACCCCCAAGCCCCCCTGCTGCACTGCCTGCCCCAGCTCCGGGCCTTTAAGAAAAAATAACCTCCCCCACCCCCTGGGCTCACCAGCTCCTGCAGTGGCTTTGGGGCTTCAGGGGGCTCGTGGAAGAGCCCCCTCCCTGGCACAGGTAAATGGGGGGGCAGCAGGGATCACCCCTCCCCCCCAGCAGGAACTGGTGAATTCGGGGTTTGTTCTTTAAGGACCACAGCTGGGGTTGGTGGGGCAGCCTTGGTGGAGGCAGGGAGAGTGGGGTGGGGGCGAGCGGGGGCTTGTGCAGAGCTCCCCTTGCAGCGTGGTGCATTGCGGGCAGCAGGGATTGTCCCCCTGCCCGGCAGCACCCGATGAGTGGGGCTTTTTTTTTTTTTTCTTTCAAAGTGCAGGGAGCTTGGACAGGTGGGCCAGTGATTGCCAGGGCTGGGAGAGCAGGCGGGGGATCACCAAATTGAATTGCTGTCCCCCAAATCAGCCGAATCTGAATCTGAAGTGAATACTAGCTGCTTCGCATAGGCCTACCGCATACCTGTCATGCCCCCCTGCCCCTCTCCCTGCCACTGCTGTGAATTGTGTGTCCATCTGTTGTCTGCCCCTCTCCAGTCCTTGCTCACTCAACCCCTGTCAGCCTGCAGCCTTCCTTATTCTCGGGGGCATAGTACCTGCATTATTATGATTTCAGGGGGGTCCATAGTCTCAAGGAAACTGAGGCTAGAGTGAAGATGTGAGGGAGCCTTGCCCTTTTTGGGCACTGGGTCAATGGTCTTCCCTGCATGGGAGCAACTGAAATTCATTGCCATCAGATCTCTGTATGGGGGAGAAGGCAGGGTGAAATCAGTCGATGGCTTCATTCCAGCTCCTCGGGATGGATGGATGGATGGATAGGTAGCTGCCTGGAAGACACCCCTGAAAATACAAGTGCTTATGGAAGACCTAGTGCCATGAAGGTAGGAGATGGAGAGGGTGACCAGCCTGCCCAGGCTTGGCTTGGCCTGTGTGTGCTGCCCTGTCTAGGAAGACCACATTGATGCTCTGTCATGGGTACCACTCACTAGGCAAGAAAGGGCCAGGAAGCCAATACTGTACAGCCCAGTCCAAGAACAGCTGGCCCAACCCATGGCTTTAGCAAGACCCCAGTTGCACAGGAGGAGCTTGGCTGAGGAGGACAATGTGTAGTGTAAGGCATTCACACAACCCTGTAGGTGGTTGGTGCTGGGCGGGCAGGGGACATGGTGAAGGCACCGCTAGCACATGGCAGGCAAATGGCATTGTGCTGCTCCCCACACAGCTCCATCAGAGCATGGAGCCCAGCCCACCACTGCAGCCACCTCCATCTAAGGTGGTAGGGCACGTCTACATGAGACATTGACAGCGCAGTAGGTCGATACTACTGCGCAGGAGCATTGCATGGCAAAAACCATGCACCACGGCACTGTACAGAGTTTATAAAACAAACAAACTGAAGTATGCAGCATGACATCAAAAACTGTGACCCATGTATAGTACCAGAGGCTGCTACACAGTGCATAGTTAGTAGAGCTGTGCAAGGCTTTGGACTGCGCTTCGCATTGGGAGAAGATTTGGACGCTTTGAACACCGAAGCAGCATGTCCGGATCAAACTGCTGGCTTCTTTAGTCTTTCCAAAGTGGTTCGGAGCTTCTGAACTGCTTTGGAGCTGCTTCAGAGATCCGGCCTTAGGGTATAATGGGGAATCAATGAAATATCTATAACTTTGCTTTTTGTCTGATTTGGATGAAATTTGCAGGGGTGGTAGCTGCTGATGAGAGCATGAAGCCTGCCAAGTTCCAAGAAGATAGGTGCAGGAGTTTGGGGGGAACCATACCCCAGATTCTTGAAAGCAAAACTCATGTCATGTGTATGCGTTACACCACAGGGGGGTGAAAACTGCAGGGGTGGTGGCTCCTGCTGAGGACACAAAGCATGCCAAGTTTCAAGGTGATGGGTTCAGAGGTTTGGGAGAGAACTGCACCTCAAACTGCTGACAGGTAAAACTCATGACGTAGATGACCCTGTGTGTGTTAAGGTGCAGTGGCCTGAAAACTACAGGGGTGGTGGCCCCTGCTGAAGCCACTCAAAATTATGTGCAGAAAAACTCTAAAGTTATGAAAAATTATGCAGGTACTTTGTATGCTTGGGGGGAGGGGTTGGTGGGGGCCAGATTGAGATTCCCAAAGTGCAGGAGGGAGTAGGGCCCCGGTCTGGCCAGGTTGTGGGACAATTGGAGCCCAGCAGTATGTCCAGGGGACTGGGGGGAGAAGGGAATCCCACTGCTCTGTGCACTGTGGAGAAAACAAGGAGGGTGGGGGCTGTGCCTCATGTAGTCCACTTCTATCACAGGCAGGAGAGAGTTTAGAGTAGGTTTGCTCTGCTTTTCCCCTGCAACAGCAGCATAAGACAGTAATTCCTGGCCTCAGGGGGCACAACCCCTCAAGGGCCAGGCTGAGTGCTACATGAGAGCCTCCATGTTGTCCTGGCAGGCACCTCCTTACTCGAGTTTTCTAAGATGAGCCGGCCTGTTGATACCTCAAGTACCTCCACACAGGGTGATGGAGAGATCCAGGGGGAGAGGGAGGGAGCAGTGGGAATAGCAGAAAAGTGGGGAGAAGCAGCCTTGAGATGAACAAACCCCCAAACCCAGTACAGCCCCCCAAACCCAGTATTTGCTATGGGAATAAAGGGCTCAGCAGGAGGTAAAGGGAGACGTCTAAAATTCATCTCAAGCCCTTGACAGCTGCTTGTTTGTACAGTTATTTATACTTTCGGTACTTGTGATTCTGTCGCCTGGTTTAAAAATGACATCAAGAGGAAGAGGGAGGGAACAGGGTAAGTAGGCAAACACCAAGGGACTTACTGGTTGTTGTTCGCTCCCATCTTCTAAGAGTTGTCGTTCCCCTAAGAGGTCTGTGCCTCCCTCTAGCAATGGTACAATGTGATTCCACGGAGAACCGCACTGGAGTCTCCTTGGCTTCCCTCAACACTGACCAGTCTGCTACAGAAGTGAGATGATGGACAGGTGAACTGGAAAAAAGCCGTGCATCAATCACAGGACAGCATGCATGCCTGGTTCACCATGCACGTTAACCAAGTACTCTGGGGGGGAGGGGGAGTGCGTGGTGTGTCGGTTCTGGTGGGTCCTCCCACAACCCTTCTCTTGTCTCCTGCCACACAACCTAGCAATGCCAGCTGTGATAGGCAAGCAGCTCTGGTACCTTGCAATCAGGTGTTCTCGACTGGCTAACTGCCAGCCCCAGAGGCTGCAGGGATATTAAAAAAAAAAAGAGAAGATGAAGGTCCTTTTTAGACGGTGACCTCAGTCTTGCTATTGGTGGAGAAGTGCCGCTGGGGAGGGACATAGTGGGACGGCGTCTGGCTGAAGACCTCAGGCAGCTTCTCAATACTGAACTGGCGCTTGGTGGCATAGACCTGTCGGCGGATGTCAGGGTGGTGATGGTGGTGGCTAGGGTCCCAGCCTCCCTTGAAGCCAGGGCTGGCTGCCAGGGTGTGCGCGTTGGTTTTCACCACTTTTGCCTTCTGCCCAGGTGTGGCCAAGCCGACCAGGGGGTAGCCATCCTGCAGGGTAGTTGTGTCTTTCTGATGCAGCCCCATGGGTGGGAAGGACAGCGTGCCTGGTGGTGGCATGTCTACGGCAGGAAACCGCTTGTAGAATTCCTCTGGTGCGCTTTCTGCAAAAGAGCAAAAAGATCAGATAAAATGGAGGACACCCAACCCCTTCCTGGACCGAAACGTTCTGATAGGCACGAAGGTAGCCCCTCTGTCCGCTGGGATGACTTCTCCCCCTCCCCACCGTCTGACATCCTTGGTGGCAGCTCTCCATGAGACAAGACCATGAGGCAAACCAGGGCCCGGTGGGCCAAGGGGGATGACCTTGGCAGGCTGGGTGCATCCCGGAGGCTGACTGCCTGGAAAAACAGCGTGTCGGAAACATGCAAAACTCCCAGCTTGTGATTGGCTCATATGAACATTCCGGAACCTTGTTAGGTTCCTGCCTGTTGATAGGTTCAGAGGAGGCTTTGGAATGGTGGGGAATTTTGGATGCTGATTGGGTGGTGACCACATGACCTCTCTCCAAGTCATTCCCTGTTCCATGAAAGCAGCAGCTTTCCCTCCTCAAACCGCCCCTGCCCTTTGTCGTCCCGGTGGGACCCCGGGTGCAGCGCTCCCCCAGTAATGTCAGGATTTGAAGTAAAATTCAGTCTGACTCCTGATCTCATGATAGAGCTCCCAAGTCTTGGGATCCTTTCTTCTGGCCCCAACCGAGCTGTGTCCAGCTGCAAAGTCCCTGAGAGCCCTGGTGGGGCCAAGCCGTGGGGGTGGCGTGGGGGTGCAGGGAGCTCTGCCAGGTCAGCACCGAGCCAAGGCCACAAGGGGTGGGGGGGCTGCTCAGGGCACATCTGCGATGAGTTGGAGGAAGGGGGTTAGAACGGAGCATCTTATGATTCACATACCAAATCTCTTGGTTTTTTAAGAGTTTGTCTCTTGATTTGTGACACGGTGGGGTTGGCAATAATGCTCCCTGCAAACCTGTGCTAAGCTTTGCCTGAGCCCAGCTACACTTGCACCTCCTCCCACAAAAGTGTGCGTAAGAGCCATAGCTGGAGGCTGCATTGTTCTCCGTCCTGTCACCAGTGCTGTCCCATTTCCTCCCCATCTCATCCCACTCCCACTGGCATTTGTGAAATCACAGTTGCTGCTGTCACTGGGGTGTGGGATGGCAGCAATATGGTGATGTCACCCGGCGAATTGGGTCAAAGAAAGGGGGAGGGAAAGCAGCACTCGAGGAAGCACAGTTGGGTGAAGCAGCTCCACCCTGGCTCCGGACTTGTGGGTGTGGCAGCACATACCTACAGCCTTGAGCGTGGCATACTTGGTGTAGTCTGGAGCCTGGAGGGGCATGGTGCTTGTCATCGGCAGGCGGTTGCTGTGGGAGTGTGGCAGGCCAATCTGGGGGACTATAGGGGTGCTGACCACAGCATTATTCAAGTGCATCTTATCTAGGAATGGAAAGAGAGATAGCAGAAGAGAGAGGCATAAGAGTCTTGTATCGGGTTTAAGGCTAGTCTGACATCCTGTGTAATACAGGCCATTACATTCACCCAGATGCTCCTAACTAAGCCAACATGCTTTAGTGGTCCAGAAACACATCTATGATATGAAGACTTTGAGAGATGGAGAATCCACCATTTCCCTTGGTAGTATGGTTCAATGGATATCATCATCCCTGTTAATGCCCTCTTTCTCATTTCGCTTTGTCTGGCTGCAGCTTCCCAACCTTGGTCCTCCTCATACCTTTCTCCACCAGATTCATAAGATCTTCAGTATCTGTTTTTCTTCTCGCTGTGGACTCATTTATATGCTGAGATCATGTTACCCCTCCCTCTTCTGTTTGACAGATTTAACAGATTGAGCTCTCTCTCTGTCTCTTTCTCTTTCTCCCTCTCTGAAAGGCATTTTCCCCAGTCCTCAAACCAGTTTTGTGGGTCTTTTTTGTACTTTCGATTTTCCAACATCCTTTAAAAATGTTGATGCCAGTACCAGACACTATGTCCTAGCATGATCACACAAAGGTTCAATGCAGAGGGAAAAATCACCTCCCTGATCCTCCTTCCTTATTTATACATTGCATTAGCCTTTCTTTCACAGCATCACACTAGAAGGTTGTGTTGAAACGCTTGTCTGCTACAACCCTAAATCCTCTCCAGACTCACTGCTTTCTAGGAGATATTCCTCCTCCCTCTGTAGGTATCACCAGTGTTCCTTGTTACTTGATAAATAACTTTGCTTGAGGCTGTATAAAATGTTTTTGAATTTTAATGAGATTGGGCCTTCTCAACCCCAACCATCAGTTCTGGGTAGTCCTTTCTGCCAAGACACCCCACATCTGAGCCTCTGCCTCCTGAGCCATCAGTGATCTGCTTTTATAGACAATATCATGTTTATATGCTTAATGAGACGGATGCCTCAGAGACTCAAACCCAGGCTCCAGAAGGTTTCGTGAATGGGGCTTTGGTTCTACCTTGGCTGCAAGTCATGAGAGACTGAAAGCCCTCCGTGACGGAGAGAGAACTGGCAGGCCCCATGAAAGGACTTCCAGTTCTCAGTCCAAGTAGGACGCAGTGTCCCAGTACTGTAGCGACGACGTTTGGTGGCCGGGGCAAAGCCTGCCCTCGCCCCACACACAGATCTTGGGGGCACATGCCCCCCATGCTTGCCCAGGACTGCACACAGTAGTGGGAGCTGCCCTCCCCCCGTCCCCATGCCACCCCAAACAAGCCACCTGTGGCTCTGTCCCAGGCCCTGCCCCGGCTAGCCATCACCTGTTGGCACTGCTTTGCTTTGGTGCCTGGGGCAGTCACCCTGCTTGCCCCCACCCTTGCTACAGTACTGCACTGTCCCTCTGGTGCTGACCAGGCACCAGAGCAGCGGGGACAAGGGCTGCACAGCCCTCAGGGAATGTATGTCATTCCTAGAATAGCACCAGGGCTGAAGCAGGCTGGTGGGCAGCATGTGAGGGAAGCTGGCACTGTGGCTGCCTGGTGCACATTTGTTCTCCAGGGCTCTCAGGCCAGCGTCATTCCCCAGCCCTGGCTCCAGAGCAGTGTGTTCACCCTCCTCCTTGAGCCTGGGACAAGTGTTGCTGGCAGATTGACAAGATCCTCCTCCCCACCCCCAGGCAACTCGGTGTTGAAATAAAAGGGCCAGTGGGTTAACAAGCAATTTCCCCGGGTCACACGGACCGGGAGCGCTGTGCCACTGGTGCCGCCTGGCCTCTCCATCCTCCTGCTGTCCAGATGGTTAACTGTAGAGATAAATCTGCTGCTCGGTGGCATGGAAGAGACACCTCCCATCTCTGCCTGGAGGCATGTTGCCTACGGGCACCTCCTAGGAGTCACTCAGGCTCCATGTATACTGCAGTCTCTTCAGTGTTTGCGCAGACAGCCAGGACTGGCTTTAAACTAGCTTGCTCAGGGAGTGGTAGCTGCCTAGCCATCACCTCATGGAGCACAGTGTGGGCAGCAAAACCCACCTGAGGCTCTACCCTTGTCTCCTGGCTTTGTTTTGCAGGCCGTACTGAGTTCTGCTTGGCCAAAGCCACACAGCTATTGATCCCTGGGCCAGCTGGGTTCAAGCTGTGTCCGGTGTGTCTATCCTACCCAGCAGGGACTGTTTTGCAGAAGGACATGAACCTCGCTACCAACCTCAACGCAGCACTGGGGCTTGCTCCAGTTTCTGGGAGGCAGCCTGACACAAGCACTCCTGCTCTTAAATGACAAGAGGGAGGGAGTGAGACCCTCCTACCCCTTCTCCTCAAGTGATGGGTCCTACCCTTCTTGCTGCCTGACTGTGGTGTCTTCCCACCCTCCCTCCTCCATGCTGTGTTAGCCCCTGTGTCAGCTGGCATGACTCTGGCAGCCTGTCCGAGCCGGATAACTGCCAGTGAGTTCTGACCTGTAAGCCATGCATAGATGCAGGCTGCTGCCAGCGCAAGTGTCACTTCCTATCCTTCAGAGAAGCAAGCAGGGGCCTGTCTGCCTGCAGGCCAAGGCATCTCCCCTGAGGCTGTTGCATGGACAGCAGGGAGCATCCTGGGGAAGGAGAAGGGGGCACACATGCCACCGAGGCAGTCATCCAAAGCTGCCAGCCTGTAGCAGAGGCAGGCCCAAACAGAGCAA
>NW_005842259.1:339213-343625 GCF_000455745.1 Alligator sinensis | reverse complement strand
TCCCCCCCCCCCCCCCCCCCGCCCCTCCCCAAGGCCTTGAGCAGCACTTCATGCCCTACTTTAAATAAACCCACCACAAAACAAAGGAAACAAAGCCCTGGCTCTGAAATGCTCTCTTCCCACACCTGTCCTGAACTGCCAGGCCTCTGAGCCGCTCCCTGACCCTGACTGCTGTGCTTATGACACCGTGCCCTTCTCCCAAGCCCATTTGGAAAAGTAGAAAGAGACTGGAGGCCTTCCGCTGTCTCCAGACTGGTCGGAGATGAGCTCTTACCTGTGCCATTCCTGGGGGATCCCCGCGTGAGGCCCTCACCAAGCTGGAGCTGGACACTGCCTACGTGGCCGTCTGCCATGTGGTCGGAGGGGCTGTGGCCTGGCTGCTTCAGCAAGTCTGTGAGAGTCCTGGAGAAGACACAAAGGAAATTTGCCAGCCAGTGTCCTAGGGACGGAGTCTCCGAGTCTCCTCAGCTCCTGGTTTTGTGCTACCTCCGTTTCCCCAGTGCACCTCGATTTGAACCAAGGGAAAGCCTGGCTATTCCCACACGGGGGCTCAGTGCACCTCTGCACATGAACCTCAGCTTGGCCCTGAAACACCTACTTCTCTTCTACAAGTAGGCTACTACATCACTCTTCCACACCATCTCATCCCTATCCCGCTGTGCAGGCCTGGGTCTCTCCTGAACAGTGTCTCACATTTCCTGAAGCCAGCACCAGCCGGGGCAGAAGGGAGCCATCCTTTCTCATCAGACTGAGTCTCATTAGTGTGGCACACACTTGAGGCACTTCCTCTTGAAAAACACAAACAGCTTGGAAGGTCCCAGTAATGACAGGAGGGAAGCACCAGCCTCTGATTATCAAACAGACACCACGCACATTAATTACCTTGACACATGTGTGCACACACACACACAGTTTAACTAGTGTAACCTGTGGGTTCATGACAGCAGGGCACTTGTGCCGTCTTTTCTCACACATGCACGTGTGCAGAACATGTTCTGAAAGGAGCTCGAAATAAAAGTTTAGAAAAACTGAACATGTGGAGGCCAGGCAAAAGGTAATGGCGTGAGGGACACACTAACTGAAACACAGGAGTTTTAACGAGGGAGAGGAATTACGCAGAGTAATCCACAGGGATATAATTTCAAAAGTAAAGGGTGAAAATTAGGGGGAAACTGAGACTGAAGGGCTGGGGCCATTTCTTAAAAGCAATAGTTATCTGACTTCAGAGAAGGCTCCCAAGGGAAGCAATGGCAACCCCCTCACTTGAGTCATTTCAAACTGAAGTGGAGAAAGCTCTGGAGAATAGACTGCAGGGAATGGTGATGTGCCAGTAGGGCTGAGGATGAACTTAATCATGACCTTTCTTGAGTATTCTGCCCATTTTTAATGATCACTTTATTAATAATGACATTAAACATTAAACAGCATTGCATAAGACCTGTCTCTAATTCCTTTAACATTCATGTTGGAAGACATCTCAGCAGCGCCATGGTGTACGGGAGCTCCCAGAGCAAGGCACGTACACAGAAACTGGTGCAGCTACAAACAGCTGGTCTCAGGATACGATACGGATGGCTCTATTTCCATTGAAATTAGCATAAAAAACCAGTTTCTACTGCTAAAAATGGCCTTGTACTGGCTAGAGAGTGAGTGGAGTAGACAAGGACTGTCCAGATAGATCTTCTCTGTCTCTAACCCCCACATGCCCCTCACCACTTCTTTTGGGCCAAATGCCATGCCTGTCTCACATGCACTGAGACCATCAGCTAAACCTCAAGTATATGCAGGGTAACCTGGGACAGGACACTGGTTTTTGCATAGGTGACACATAGCAGGGTCATGGGGGGATCATGTGCCCCCCTGATAGTGCTGGTGCCCCCCTTGAGTGAGCACTCTAGCAGGTAGGGGGGCACGGAGAGCGGTCATGCCCCCACTGAAATTGGATCCACTGGTGGCAAGTCAGCAGTGGAACTGCCAGTGGCGGAAGTGCTGGGAGTTTCACCTCTGCTGCGCTGCATGCGGAAGTGCCAGTTGCTGCCATGCCACTGCCGTGCCGCTGCCCAGCCCTCCTCTCTGGGTGGACACCCACCAGCCTGTTGTGAATGGATCCAATTGATGAATCCCAAGTGCTCCTACATCAGCTGCTCACTGCACTCTTCTAGTCTGGTACACCCCCTCCAAGTTGGATCTCACCCATTTTGTCCACCTGAGGTCTTGTCCATGCTACCATCTAGCAGAGACCCTCTGCTTTCAGACCTTCTGCTTTCTCTCTGTTCAGCCTGGTCATCTGACCTGTGGCTCCTCTTTGACAGAAATCATTCCCATTTTAAAGTCACTGACCTTTTTGCCACGTTTTACACTCCCAGCCAGGCTTCTCTGTAGAGATTTCAGGCTCTACAGGGAACCTGAACTACCTCAATCAGTAGCTGAGACACAATCCCTCTGTGGGACTTTTCAGGTTCAGGCTACTGTCCCATGCCCTTGGCCAAGCAACTTTGTGTCCCACACCTCTCCCAAGCATGGCACTAGCTGGGATTCAGCATATCCACCCAACCCAGGACAAGGTTAGATATGTTCAGCCCTTTACCCAAAATGAGTGTCCTAACTCCAAATGGAGTATAGAGTCGAAGAATGGAAGTCGTAAAACCAAATGGAGTCCCCAGTTTGATGCAGACATATTCCACGGTATTCCAGGTACCACAAATAGGACATCAGTTCACCACAGTTCACTAAGGCCAAGCTGTCTGGGAACTCCTTAAATCTAAGAGCTGGGGAAACCCATAAGTGAAGTGCATAACCATGAGTTTTACTAGCCATATCTCCACTGCACAGGAATTTTTACAGCTCCGCCCAAACTGCTTATGTCCTGTCCAAGCATATACGCTACTCAACATAAAACCAGACACAGAGTCCTTGAAGCCAGTCCCCTTTTCAGTTGTTCCAGTTGGTCTGGAATATGGAAGGGCTCCCATTTTCTGGGAGTTTATCAACCAAGATTCTTGCCTGTGTATTAATCTTGGAACGTTACAGTTCAATGATGGTTCTTCTAAGGGCATTTTTTCTGTTAATTCTCAGGCATCTTCTCTTGCTAGCCGGCTGTCCTGCCATTTGGTTTGGGTCTCTAGCTGCACTCTGACTCACTTTTCAGTGCCAAAGGAGGGACGGTTTGCTGAGGAAGACTAACCTAACCACAAATGTACATGAGGTCTCCTTTGACTTGGCATCTTTCCATTGGCACAGCTGCTTACAACTTTCTTGGTCCCATCAGGCTTCTTTGTGGTTGGGGGGTCAGGTCCACGTCTCTCATAACTGCTTTCATTTAGTCTTGCCTGGCATTTGTCCCCGGGTTCTCGTCTGCTCTAGAGCAGTCGGCAGTCTCTCTCGGTGGGGGTGGTTCACTTTCATTTTGCATCTGCAGACTGTTGGCAACAACTACCTCCATCCCATCCAGATGCTAAAAGGTCTGGCCACAGGAAGCTTTAGCACAGCTCATGCACTGAGCCAGTCCCAAAGGGAAATCACTGGATCAATCTGAAATGGTTTTAATTTCCTCCCTTTGTTAAAACGTTGTCACCTTTTTAAAGAACTTAAGAATTGCCATTTACTGGGTCAGATTGGCATATACCCATCTTGCCCAGTATCCTGTGCCACACAGGGACAGAGAGCGGATGCTGAAAGAGAGAGTGAACTGGGAATGGCTAGGGTGATGCAACTCAACAGCAAGCCTAGAATTCCATGCCAATGAGCATCCCTAGTCGTTGTGAGACTCCCACCCCTAACAGGCTGGCACAACCAGTTTTGTAAGAAAACCAGCAACAACGAACCAATCTCAGTAGGCCCTACATGGATAATCAGTGTGCATGGCCTCTCACTTGGCCAGAGCCCTATGAGAACAAATGGGCATATGTGGTCTGGTGCTCCTGAGCGAATAGAAAGTAATTAACCCACAAGTGCATTGAAAGTAGCATATGTTTGGAAGCGATGCCAAGCTGAAGAAGGAATTGGAGCTGTGGCAACAGTTCCCTGAGAAGAAAACCAGCACCCAGCTTTTCGGGAGCTTTGGGATCCAGGCTGGACTCTGCTGTTTGGGTCTGTCATAACCCAAAGGTATGATTTTGTGTGCGCTTCGGCACTAGAATTATCCCCACCAAATTACAGCTTTGTTGCACGGTAGAGTTTTCTGCTGCAGAGGAGAACCCCGGTGCAAGGAAGAGTTTCCCGCCTATTTGCAGCTTCCTTTGCAGAGTGCATTGCTCAAGTTGCAAGAGAAATGCACGGTGCTAAGGAGTTCCCGCCACCCGCATGCAAATTTGTGTCCCGCTATTGGCTAGTTCTAAATTATTCCCACGTGGCAGCTAACGATTGGCCTGTTAGCTCTATAAGAGGCTTGAGCGGTTTCCGCCCAAGCCGAA
>NW_005842259.1:324039-334138 GCF_000455745.1 Alligator sinensis | reverse complement strand
TTACAAAATGTCAGTGACTCCGTGTGTGTGTGTGTGTGTGTGTGTGTGTGTGAGAGAGAGAGAGAGAGAGACAAAGCGCATGCGCCAGCAAGGGGGAGAGAGAGTGAGGGACAGAAATGGGACAAGAAATATGTTTTTTTTTAAGTCAGAAATAGAAATAATGAGACAGAAGGAGAGATGTAGTAACAGTAAAGCAAAGAGAGAGAGATGCAATACAGAGGAGCTAAGAGAAGGAGGGAGGGAAGGGTGTGGGGTATGATGTTGGGGGAGATTCAGTAACCCTTTCTCTCCCTGTTGCCCCTTCACTTAGCTGGGAAGTGAAACCTCTTGCACTTGCTGAATAAAACAGAGGAGACGCAGAGAAAAACAGAAGAGTAGTTTGGTCCCATCAATGCCTACTGGCTCTCTCTCTTCATCTGTAATCCTAATCCCCCTCTCCCCAGCTCCCAGGTAATAGCAGACCCATCCAGTCTGAGGTTGCGGGGAAAGGGGTGTCTAAACTTTCTCCCCAGGGCAAGATCAACTTCATTCCCAACAGGGTTTGTAGCCCCACTTCCCTGAGACTTGTGGGTCAGTGTGTGTGAGGAGCATGTGGTCTCTCACACACACACACACACACACACACACTCTCTCTCTCTCTCTCTCTCTCTCTTCTGTGACATGACAGGAGCTATACAAAAGCTGTAACAAAGCTCCCTCCCAAAGCAGGTGAAAGCTGAGATACCTCCTGGTAGGAACTGAACTACATGGAGACGGACTCCCTTTGAAAGACCCCCAAGTCGCAGGGCTGAAATGTGAGCTTTGCATTCAGAATCACGGAAATTAGGGCTGGAGAAGGTCTCTGACAGCAGGTCATGTCTTGTCTGTCCCCACCACCCAGTGAGGGACTGTGGCCCTCAGTCCACCCTCCAGGGATCTGCCCAGACCAGGGCTTTCCTCACTCCTCCCAGTAGACTGTTCCTTAGGGCATTTGCACACACACCATAGTGTTTGATCCTTGTTAATTTTCTGCACCTTAAAAATTTTAACCCAGGTTATTGTGGTGTGTCGTGTTTGTGTTTGCACGCCATGTGCTTTCAAGAGAGTGAAGTCCCATGTGTCATTCCCCACAGATTCCAGCTGGGGGAGGCCAATACCAATGTACCCCCAGTAATGCCTTTCCTAATGAATTACAGCAGGAGGCACATGTAAACTGGCCTCCACAGTGCCTGTCCCCTGGCCCCCACTGGAGTCTCCTGCTAAGTGCCCCCCCTACACCTCTGACCTGGGCACAGTCACTCCAAAACCCTGCCACTTATACCCACCTAGGCTTGGGCTGGTCTCCCAGTAGGTGAGCCCATGGTGATCCTGACAACAAACTGTGTGAATCATCCCCTCCCGTCCCTTTCCCTTCCCCCCCATGTTATGAAGTTATGAGAATTTATATATATGATTTTTTTTTAACTGTATAACTGATATCATTCTTGATGAGAGCAGCGGGTGGTTGTTGCTGCCCTGGGTCATTGGTGACTGTGCTGATGGTGGTGGGTTGCGAGGTAGTGGCACTCTTACTTTTCTTACTTTTGTCAAAATACATGCACACACTCACTAACTGAGTGACATCTGTGAATCAAAACTTCCCCCCCACCCCACCAGTTGGCTTGCAATATTTGTAATGTGTTTATTTAGAAGCAAATTTACAGGTCCATGTTAAACATCTGATATTAAACACCTAATTACCTAATACTGAATTTTGAAATTGGTGCTGGCTGGCCTCAAGGCCACCACTTCACCCACCACTATCAATGCCACTGCATTGGGACTTATGGACACTTCATTTCAGAATCATTATCACGATGCCTGCCCCTTTGGGGGGAACAGACAAGTCACCCCACCTTACCACACAGGTTTCCTCAGGGCAAACTTCACAGGTGGAACAAGCCACTGTTTGAGGAAAGGTCTCAGGACCTGGGGTGGGGGCAGGGACAGGGGGAGAAAGGAGGGAGGAGAGAAAAAAACTTTTCAGGACAAAAATAAAATAACATAAAATAAAATGTATCACTGGAAAGTCAGCCCCACATCAGAACAACTCCCCCCCCCCCCCCCCCCCCAAATTCAGAGCCAGAGCCCGGACGCAAGGAAGCACAGACACCTCTTCTTCTCGTCCTTAGGAGAGAATTTTGTATCTTTGTAATGCCAGGAGCAAGGCTTTGCTGGAAACCCCGCGGACCATTCCCATCTCGGCTGCTTTAGGCTGGGAAAGGATCCTGAAGGCAGGCGGGGGCGGGCCAGCCAGTGCATCTCTGTCTCTCTCCCCCTTCCTCAGAGACACCGAGCTTCTGAAAAAGCAGATTTAGACTGGACATCAGGAAGAAATTCTTTACAGTAAGGGTTACCAGAGTCTGGAACAGGTTTCCAAGGGAGGTGGTGCTCTCCCCTATCTTGGGGGTCTTTAAGAGGAGACTGGACAAGCGCCTGACACATGACATTATCTCTATGAAATCTATGAAAAAAAACCCCTTCATACTAGAGATGGAGGGGAGGAGAGAGCAACAGAGAGAGAGAGAGAGAGGGAGAGAGAGGGAGGGAGACAGAAAGAGACAGAAAAAGGAGAGAAATAGTCTTTATTCCTTACTAAAGCTAGGAGGGCTCCTGCTCTTCAACTGTCTGACAGTTTCCAAAGGAAATCAGAGAAGAAGCATAGCCAAGTCCTCTAGCACATTTGCTGTCCTCTGTGCAGAGCCCTGGATGTCAGCCAGAGGTTGTCACTGGGCCAGAAAGGATGCAAGAGGACACTCGCAGCTCCTTACTAGCTGTCCCCACAGGCACCGGTGCACAAGTGGCACGAGTGACAGAGATGCCCGTGCATGTGCACCCCACTGCTGTCAAAGTGAGGGAAGAAAGGGGTTGTTGTTGGAAGTGCCTGGATCCCCCTGCAGCTAGTCCTGACATCGAATCATAGACTCACAGAAAACTATGGTTGGCAAGGACCTCAAGAGGTCATCAAGTCCGACCCCTTGCTCAAAGCAGGACCATCTCCAACTAGATCATCCAAGCCAAAGCTTTGTCTAGCCAGGTCTTAAAAACCTCCAAAGATGGAGATCCCACCACCTCTCTAGGTAACCTGTTCCAGTGCTTTACTACCCTCCTTGTGAGAAAGTTTTCCCTTATATCTAATATAACCTTCCTTGCCTGCAACTTGTGCCCACTGCTCCTTGTTCTGTCGTCTGCCACCACTGAGAACAATCCAGCTCCATCCTTTTTGGATTCCCCCTTCAGGTAGTTGAAGGCTGCTATTAAATCCTCCCTCAGTCTTCTCTTTTCCAGACTAAATAAGTCCACTTCCCTCAGCCTCTCTTTATGTGCCCTAGTCATGTGCCCCAGCCCCCAAACCATTTCCATTGCCATCCACTGGACTTTCTCCAATTTGTCCACGTCCTTTCTGTAGTGGGGGCCCGAAAACTGCACACAGTTTGTCCAGTGTCTCCCACCTTCTCTTCTCCCAACAATCCTCCTCTTTCTCCTGCCCCACACCCACCCTGTGGGAAAGTGTTGCCACCCCTTGTTAAAAAGAAACACACTGGAGGAAGAGCACCAGTCCTACAGAATCACGTTTGCAGCCTGGCAGGTTTGGGGCTATTCCTAGAGCACATTTCAGACACATCCCATTCAGGGCAATAGCCTCCCCGCACCATTTAGTTAGCTTGCACATGCCCTGGGGGCTGGCATTCCCTGCCAGGGGACTTGGAAGAACAAGCCATCAAGAGTGACAATAGCTCTCCATGGTCCTGACTCACCCAAAGTTTCCAGCTGAGTTTTGTCTGAGTTGAACTCCAGGATCAACAAATCTCACCCTGCCCCCTTGTACAGAAGGCATCCAAAAACGGATGCCTGCCAGGAGGCTCAGGAATCCATATTTAGGCACCTCAATAAAAGGCTTTATTTCCAAGAGCACTGAGCTCCCAGCAGGATCTGCTTCCTGGGGGAGCTACCAGCTGCTTAAGGACCCTTATTTAGGCACGTACAACCAGATTTAGTCATCTCATTTTTAGTCACCTTGTTCTTGAAAATCTTGGTTTTGTTTAATAGGCTGAGAGAAACCTGCCACTGCTCTGGCACTGCCACACAGCGATGCCCCCAGCCAGTTCCATACGCCTTAGCCCTGGTGACGGTGTCTACATGCCAAGCTGCACAGGCCCATTAACCCTTCCTAAAACCCTTTACCAGCTCCAGCTAAATCCAGGATATTGAGGGCCACCCTGTAGGTCACGGAAGATACAGGGGATGAATTCAGCAGTGGCTAAGCTTCATGGAGCCCTCTGAATGCACATAAAACAACATCAAAGCTACTGTAACATCTGGCAGACCACAGAGAAACATATAGGCGAGTGTATTGGCAGGACAAGGGATGTGTATTAGGAAAAGCCATCTCTCTAGCCATTTTTTCTTCTATTTTGACCTTCCAGTTTTGCTCCTTTCACTTATTACTATTCTGGGACATGCTCTGGCCAGTATGTGGCTTCCTCCATCACTACATATTGTCAGAGGAGGAAGGAAAGCTTTGTGGTCAGAGACCTGGACTGCATCCTGAGCAGGCTGGACCAGGTCTTACCTTTGCTACAGATCTCTTCGGGTGAAATATTTACCCTTTTCTGCCTCAGTTCCCTATCTGGGAAATCAGGCTAATGCTTCCGCATCTCCTACTCCTGCTTGCATGTGTGTGTTGTCTATACTGTTAGCTTCTCAGGGCAGGGCCTGTCTCTTGCTGTTTGTACAGTGCCCAGCACTAGGGAGCCCCAGGGTCCCCCAGGTGCTGTGGTTGTATAAATAATTATAATAATAATATGGACAGAAAAGCAAAGGAGGCTCCGGTCCTTCAAGTCAATATTGAAGCTGAGTGGGGAGCCTGTCTTCAGTACCCTCATCCCTCTTTGTAGATGAGGAGAGACCTGCATGAACAGGAACCTGGTGCTCTTCACCAGTGCCAAATTCACCATAAAATTGCCTGCCATAATTAAAAACTCAGTCCTTCCCAGAAACAGATCCTTCACCTGGGACATTCTGTATGGCAGCCAGATCACTCCCCCCACCCCTTATGCTATGAGGAAAGAGAGAATGATAATGACCCCCACTATCAAGTCAAAACCTTCTGGAAACCAGGCACAGGGATGGATCCCTCCGCAGAAGGGGTGGAACGCGGCCGTGTTTCTATGCAGGAGGAATTCAGTGCATAATATACGTAAGGAGAAGGGGATCAGAGTAAACATTCACAGCTTTGAATATCTACTTCACATTAGTGCCACATCAGCCCATTTTGGCAGCATGCAGCAACACAGGCACAACAGAATAATACTCAGTCTCTTGTTGTTTTGAGTTGGTTGAAACTGCAGGAAAACATTAGGTAGACAGAATTTAACCCAGGTCAAACAACTGACTGAACTTGCTAGACTTAAACTAAATGCTATGACACTTTTAATGATTATTAGAAAATAGGGCCCCTTCTTTGACTCCTACCAAGGAAAGCACAGCCAGCAGCTCTGGAGCCACCATTAGAGATCACTGTTTCTTTGCTGACTGTCTCGACAGCCAGATGTGGCGGTCGGCGCGCACAGCCAGCTTGGCCACTCTGCGGCAGGAGGGCCACGAGTGGCATAGGTTGCATTTGTGCATGGCATACAACAGATTAGGGTGGGAAGAGGCAGCAGAGTGGCAGATAGGGCAGGAAGCAGAAGGCAGAGCAGCAGATCAGGCGGGGAGCACAGGGCAGAAAGCATAAAGCTGTTGGGAAACTTGGACAGGGAGCACAGAGAAGGGAGCAGAAAGCAGAGCAGAGAGGAGGAGGGAGCGCTTGGGGCAGGTATGGGAGTAATTGGTGGCATGCCTGCCCAGAAAGATTGGGCCCACTGCTGTATAGAAAGAGGGTGCCTTTCCTGTAGCCTCCAGAGTTTTCTTTGGAAATCATATATCCAAATAGTCACAAAATCCCAAATGACTTCTAGCTATGTGTGTAGTATTACGGGGAGTTACCAGAGAACACCCTGTGTATACATTCCTCTAAACAGCCCCCCTTGGAGGGCAGACAGTTCAGATTTTACAAGCAGGGCTGTGTTTGGTTCTGATACAGTTTTTCTTAACAGAAACTGTGCTAATCTCTAGGAAAGTTTGTTCCCTGTCTGAGTGCTGACTGGAATAATCTCTTGGCGTCAGGGCTGCAGTTACAGTCACACATGCAAACAAAACCAGCCATGGCTCAGGCAGTGCACAAGCAGCCTAAGAAAGGAATTAGACAAAATTAAGGAGATTGCTGTAGTTGAGTTGCCTGGAATCAACTAGGAAAGAATGAATGTTTCTGAGGGCTGGATGGATTTCCTGCAGCATGAAGCATTGATTTTCAAGGGTCCCCTTAAATCCAAAGAGGAGGAGGGAAAATGCTGCTATTGGCTGCTAATCTGGGTTGGAGTGAAAGCTAGAGACATTTCTAATACTTGGATTAACAAACCAGCTACAGGGGAGAAATGAGCCAATGGCGTGGTGGTCTGCCTTTGGTTAATACTCCCTACCACTCTAACACAAATGCTTGCAAATTACACAGTAACAAGACCACAAGTGAATCCAAAGGATAGCATGGAGCAGGGTTAACGTTTCTATTTAGAAACTGCCACAGATGCCCTAAAAGCATAGAGCCAGAGTCAGGGAACCACAGCCAAAACCTGGCCCACGGTTCAAATGAGATGCCCAGCAAGACTCTGCATTCCTCAAAGTGAAGCAACTCATTACCAGTGCAGGAGTGTTGTAAAATAAATGATGAGGCGATATAACTAGGTGATGCTCCCAAGCAGGATGATCTATTTACTGTTTGAAGAAAAACCAGTAATCTATGCATCCAAGCCGCTAAACCTTCATGCAAATAAATTGCCCAGAATGAGAAAGCAACGCCCTGTTTATGAGCACACACAGGAAGGTGTATAGGGCAGAAGCAGACTCTGAACATAACCCTTTGAGGCCACTGTGAAGATAATCGCTCTTGTGCCAGCACCACCAAGACTACAAGAGAGTAATGTTGTGCTTGAAGAAATGTGATCCTGTAGTTAAACAGAGACTAGGGGAGGAAATACCAACTGCTGACACTATAAGCAGATTGTTTGTGGCAGGCCATAACAACATGGAGGTGTCATCTGAGGCACTAGTCCTGGCCAGTTTTTTGCACCAGCATTGGTTTATTTGTTTTTAAACTAATTTGCATTCATTTTATTTTAACAATATTTAGTTTTAATTAAGCTTTAGTATAAATCAATAATGTTTAGCATGTGTATTGGAGTTATTTTATGTTTTAATATAATGATTTTAAGTTGCTATTACGAATTAAGTTTGTTATTCTGTCTTTATATGTGTATATATTTTTATATATATGTGTGTGTGTGTGTGTGTGTGTGTGTGTGTATTTGGATGTATGGATGAATTAATGAAGAGTGAATGGTAAAAGCAGAGTAAGCTATATGTCAGTAAACAAGTTACCAGACGGTGAATCATGTTGAAGTGACTGAAGAATCCAGGCTGTACCAGGCGAAGAATAAATGTAAACAGAAAAGATAAGATTGAAGACAAGGTCTGCAACATCTCAAAGCTAGAGACTCCTGACACAACCCGCACCAGCAGTAATGGAAGAATGTTGTAAAACAGTGACTGAAGAGCAACACCTAAAGACAATGATACATGGGCCTAACTGCTTGTCAGGATGGAAAAGTACTAAGATTTCAGACAAAGGAACTACAGAATCAGAAAAGGCCACCCAGTCACCCAACACCAACTTGATAACCCCTGTAAAGGAGAGAGATTTAGCAGCAAGAGGTGGGGTAACACTCTGAACTTCACTGGAATACAGACATGTCTGTATCCTTCGCTCCTGATTTCATACCAACTAGGCTGGCCACCTAGTGTATAGTATTTGAGCAACAAACTTTGGTAACTATAACATCTGCAGAGTAATTGGGAGTGTGTGTGTGTGTATGCCTCCAAGGGGACACTTACCTGCCTGTACACAAATGCCAGGAGCTTGGGGAATAAACAGGAGGAACTTGTCTTCCTGCCTAACACAAAGAAATACAATATCATAGGGATAATGGAGACCTGGTGGGACTCCACCCATGACTGGACCACGGGTATAGATGGCTATACCCTGTACAGGAGCGATCGAGGGGACAAAAGGGGCGGGGGTGTAGCTCTCTACGTCAAGGAGAGCTATGAGTCCCTGCAAGCCGATATTGGCGACCAAGGTGGACGACTGGAGACCCTCTGGGTTAAAATCCGTGGCGAACATGGCACAGGGACACAATGGTGGGAGACCTCCCACCCAAAGTCAAGAGCTTGACCAGGAGTTCACCAGGGAATTGGCTGAGGCCGCATTCTCCCAGTCCATGGTTGTCATGGGAGACTTCAGCTACCCAGGCATCTCGTGGGAAGAGCACTCGGTTAAATCCAAGCAGTCGCAAAGCTTCCTCTTCTGCGTGGATGACCTCTATCTGAGACAAGAAGTCTACGGGCCAACGAGAGGTAAAGCGCTGCTCGACTTGGTACTGGCAACCAGGGATGACCTAATCAGTGACCTAATGATTGATGGGATGCTGGGTGACAGCGACCATGAGCTGATCCCCTTCACCATCCGCCATGAAGCTGGCAAGTCAGTCAGCAATACAGAAGTCCTCGACTTCAGGAAAGCTGACTGATAAGCTTAGGAGGCTTGTCAGAGAGGCCCTAAGGGACCATGACTCCAAGGGGAGGGGAGCTCAGGAAGAGTGGTTGCTTCTTAAAGGAGTGATCCTAGATGCACAAGCTAATGCTATTCTGTCTCGGAGGAAAGGCAGCAAAAGGGCACAGCAGCCCTCTTGGATCAGCAAGGAACTAGCAGACTTCCTGAGTCTAAAAAGAAAGACCCACAAAGGATGGAGGACAGGATCCAACTCCAAGGAGGAATATTCTGCACTGGTCCAGACCTGCAGGAAGCGAACCAGGAAAGCCAAGATTGCAATGGAACTCCTACTAGCCACTAGTATCAAGAACAATAAAAAGTCCTATTTTCAGATATGTGGGGAGTCAGAGGAAAAGCAAGGGCAACACTGGACCCCTGCTAAACCAGATGGGACAACTGATGACCGACGCCCAGGAAAAAGCCAACCTACTAAATGGGTACTTTGCATTGGTCTTTCACCAGTCCCACAGGACGCCTCTGTCCATCATGGGACAGGGAGGCCTGGGTGAGGGAGATTCCTTGCCCTCCATCGATGCTGACCTTGTGAAGGAACACCTTGAGAGGCTGGACACTTTCAAGTCAGCCGGCCCTGACAGCTTACACCCCAGGGTACTCAAGGAGCTGGCGAGCATCATAGCTCAGTCCCTGGCATGGATCTTTGAGAACTCCTGGTGCTCTGGTGAAGTGCCTGAAGACTGGAAGAAGGCCGATGTGGTGCCTATCTTCAAGAAAGGAAGGAAAGTGGATCCGGCAAACTACAGGCCCATCAGCCTGACCTCTATCCCAGAGAAGGTCTTAGAAAAGATTATCAAAGAGGCCATTTTTAATGGACTAGCCTATGGCAACAACCTGAGGGATAGCCAGCATGGGTTTGTTGTGGGTAGGTCTTGCTTGATCAATCTCATTTCCTTTTATGACCAGGTGACCTATCACCTGGACAAGGGAGAGGAGATTGATGTTGTATATCTTGACTTTAAAAAAGCCTTTGATCTGGTATCCCATGATCACCTCTTGGCAAAACTGGCCAACTGTGGCCTTGGGTCCACCACAATCTGCTGGCTGGGGAATTGGCTCCGTGGTCAGGCCCAGAGGGTGGTGGTTGACAGAAGTCAATTGTTATGGTGCCCTGTGACCAGTGGGGTCCCCCAAAGCTCTGTCCTTGGACCTGTATTGTTCAACATCTTCATTAATGATGTGGACATGGGAGTCAGAAGTGAACTGGCCACGTTCACCGATGATACCATACTTTGGGGTAAAGCATCCACATCTGAGGACAGGAGGGTGATCCAGGCTGACCTTGACAGGCTCAGGAAATGGGCAGACAAGAACCTGATGGGGTTTAACACCAAAAAATGCAAGGTTCTCCACCTTGGG
>NW_005842259.1:313148-323943 GCF_000455745.1 Alligator sinensis | reverse complement strand
CATCCATAGATGCTTCTCAAGCAAATCCCAGGATGTCATTCTCCCATTGTACTCAGCCTTGGTGAGGCCGCAGCTGGAGTACTGCATCCAGTTTTGGGCTCCACAGTTCAAAAAGGATGTAGAGAAGCTTGAGAGAGTCCAGAGAAGAGCCACGCGCATGATCAGACATCAGGAAAACAGACTTTACGATGACAGGCTGAACTATGGGACTCTTCAGCCTGAAAAAGCAAAGGCTCAGGGGTGATCTGATGGCCACCAGGATCCGGGAGAACATTTGTTCACCAGAGTGCCCCAAGGGATGACGAGGTCGAATGGTTATAAACTACTGCAAGGCTGTTTCAGGCTGGACATAAGGAAGAATTTCTTTACTGTCTGAGCCCCCAAGGTCTGGACTAGCCTGCCATCGGAGGTGGTTCAAGCACCTACTTTGAACACATTCAAGAGAAAATTGGATGCTTATCTTGCTGGGATCCTATGACCCCAGCTGACTTTCTGCCCCTGGGGCAGGGAGCTGGACTCAATGATCTTCTGAGATCCCTTCCAGTCCTAATGTCTATGAAATCTATGAAATCTGTGAAGCTTGTGCAGGGACCCACCGCTGCCCTGATCCCGGAGCAGGGGCGGGTCCCCACACAAGCTGATTTGCCCCAGGCCTACCTGCCGCTGGCCCAAGAGGGCAGCACCAGCACCCCTGGGAGCATTCCAGCACAGCCCCTGCAGCCCTCCCGGGGGTGCGGGCGAGCCCCCGATTTGCCTGCTGGATGACAGGAGGCTGGTGCTGCCAGCTGGATCCAGCCCGTGCTGGGAAGATTAGTGCTGCCGCTGGTCCCAGCTGCCAGCACCAGCCTCCTGTCATCTGGCAGGCAGATTGGGGGCACCCCCGCACCCCCAGGAGGGCTTCAGGGCTGTGCTGGACTGCTTCCAGGGGTGCGGGTCCCTGATCTGCCTCCCAGATCACACGAGGCTGATGCTGCCATCTGGGGCCAATGGCAGCACCAATCTTCCCGGCGCTGGCTATGGGCAAAACATCAAAACAGCATCGAAACAGCTAAAGGGTTTAGACAAAACAAAACGGAACATTGCTTTCGAAACTAAATGAAACTCGAAACAAAACACTGTCACGATGAAATGTCAAAATGGAAGTTGAAGCAGAACAATGCTGTTTCGCATAGCCCTACTATTAAACAGATATTATGGCAGACACTTTAGAGCTATACCTCTTCTCCAAGAAGGAGAGGGAGAGTGCATTTGCAGAACACTGAATGTTAATGTTCCTGGATGTCAATGTCATGCTACAGGCTCTGACAGCTTATTTGCTGTATCACCTGTGTCAGGTGCTGTCTAAATACATGTGTCAGAACCCTGGTTTTCTTTAAGCTTACACCCGTGTGAATCAAGGGATCACACCTGCATAACACGGGCACAAAAAAAATCTAGTTTAATCTGGTTCGGGAAGTTTCAGGGAAACAAAAATAATTGTGGTGGTACAGTCATTCACCCTGGTGATCTTCAAGAAGCATCTTGATGCCCATCTTGCTAAGGTCATCTGAGCAGTCTTTTCTACCCAAGTGCACGGGGGCTGGATCCAATGACCTGTAAGATCCCTTCCAGACCCTAACAACTATGAAACTTTAAAACTATAAAACTATAAATAAAACCAATGAAGGTTCATTAGAATATTAAGATTGCTTACCAGCCATGTAGAAATTGTTGGTACAGGCTGGGGGGAATATCTACATGACGCCTGGTGGACCGCTTACCTGTCTGCAGGATCATCTGGAGAACCCCCCTACTATGGAGACCATGAGCCTGGCCAGCTTCACTTTGCAGCAGTCAAGACCCGTCCTGTAAGATTACACTTCTCCTTGCACTCATCTTGCAGTAACTCTGTTTGTCAATGAATCAATAAACTTCTCCTGATGGTTAGAATGACCCAAGGGTTTGTGTTAAGTCCTATTCACCTTCCACCCCATTTAAAAGTTGCTAACATCTGCAAACACCGAGGTTCACGTGTGCCACTCCAGTGTGCTAGCTGCTGCTGAGGGCTCTGCAGTGACCTTCCTGAGTGGAGCCAGTGGATCCCAGAGCCCCAGGTCCTTCTACATCAACAACACACTGAAGGCAGAGAGGTTAAGGTGAGACTCTTAAGATCCAGGCCACGTGGATGGAGGGGGCCCAAACGTGGCATCAAGTCAGAACAGCTGCCAGGCAGCTTCCTGCAGGCTGTCACCCAGGGGAGGGAGGCCAAGGACTTGGGAGTATGGGGCAGCAAGAAGTGTTTTCAGAGCAGAGTCATAAACCTGGCATACGTGAAGGCTCCCTGGCATCTGGTACTCCCTGCCCCCAGCTCTTTTACACACGCTTGCATAACTGCAATGGTATCCTTACATGCACAGTTACAGACAAGTTACGGCCAGCTTGAAGTTACAAATATTACGGACACTGACAGACAAGTGTCTGAGCACACCCAGCTGCAAACATAACTGCACTCTGGATCCACATGAGCTTGACACCTCCTCCGTGCCTGAAGAGCAGCTCTACTCACTGCTGCTGATGAGCTGTGGCGCAGGAACACCACACGCTGTTACAGGCCATATGGTCTCCACCTCAGAAAGCTACCTTGGCAGCCAGGAGCGTTCAATGAAAATCACTACCGAGTAAATGTAAAACTGCAAAGCCACTGTATTGCTTCCTGGTCCCTAATCTGGGGGACCAGGCAGGCATGTTGCTGTTGACTACAGCAGCTCCCACTCCCATAAATACTGTTAAACCAGTCACAAACTTCACGGTGGGGAAGGACATTTCCTTCACTCACTGAAACAGGCAATTTACTTTTCTTCGTGCCAAAAGCTGTTGGATAGGATCACGGAAAAATAAGGCTGATAGAGGTAATTGAGTTCATCTCCAGTGACTACAACCCCTTGGGAGTTAATTCCCTGTACTACCAGGGTGGCATTGGACATACAAGAGACTCAGGCCTTCCAGCCTTTGTACAGCATGCCCTGCCTGGCTGCTTTTCTATCTCTTTGTAAAGGTGCTGAAGGGTTTCCTCAGAGCTTGCAAGCTCAATCAGGGTGTTTGCACTCTTGGGACAAGGCTCTGCAGCAGGCTGTGCACATAGGATGCATGCATGTCATGGGACAGTTGTAACTCCAGGGCAGGGAGCCCGAGAAGAAACGGGGGAGACCAGCTGGGGAGAGGGTGGCCGAAGCTGTGTGGAGAAGGGCTGCTTCAGAGGGGGCTGCTACCAGGACAACTGCTTCTGAGAGGATGACTGGCCAAAGAATTGTGACCAAGTGAGCTGCTACTGAGGGCAGAGAAACCACCAGCTAATGAGTACCCAGGATTTCCTGGTATCCTTTACTGAAGAAGCAGGGGTTGTGCAAACAGGTTCCCCTCCCCAGTCTTAAGATCCCCGGGTGCAGGGAGTCACTGGAGGGAATCAGGGACAGAGGTTGCTAGATTGATTGCGGGCGGCCAGGAAAGACTGGAAAAGAGAAGAAACGCTGGTCTCCGGAGCAGCCACACCCGAGGTCCTGACAGGCATCCCCGTCTTCTGTCCACATGATGGCATTGCCACCCCTCTTCTGAGGCAGAGTGAGCACCGCTCCCCGGGGCTCCACTGCAGCCACTGCACAGTGGGCTACCTTGCTGAAGGCCGAGTGATTTTGTGGAGACCTGGCTGACTACGTGTACATACCTGTTATAAGTTGCCCGAGTGGTAAAGTTGCTAACATAATCACTTTTGTTATATGATAATGTGACGGGCTAGCTGGCAATGACCTAGCCCAGGGGTTTTGAAGGGATAAAAGATGATTGGAGGACTTGGGATTCCCTTTCCTCACCAATCAGGCCCCAGAGATTCACCCCTCATGTCCCCTGATTGGCCCCTGATTGGTCCCTGGAGGGGGATAAAAGGGGCAGCACTGCCGACTCAGGGGAGACCAGCGAGGGACTATGAGGAAGGAGCTTCAAAGAGCTGAGCCAGCGGGGCGGAAGCAGCTGCCTCAGAAGAGCCTGAAGGAGCAGGACCTGCAGGCAGCAGTGGGACCCTCAGCAGCACGGCGTGTGGCTGGCAGGAGAGGCTTCCTGCTGGGCTCCAAGATCCCCTACGAGAGGCTGTGGCCAGCAGGAGGATCTGAGCAGTGACCTGAGGGGTCCCAGCTTGGTTTCCAGCTCCTCCAATCAGAGGCCAGGCAGCTCGAGGTGAGGCCGGGGCTCCAGGAAGGTCAAGACCCCTAGCAGGGTAGAGCAGTTCCAGCACTGGTGGCTGTGTAGCAGTGTTCCTGCCTACCACATAGGAGGTCTGAGTTCAAGTCCCAGCTTTGGTAACTTGGCGTGAGTGAGCTAACAAGGAAAAATTCCTCTTGCAGTAGAAAGGAGCCATTGTATTTCCCCCCTTTCTACCCCTCCAGGTACCTAGGCCCTATATTTCTTTGTCCTTTGACATTCTGTATTTGGTGCCTTTTTATATTTCACCAACCAGTATTGTTTGCTCTGCTGTTCATGTTTTTTATTTTGTTAACCCTGTCTTTTGTCAATGATTGTAAGTGTCTAACCTTTGTTGAATCCTGCCCCCTTGGGGCATTGTAGTGTCCACTCTACCCCCTGTTTATGCTTGTTATGTTCCCAGTATTGTTCCCTCATTAAAAGGTATATGGTTAAGTCCCCAGTGGTGGTCTGGCTCTGCTCTATAGGGGGAGGAGAGTCCTTATACCTCCCACAGCGCTTGTGCACCTGCTTTGATCCGTTCAATTGGAGAGGGGGTACCTTTTGGAATACCGCCCGGGTTACAATAAGTATTTGCTTTATCTGCTGGTATAAATTTATTATTGAACTCATTGAAAATATTTTGTTTGTTATCTATGAGATGTCA
This sequence comes from Alligator sinensis, assembly GCF_000455745.1. Lineage (NCBI taxonomy): Eukaryota > Metazoa > Chordata > Crocodylia > Alligatoridae > Alligator > Alligator sinensis. The sequence continues at coordinate 319,067 of NW_005842259.1, read as the reverse complement.
AATTTGTCAATCTCTCAGGTATTATTGTAAATAATAAATTAATGTAAATAGTTATTTAGTGCGTGGTCTGGTGTGGGGAGGACTACGGCAGAGCACTCCAATGAGTGGTACTCCCAGCCTGTAGACAGAATGGGAGCAGACCAGACCTATTGGCACCCCAGGATCCCAAAAATTTGGACATGGCTGCGGGTAGTGCCACCACCAGGGTTACATGATTTTTTATTTTCCAATAGCGCTTCCTGCTTTAAGCTGAGATCAGGGCATTATTATTCTGTAGGCTGCAGAAGCATGTAGATGAAGCAGTATGTGTGCCAGGGAGCCTGTGGGCACAGACAGGACAAACAAAGGATGGGGGAGAAATGGAGGCCGAAAGAGGTGAAGAGTCCAGGGCCACACAGCCGAGCCAGTATTAGGACCAAGGTCTTCGAAGTCCCAATGCAGTGCTCTCCCCAGCAGCAAAGTACTACTGTGCACCCCGTGCCACATCCCTCCCTTCTGCAGACCATTGGCTTCTCTGCGTTTGTGCATACTAACGGGAAAAATGTTGTCCCTCAGATTGTATGTGCATTCTTTGTAGTCCTGAAAGGGTGCATGTAGTGTTCCACAACCCACATGTTACATACATTCCCAGTGCTACTTGGATAATAAAACTGATAATGGGAGAAAAAAACAATTTAAGAACCTTCAAAAGGCACATTTTACGGTTATAGCATTGACAAAGCTGAAGCTGTTGCTCATGCAAAACCTGCCCCCACATCTCCACCACCCCCACTATTACTACACCCCACAACAGAGCCATCAGCATCCCAGGATCTTACAGCTGCACCTCCAGGAATGTAGTATACCTCATCCAATGCACCAAATGTCCTGATGGAAGATATGTAGGAGAGACCAAACAACAACTGCGCACCAGAATGAATGCACACCGGAAATCCATCAAAGACAGAAACACCCAATTACCGGTGGGGGCACATTTCTCACAGGAGGGCCACTCTCTCTCCAATCTCTCAGTCCTGATCCTCAAGGGAAATTTACACAACACATCCCAGAGACGAGCCTATGAGCTCCATTGCATCAACCTGCTGGATACTAGAGATCAGGGACTAAACATAGACATTGGATTTTTGATACATTACAATCTGCCTGGCAACTGACTCCCCAACCCAGACCAGCCCCTGGCTTGTTTACTTTTCATTCCATCCAGGAAGAGCACACACCAACTGCTGCAGCTTCCTGAGCCTGACGAAGGGTTTTTGAACCCGAAAGCTTGCTTAATAACTATTCTCCAACCATTTGGGTTGGGCTAATAAAAGATATCAAATTCACCCAAGGAACCTTTTACTGAGTGCTGGATTCTTCTTCCCCTCACTGAATCTGACCTGTCACCCAATGTATTTAGCTGTCGCCTCTGTGCTGGCCCCATGTGCTATCTGTAGGCTCCTCTCCTCTGGTTCCAGATACACTGCTGTACAAGGAAGTGTCCAGCCTCTCCTAGGATGGAGCTGGTGGCCCAGAATCAGGCCAACAGGGCTAGTGGGGGTAGCTGGGAAGAAGGGCAGAGCTGGAGATCCATGGGCTGGTTCTAGTGAAAGTGGCACAGACCCCATCTTTGTAAGAGCCTGCTGGAGCATTGAGACTGCCCCACTCACCCCACCCATATGGTGCGAATCCCCTGACTCCAGAGCTCATGAAGGGATATGTGAAATGCAGCCTCCATCCTGCATCCCTTGTGCTACACAACAGTTCTCTGTGGGAGGGGAAGTGAAGAATAACTTCTCCAACTGCAACTACATGAAGAATTCTAGGTCAGCACAATGCAATGAAATGAGAGCTATTAATCCTCACGCTTCAGGGCCTACACTCATCACCAGATGGAGGCAGGGGGAAATGGCCCCCCGTGGTACTGAATTGCACAATGAGGGAAGGTGTGGAAGATTCATGCCATCCATTGAAGCATCAGGAACCGGCCATCAAGAGACAGACTAAATTCCAGTGGGATGGACCATTGGGCTGTTCTGCTGTTACAACCCCTGTTTCGGTTTCCTGTCTGGAATTTAGTTAGGATGCAGGACACAACAATTGCAACCCACCATTGGCACAAAGGTCCCATGGAAATATTACTAGTCACAAGTAGTTGGGACCAGGACTGGGGAGCATCTCGTTTGGAAAATGCTCTTTCCAGGAACATGGCACTGCAAGGCTCCTACAGATGAGACAAAATGTCATTGGTGGGACCCTCCTGCAGCACTCAGGTTCCTTGGAGAGCTCCACCCAGCACTGACCTAGCCTGGCTTTGCTGTCCCAGAGCCCAGGACAAAGTGGCATCACCAAGAAGCATGGATTGGAGGTCAAGTAGAAGGACTACAGGATGTCAGGTCCTTCTGCTTCACTTAGGACCCCAGATAAAGGGTCGGGGCACGTGATTTGTTTATTATTATTATCAAGGAAAATGTTTTGTGTCCCAGGTCAAATTAGTCAAATCAGGTCCAAATCTGTTTGAATCATTCAGGAACCATAGGTGGTGCTGCTACCTGCAAGTATCTTCCACCCCAGCCTGGGGCTTCAGATACAAAATTGGTGTGTAGCCGAGATCCTCCCACTGGAAGCTGGCCAGTGGGAAGCTAACTATGAGACTCTCATAGTGGGTCCACAAGCAGACAAGGGTGTAACCCTCCCCTACGCAGTACCATTCTAATTGTATTACTTCGGTCAGAATATTTCCCCTGCCACTGTCATGGTCATGGCATTTCCTTAGATCCCATTAGCCTGTATAGGAATCTTGCAGACACTCTGACCCTCTCCAGCCCTTCCCTGGCCCTCCGCAGCATGAATCACATTGTACCTAGAGCAGCCTCCTCCAGGCCCCAGACTGTAGATGGGGTATTGTCATTCTCTTCTTTCTTTTATTCTCCTGTTTTGGGTATTTCGTGCCCTAAATTATTCATCATTTCTTAGCAGCTCCAGCTGCCGACGTTCACAGGAGAGTTTTAGCGCTTGGCAATCGGAAAGGGACACGTGCAAATGTGCATGAGTCTTGTAGTGTCATCGAGCTCTGGGTCAGGTGGGCAGCTTAGCAAGGCCCACCCCTTTGCAGAAACAGCCGTGGTTTGACTATCGCTGTAGTTCCACCTGGCATTAGGCACGAGGAACCAAGGTGTGAGGAGATCTCAACTCCTGTCTTAGACTCCCATTCTCTTCTCATTGACTTCAGTGGGAGAAGAATTAAGCCCCAGATCAGCATCTCACATGAGATGCTCAGCATCTCACAAGCTCAGTAAAGGCTTCAGCACTCTGCCCGTTAACTCTCAGGCTAGGTACAGACATTCAAAAAGCCTGAGGCGGAATCCATCTAAGTTATACGGTTTTCTGTAAGTGGCGCAGTTTAGATTGGTAACAAAAAGAACAAATGTTTGCGCTTTGCGGGGGGTCGGGGAGGGCAAATCTTAGATCAGGTCCTGCCATTTTTAAACCAGTTTGTGTGTGCTGAACTTCTGTCCTGCTATGGGTATGGACCAGTTTTCTGTGCTGAACTTCTGTTCTGTTATGGGTTTAGACCAGTTTCAGATCACTTTTATCATAAAAGTCTAATGTCTGTATCTGGCCTCAGGGGAATGGCAAGTTTCCTCCATCCCTCAAGATCATGCCCAAATCAACCGATCTGGGGCTGCCTTCCTTCACAGGTCATTGGAAAGGATGTTTAACCTGTAGCCAGAGCTCTAGCTGGGGTCTTAAAAATGTGAGTTCACATCTCTCCTCTGCCCTGGGTAATACTAAGCAAGTTACTTAACACCACATTTTAAATGTATTTATATGCCTGACTCCCATGGGAAAAAAGGTGCCTAATTCCCAAAGGCTCTTAAAAATCTCACCCCAGACCTCAGTGTGCCTCACTCATCCATCTGCAAAATGGGACCAGTAGCACTGCCCCACCTCACAAGAGATAGCATCAATATGTTACAGATGTTGAGGGGTCTGTAATGGAGGCAGGTAATGACATTTAATGGATACAAGTCACACCTGTTATTTCAATATTTGCTAGGGAGCTCCGGTTACCAGTGAGGCTCTGCTCAGGTTCCCATAATGACCCCCCTCCTGAGTTTTGTGTTTTCATAACTATGTGCAGCCTTCCCCTTTTTGCTGGAATACGAGTCAAGTCTGTGCTAATTAGCCTGCCTGCAGTGCTGTGCAAATGCAGCTTTGCTGGCACCAGTTCAGGTAGCAGGCGTGCACATGAGTGCACTATTGGTGCGATAAGTTTGCAGCTGTAGATGTGCTCTGAGCATAGTTGTACTCTCATAGCTTGGGATTTGGGTCCATGCAGGTTCTATAGAAAGCACCCTTGTCTTTATGCTGTGGAGACTGGGCTCTTCAGAAGCTGTGTAAATGGGGAGGAATGGGAAGGGGAGGGGAAAAAACCACTAACAAGTTTTTGTTGTTGTTGTTTTTTAAACCTTAATGGCAGTCACTCTCTTCAACTTTGCCTGCAGGTTTGGTTTAGTTCTGGATTGGTTCCAGCATGGCCTTGCTTTACAGCAGGGGATTGGTGGGGTGTGTGTGCGCGCATTTCCCTTTTGCCAATGTGCCTCTGCCCTCCATGGCCCACCCTTAACCCACCTGCCAGTTTATCTTTCAGATCTAGGTGAATTTGCTGCTGCATGTGTACATTCCACTTTAAAGGCTAGATGGAGATTACTCCACTTCATGCAGGTCCTCATGCTGCTGCCAGACCATAACTTTCTCCTCCCCTTTCCTCACAGTTATCTTCTCATTTCTGCTGAAATGATCTTCAGCCTAGTGCTCAGTTTATAAGTCGGGGCAGCTTCTCTGATATCTCTCCCGTAGGACACCGGCACTGCCTCTTTCCTCCTTCCCCAGCATCAGATTCATTGAAGACCATCAGGATTGTTCTAATGTTGCTTCTTTTTTTTCTCAGCTGGAGATCGAACTCCTTCTAGAAAGCAATAATGACTGGTAGAAGTATAAGCTCCAGGCTTGGCCTGTTCTCACCAGCACAGAGCACTTCCCCTTGCTTGTAATAAGTAACCCACTGGACATTAGCTCATGGGGGAACACCCCTCCGTCCAAGGGTGCCATCAGAGAACCTATTCCTAGGGTACCATAGGGCAGGGGTGGCCAGCCTCCAGCATGCGTGCCACTAGTGACAGGTGCCCTCTGTGTGGCATGTGACAGAGCAGGGAGGGGACAAGCAGCACAGTGGCAGGTAAAGCAGGAAGCAGAAAGCAGCAGATTGGGCAGGGGAAGAGGACTGGAGTGACCCTAGGGCAGGATGTGAGGCTAATTTTTGGCATTCCTATCAAGGCAAGGGAAGGGGAGACCCACAGAGTGAGTTTAATGCTCATGCCCACCAGAGGGCAGTAGAAACACAACAATTGAAGTGAGTGACTACAAGCCAAAGTGACCCCCTCCCCCCCTCAACCATCCCCTAACAAGGAGGGAAGAGTTGTGCTATGTCTATATATGTAGGTCTGTACTAGATGTATATACTGCCCTTCCCAAAAAGGCTCAGGGCAGCTTACAGTATAAGCGAAAAAGGACCTAAAATCAAAATTAAAATAGGAACATAAGAGCAAACCTCCCCACCTGTAGCAAGAAGCCAAATTCGGAAGCAACCCCCTCCATCCCCTGGCTCTCCTGCTCCCAACCTTGGAGACCACCTACATGCCTGCCTGAGCAGCCTCACCTTCCAACCCATGTCCAGTACAAGCAGGTTTCCCCCACCCATGGCGCTAGCATCCCTGTTTACTCCCAATCGGCCCCTGACTTCACATGCTCTTTGGAAGTGCCTTGATGTCACCATTGCTTCTGAAATGGGATAGCAGGCTATGGTACTGGTGTGGGAACTGAGCATCTTTGGGGCTGGCATGGAGGGAGGTGAGGAGTGTGATGGGGGGCTGTGCA
>NW_005842259.1:301318-313117 GCF_000455745.1 Alligator sinensis | reverse complement strand
ATGCCGAGAGTTATTGCTCCTGCTCCCCTCTGCTTTCCCCCTGCCCCTGTGCTGTATGTTTCAACAGGAGTTTCTCAGCGCTGGCAGTGCGCTGTCAGAGCTCAGCCTGGGTGCTGTGCCAGACTGGTAGGGTGGAGGGTGCAGGTTCCCTCTGGGCCTTTCAGGACTTAATGATGAGGGCTCTGCCAAGTGCCTTGGAGGTGGGGTGGGTTCAGAGACGCTGGGGAGGGGATGCAAAGCATCCCTATTGCAAGCTCAGGTTTTATATCTTGCCTGTGGTGGTGGCACACAAGAGCATGCATGCATGTGTGTGTTGCCCCTTACTCCAGGGGTGATGGGCTGCCTCCTGGACTGTGAGGCAAGATGAGGCTGCCTCCTGGACTGCGATCCAGACCCTCAAGCAAGTCAGGGTGAGATCTGCTCTTGTCCTGGATGGCAGAGCCTCGTTGCAAGCTAAGTGCTTCTCCGAGTACAGGGCCCATTCCCTGGAAGGCACACTTCCTTCCCGCCAGGTCAGCAGAGAGCCAGCCATGGATGCTGTACTATGGGGAAGCTGTATTTCAGTGGAGAAATGGAGCTTGGGCTCTGACATCTGGCTCATTATTAAAGGCCTGGTATACTGCCAAACACTCCTCAGTTAGCTTCCACTGGAGAGGGCGTTCTCTGTTGTCCGCTTGACCCTGTTGGTCAGCGTTGCTATGCTGAGAAGGGCTGTCGCCTGCCACCCCAGAGGTGGGCACATCTTAGCAGGGGGCACCAGCCTTCCCTCTCAGAGGTCATGTGCGCTGGGAGCCTGGGGGAGGAATGGAGCTGATGAACTGAAAGTGGTTTCTCATTAAAAAAAAGCTGGGAGAGCTCCTCTGGGATCTGGCTGTGAGTCACCCCCCCCCAATGAGCCCACAGCCCCCTTCTCAGGAAGTGAAATCAGGTTGGCAGAGACTTTCTCTCTCTCTCTCTTTCTCTCTCTGTTTTAGTAGAGGGTCTGTGCCTGTGCTGCTATTAAAGATTAATACTCCAGCGGGACTCCTTGTTGGAAGACACTCGAATGAGGACAGGAGACTGCTCTGGGGCTGGCTGCGCTCTGCCTCGCGTTCCTGCAGCTGGTGTAAAACCCTTTGCTGCTCCCTAGTTCTGGCTGCGCAGCAAGGGGCAGCTTTTCTGCAGGAGAGGTGGGAACAGGAGCCTGCTCTCATGCTCAGGGCAGCAGCAGACTGGCAGCTGGTACCCGTGGGGGAATCCTCCAAAAGGGGGCATTAAGTCCTGCTTGAGAGGTGTGGATACAGGGCCAGTGCCATCCCCTATGAGCTGTGCCAGCAAGGACTGGCTGGGAGGAACGGAGAGGGAGAAGGCTGGCTAGGGCAAGCTGTGCCCTCCTCCCCTCTGCCCCCTCTAGGAATCAGCTGCCCATGGGCCATACTGCAGCCCCACAAGGGTGCTGTGCAACACTGACCCTTTCCAGGAAACAGGGCCTGTTCTCCAGCAGAGTCCCCCCAAGGTAGACCTGGGGGGGTGAGGGGGGATGGGAAGAAATGTCTCCACCTGCCTCTGCTATCAATTCCCTTCAGCTTTTTGGTCCAAGTGCATCATGCCATGGCAGCTACAGTTTCCCTCTCCCTTTTGGTGGTGTGACTGGATCTCCTTGGGCCCAGGCAGAGACTCGGTAGAGGTGCTTGTGAGATGCCCAGTGAGCGGCACCTGAATTTTCAGTGAAGTTACCCATGCTCTCCTCCTGCACCAGGTTTTCATGTAACCGCAGGCCTCTGAGGAGAGCCAGGAAGTCACCAATTAATTGCGGTGGATGGTACATCCCAGAGTTTGGCAGAGATACTGAGAAGCTGGGATCTCAGGTTTGATAGGGCTGTGAACAGGTGAGCAAATGCTCTCATGACTGCGAGGCCTAAGCAAGCACCTGTGCAGCCATGACATGGGTGGTGGACTTGATGGTTCTCCACTGTCCCTGGCAGAAGCCAAAGTTTGGTCCTAGGATGCCTGTGCTATAATTGGCATTACCACAGTGATGCACCAGCCTGGCAGCATGGCTGTGAGTCAGGGTGTGAGCAGATTTGTGGGGAAAGGGGGAGGTGGGCTGTGTCTGGTTTAGGGCCTGAGCTGGTACTGGGCTGCCTATGGGACACGGTGGGCTGGGTCTGGCACAGAGCATGGACAGGCTTGTGCCAGGCCCAGGGATGCGCAGTCCCTCCTGACCCACTTTGTACCCCACTTAGCCTTTGTAGTTTTATAAATGGCACAGAGCAGAGGCTGCCTCCCACGACAAAGCTAATGATGTCTCCTGAGCCCAGGGAGTTCGTCATCTTTCTTCCCCTTATGCCACGAGCTGTTCTCATCTCTGGGAACAGCACTGGCAAGCATGGAAAGCAGAAAGACGGTGTCACTTTGTCCCTGTCTCTGGTGACGGGCATCAGCGTTGCCCCTTTATACTCGGAGCCCTGCACCCCTTCGTACCAGCAGTCTGCTGCGTGGCCCTCACCTGTGGCCAGGGCCTGGTCGGACTGCTAGGAGCCTCGCAAAGGAAGCAGCTTGGGCAGATGGGCAGCATCAAGTGAGGAGAAGGCTTTTCTTCTTGCCACGCCTGTTTCCAGGGCCTGCAGGTATACAGTGCCAGGGTGAGCGCTTCCCATCAGAGCAGTTGCCCCAGGGCTGAGAGAGGTGCAGGGTTGGGACAAGAGGAGTGGATTACTGCTATGCCTGCCTTGTCCTCGTCACTGTTTGAAGCTCAGCATTGCTGCGGCCAACCCAAGCAGTGGCCGTGGTGGGGCTAGGGCCAAGGCCAGGCTCCTTCCTAGGGCACCAGAGGGGGGCCCTGGTTGCCTCTTCTCCTTCCATGGAGGTCTGGAGGGGTCTGCAGGCACAGGTAGGAAGGTGTCTTAAATTCACATTTCCTAATGTCTGCCTTGCTCTGTTTATTGCAACCAGAGAAAGAATTGATCTGCCCGCCAGAGGCCTTCAGTAACCCCGGAGTGGTGGGGGGCAGTCTGCTCTGAACATGACATTGCCAGGGTGGCAGGAGCATGGGGAGTGTCAGCAAGCCTGTGCTAGGGGAATGTGACATGTCCTTCTGTGTGAAGTTGGGGCCCACTTGGTGCATGGGGGAGGTGGAGCCGGGGATGATGCCTCTCCATGCTTGCCTGTTGGGACGCTCAGCTCTCAAAGGGCTGCCATGGCGCACTTCGCTGGTACCATCCTGACACAGGAGGCAGGAAGACCTTGAGGTTGTGTGAGCCCTTTTCCTTCAACCTTTCCATTCCCCTAGCCACATGTGTCATGTGAAGGCCTTGTGATGCAGGTGACACATGGCAGGTGTCTGCCTTGCCCCGTGACACAACCTTCCTAAGCATCTGAGCTCAGCTTCCAGCACCTGCAAGTTACGGTGTGGGCTGGTGCTTGTGCTCTTCCGTGATGCTGTCATGCCACTGCTTTGTGCCCCACTGACACTCTGAGGTGGCCTCGAGCTGCTGGGATGTAGCTGTTCCCTTGAGCTGAGATGCTGTGAGGGACTGAAGGGAGAGAAGCCATGGGGGGAAAAACCAGCGGCACCTCCCTGTGGGCTCAGGAAGACAAGGGGAGGGCATGAGTGTGTGTCGTGAAGCCTTGGTAGGGCTGAGCAGCTACATAAGAAAGGTCTTCACCTAGGTTCCCCTCCCCGGGGCCCACCCCCAGCATCCAGCACTGGTGCCCAGCGGCTCTAGAGCTGGTGTGTCCCCTCCATCTGCAGGGCTGTGTTTTCCTCTTCTCATCAATCCGCTGTGGTTGGACCTGAGCATGCCCCTCAGCCAGAATGCTCCATCAATGCTTCTCTTCCCTCCATCCCACCTGGCTCAATCCCCTCCCAGGGGCTGTCAGGCCCCCAGTGTTGTAGGCGCACAAGAACAGCAGCGAGATGCGTGCCCAGTCTGGCAGTGGGTGGTGGGGGGGCACTTTTATTTTTTTCTTAGAACTGGAGAAAAATTTACAAATAACACTGACCCAGGCTTTGCAGGGCGTCTGGCATCAACCACCCATTGTCTGCACACCTGCCATACCCCCCTGTCCCTCTCCCCACCATTGCCACTGAGTCACATGTGTCCATCTACTGTCTGCCCCTCTCCAGTCCTTGCTCGCTCAACCCGTCACAGCCTGCAGCCTTCCTCATTCTCTGGGGCATAGTACCTGCATTATTATGATTTCAGGGGGGTCCAGAGTCTCAAAGAAACTGAGGCTAGAGTGAAGATGTGAGGGAGCCTTGCCCTTTTTGGGCACTGGTTCAATGCCTTCCCTGCATGGGAGCAACTGAAATTCATTGCCATCAGATCTCTGTATGGGGGAGAAGGCAGGGTGAAATGAGTCGATGGCTTCATTCCAGCTCCTCTGGGGATGGATGGATGGATAGGTAGCTGCTTGCAAGATACCCCTGAAAATACAAGTTCTCATGGAAGACCTAGTGCCATGAGGGTAGGAGATGGAGAGGGTGACCAGCCTGCCCAGGCTTGGCTTGGCCTGTGTGTGCTGCCCTGTCTAGGAAGACCACACTGATGCTCTGTCATGGGTACCACTCACTAGGCAAGAAAGGGCCAGGAAGCCAATACTGTACAGCCCAGTCCAAGAACAGCTGGCCCAGCCCATGGCATTAGCAAGAACCCAGTTGCTCAGGAGAAGCTTGGCCAAGGAGGACAATGCATAGTGTAAGGCATTCACACGATGCTGTAGGTGGTTGGTGGTTTGCATTGAATTCTAGCTCATCAGAGCCCTGCCGCCAGGCAGCACTTATTGAAGAGCAGGCAGCAGAGCTGGCAGGTGTTTCAGCTTATGCACGGTCCTAAAGGGCTGAGCACTGCTGCCAAATCAGCAGTGGAGATGGGGAGAAAGCAAGCCAGGACCCAGGCCTTTCCTTTTCTTTTCCCCTCTCTAATGCTAATTCACTGCTTCCTCACTGTTCTCTGAGGAGGGCGGGCTGGGGGGAGGTGAGGTGGGTAAGAGGTAACTCATTGTTGACTGTGTACATTACAGAGCTTCTGCTAGGAGCTGAGCCACAGAAACCACTTATGAGGTGACTGCTGCTTCGAGCTAGAGGACTGACCCCTTAGCTCAAGCAGTAATAGCTCATGGTTTTAATGGTGATGCCCAAGTTCTCATGGGGTAAGGGCTCCTGAATCAACCCCACAACTCATATGTGTGGCTTGGAGCTGCTGTTGGCCAATCTTTCTGCCGTGTCTGTACAAAGAGCACATGTCAAGTGATGGCGGAGTAGATACCATTCTCTTCAGCATACCTTGTCCACACATGGGAACACACATTACCCCAGTACAAATAAAACTCTGTTGAACAGGAGTGGGGTTAAGGAAAGGCGACTAAAATCAATGTGTGCAGGAAACAAATGATCAATGCAACAAAAAGTCCCAGACTCTTGAAAGGGATGAGGGAAGCAGTTTCCAAGTGCCTAATTCCTCACTTGGCAGAGATTCTTGGGTGGGTGAGTCAGTGTCAGTGTAGCCCCCTTCTGTCTCTCCACAAGGCAGGAGAAAGCTTAGAGTAGGTTTGCTCTGCTTCTCCCCTGCAACAGCAGCATAAGACAGTAATTCCTGGCCTCAGGGGGCACAACCCCTCAAGGGCCAGGCTGAGTGCTACATGAGAGCCTCCATGTTGTCCTGGCAGGCACTTCCTTACTCAGGAGTTTTCTAAGAAGAGCCAGCCTGTTGATACCTCAAGTACCTCCACACAGGGTGATGGAGAGATCCAGGGGGAAGACGCAGGGAGTAGTAAGAATAGCAGAAGAGTGGGGAGAAGCAGCCTTGAGATGAACAAGAGTGAGGCTCAGAGAGCCCTGCTGGATGGGCTGGGCTGAGTGGTGGCCACTTTCTGGCAGCATAGGACTGATTCCAGGTAGATGGTGGTCCCTGTCTGCCACTGTTCCATGTGCAACCGGCTTCCCAATTGTGTAGTAAAGCCAGCCCTCCACAACAGTACCAACTAAAGCAGCCAAAGCCCCAACTGCCACTTTGACATGGCACTGCTGGGGCTTGATGAGCAGTGCCATGCCCTTTTCTGGGGTTTCCTCTGGAAATGGGGAGCCACGTGGATGGCAGGAGAGGTGCACGAGAGCAAAACTTCAGCTCCTGAGTGTCACGTCAGTGTCCTGCAGAGGCAGGGCCCCACAAGAAGCAGCATGTAGTGAAGAAGAAAGAACATGAAACTGCAGCTTCTCAGGAACAAGAAGTGGCTGAGGGTGAGGAGCAAGCCTGATGAGTAATCGCATTCAGCATAGCATAGGTGGGTTGGGGGCAGCACATGTCCTACAGTGCACCCCTAGCTCCACAGGAAAGCCAGAGTATGACCCACAGGGCTGGGACCTGGTGGGAGATTGCTTCAGGGCCTGGCGCTACAGGTAGCTGGAGACAGAAAGGGTCCACAGAAAGTGTGACAGAGGGGAGATACACAACTTTTGCATCCTTTACACTGTGACATCTTGACGGTTCTGCTGGATTTGCAAAGCCAGTGATCATGAAATTATTATGCCTTATCAAGACAGCCTCTCACAGGAACTTAAAACTGATCACCATCACCTCTCTAAGCCAGTGGTCACTGTTTACACAGGTGGTACTATGCCTTGCTTTGTTCCATACTTCAAGAATAGTTTCTTCCCCAACCGTTAAAACCACACCTAGGATCCAAGGGTGCAGGATGCAAAAGAAGATACAGATTCAGTTACGCTATTATTAGAAACATTCAAAAATGGGAGGGGAAAAAAAGCCCCCAAACCCAGTACAGGCTGTTTGCTAGAGGAATAAAGGGCTCAGCAGGAGGTAAAGGGAGACGTCTAAAATTCATCTCAAGCCCTTGACAGCTGCTTGTTTGTACAGTTATTTATACTTTCGGTACTTGTGATTCTGTCGCCTGGTTTAAAAATGACATCAAGAGGAAGAGGGAGGGAACAGGGTAAGTAGGCAAACACCAAGGGACTTACTGGTTGTTGTTCGCTCCCATCTTCTAAGAGTTGTCGTTCCCCTAAGAGGTCTGTGCCTCCCTCTAGCAATGGTACAATGTGATTCCACGGAGAACCGCACTGGAGTCTCCTTGGCTTCCCTCAACACTGACCAGTCTGCTACAGAAGTGAGATGATGGACAGGTGAACTGGAAAAAAGCCGTGCATCAATCACAGGACAGCATGCATGCCTGGTTCACCATGCACGTTAACCAAGTACTCTGGGGGGGAGGGGGAGTGCGTGGTGTGTCGGTTCTGGTGGGTCCTCCCACAACCCTTCTCTTGTCTCCTGCCACACAACCTAGCAATGCCAGCTGTGATAGGCAAGCAGCTCTGGTACCTTGCAATCAGGTGTTCTCGACTGGCTAACTGCCAGCCCCAGAGGCTGCAGGGATATTAAAAAAAAAAAAGAGAAGATGAAGGTCCTTTTTAGACGGTGACCTCAGTCTTGCTATTGGTGGAGAAGTGCCGCTGGGGAGGGACATAGTGGGACGGCGTCTGGCTGAAGACCTCAGGCAGCTTCTCAATACTGAACTGGCGCTTGGTGGCATAGACCTGTCGGCGGATGTCAGGGTGGTGATGGTGGTGGCTAGGGTCCCAGCCTCCCTTGAAGCCAGGGCTGGCTGCCAGGGTGTGCGCGTTGGTTTTCACCACTTTTGCCTTCTGCCCAGGTGTGGCCAAGCCGACCAGGGGGTAGCCATCCTGCAGGGTAGTTGTGTCTTTCTGATGCAGCCCCATGGGTGGGAAGGACAGCGTGCCTGGTGGTGGCATGTCTACGGCAGGAAACCGCTTGTAGAATTCCTCTGGTGCGCTTTCTGCAAAAGAGCAAAAAGATCAGATAAAATGGAGGACACCCAACCCCTTCCTGGACCGAAACGTTCTGATAGGCACGAAGGTAGCCCCTCTGTCCGCTGGGATGACTTCTCCCCCTCCCCACCGTCTGACATCCTTGGTGGCAGCTCTCCATGAGACAAGACCATGAGGCAAACCAGGGCCCGGTGGGCCAAGGGGGATGACCTTGGCAGGCTGGGTGCATCCCGGAGGCTGACTGCCTGGAAAAACAGCGTGTCGGAAACATGCAAAACTCCCAGCTTGTGATTGGCTCATATGAACATTCCGGAACCTTGTTAGGTTCCTGCCTGTTGATAGGTTCAGAGGAGGCTTTGGAATGGTGGGGAATTTTGGATGCTGATTGGGTGGTGACCACATGACCTCTCTCCAAGTCATTCCCTGTTCCATGAAAGCAGCAGCTTTCCCTCCTCAAACCGCCCCTGCCCTTTGTCGTCCCGGTGGGACCCCGGGTGCAGCGCTCCCCCAGTAATGTCAGGATTTGAAGTAAAATTCAGTCTGACTCCTGATCTCATGATAGAGCTCCCAAGTCTTGGGATCCTTTCTTCTGGCCCCAACCGAGCTGTGTCCAGCTGCAAAGTCCCTGAGAGCCCTGGTGGGGCCAAGCCGTGGGGGTGGCGTGGGGGTGCAGGGAGCTCTGCCAGGTCAGCACCGAGCCAAGGCCACAAGGGGTGGGGGGGCTGCTCAGGGCACATCTGCGATGAGTTGGAGGAAGGGGGTTAGAACGGAGCATCTTATGATTCACATACCAAATCTCTTGGTTTTTTAAGAGTTTGTCTCTTGATTTGTGACACGGTGGGGTTGGCAATAATGCTCCCTGCAAACCTGTGCTAAGCTTTGCCTGAGCCCAGCTACACTTGCACCTCCTCCCACAAAAGTGTGCGTAAGAGCCATAGCTGGAGGCTGCATTGTTCTCCGTCCTGTCACCAGTGCTGTCCCATTTCCTCCCCATCTCATCCCACTCCCACTGGCATTTGTGAAATCACAGTTGCTGCTGTCACTGGGGTGTGGGATGGCAGCAATATGGTGATGTCACCCGGCGAATTGGGTCAAAGAAAGGGGGAGGGAAAGCAGCACTCGAGGAAGCACAGTTGGGTGAAGCAGCTCCACCCTGGCTCCGGACTTGTGGGTGTGGCAGCACATACCTACAGCCTTGAGCGTGGCATACTTGGTGTAGTCTGGAGCCTGGAGGGGCATGGTGCTTGTCATCGGCAGGCGGTTGCTGTGGGAGTGTGGCAGGCCAATCTGGGGGACTATAGGGGTGCTGACCACAGCATTATTCAAGTGCATCTTATCTAGGAATGGAAAGAGAGATAGCAGAAGAGAGAGGCATAAGAGTCTTGTATCGGGTTTAAGGCTAGTCTGACATCCTGTGTAATACAGGCCATTACATTCACCCAGATGCTCCTAACTAAGCCAACATGCTTTAGTGGTCCAGAAACACATCTATGATATGAAGACTTTGAGAGATGGAGAATCCACCATTTCCCTTGGTAGTATGGTTCAATGGATATCATCATCCCTGTTAATGCCCTCTTTCTCATTTCGCTTTGTCTGGCTGCAGCTTCCCAACCTTGGTCCTCCTCATACCTTTCTCCACCAGATTCATAAGATCTTCAGTATCTGTTTTTCTTCTCGCTGTGGACTCATTTATATGCTGAGATCATGTTACCCCTCCCTCTTCTGTTTGACAGATTTAACAGATTGAGCTCTCTCTCTGTCTCTTTCTCTTTCTCCCTCTCTGAAAGGCATTTTCCCCAGTCCTCAAACCAGTTTTGTGGGTCTTTTTTGTACTTTCGATTTTCCAACATCCTTTAAAAATGTTGATGCCAGTACCAGACACTATGTCCTAGCATGATCACACAAAGGTTCAATGCAGAGGGAAAAATCACCTCCCTGATCCTCCTTCCTTATTTATACATTGCATTAGCCTTTCTTTCACAGCATCACACTAGAAGGTTGTGTTGAAACGCTTGTCTGCTACAACCCTAAATCCTCTCCAGACTCACTGCTTTCTAGGAGATATTCCTCCTCCCTCTGTAGGTATCACCAGTGTTCCTTGTTACTTGATAAATAACTTTGCTTGAGGCTGTATAAAATGTTTTTGAATTTTAATGAGATTGGGCCTTCTCAACCCCAACCATCAGTTCTGGGTAGTCCTTTCTGCCAAGACACCCCACATCTGAGCCTCTGCCTCCTGAGCCATCAGTGATCTGCTTTTATAGACAATATCATGTTTATATGCTTAATGAGACGGATGCCTCAGAGACTCAAACCCAGGCTCCAGAAGGTTTCGTGAATGGGGCTTTGGTTCTACCTTGGCTGCAAGTCATGAGAGACTGAAAGCCCTCCGTGACGGAGAGAGAACTGGCAGGCCCCATGAAAGGACTTCCAGTTCTCAGTCCAAGTAGGACGCAGTGTCCCAGTACTGTAGCGACGACGTTTGGTGGCCGGGGCAAAGCCTGCCCTCGCCCCACACACAGATCTTGGGGGCACATGCCCCCCATGCTTGCCCAGGACTGCACACAGTAGTGGGAGCTGCCCTCCCCCCGTCCCCATGCCACCCCAAACAAGCCACCTGTGGCTCTGTCCCAGGCCCTGCCCCGGCTAGCCATCACCTGTTGGCACTGCTTTGCTTTGGTGCCTGGGGCAGTCACCCTGCTTGCCCCCACCCTTGCTACAGTACTGCACTGTCCCTCTGGTGCTGACCAGGCACCAGAGCAGCGGGGACAAGGGCTGCACAGCCCTCAGGGAATGTATGTCATTCCTAGAATAGCACCAGGGCTGAAGCAGGCTGGTGGGCAGCATGTGAGGGAAGCTGGCACTGTGGCTGCCTGGTGCACATTTGTTCTCCAGGGCTCTCAGGCCAGCGTCATTCCCCAGCCCTGGCTCCAGAGCAGTGTGTTCACCCTCCTCCTTGAGCCTGGGACAAGTGTTGCTGGCAGATTGACAAGATCCTCCTCCCCACCCCCAGGCAACTCGGTGTTGAAATAAAAGGGCCAGTGGGTTAACAAGCAATTTCCCCGGGTCACACGGACCGGGAGCGCTGTGCCACTGGTGCCGCCTGGCCTCTCCATCCTCCTGCTGTCCAGATGGTTAACTGTAGAGATAAATCTGCTGCTCGGTGGCATGGAAGAGACACCTCCCATCTCTGCCTGGAGGCATGTTGCCTACGGGCACCTCCTAGGAGTCACTCAGGCTCCATGTATACTGCAGTCTCTTCAGTGTTTGCGCAGACAGCCAGGACTGGCTTTAAACTAGCTTGCTCAGGGAGTGGTAGCTGCCTAGCCATCACCTCATGGAGCACAGTGTGGGCAGCAAAACCCACCTGAGGCTCTACCCTTGTCTCCTGGCTTTGTTTTGCAGGCCGTACTGAGTTCTGCTTGGCCAAAGCCACACAGCTATTGATCCCTGGGCCAGCTGGGTTCAAGCTGTGTCCGGTGTGTCTATCCTACCCAGCAGGGACTGTTTTGCAGAAGGACATGAACCTCGCTACCAACCTCAACGCAGCACTGGGGCTTGCTCCAGTTTCTGGGAGGCAGCCTGACACAAGCACTCCTGCTCTTAAATGACAAGAGGGAGGGAGTGAGACCCTCCTACCCCTTCTCCTCAAGTGATGGGTCCTACCCTTCTTGCTGCCTGACTGTGGTGTCTTCCCACCCTCCCTCCTCCATGCTGTGTTAGCCCCTGTGTCAGCTGGCATGACTCTGGCAGCCTGTCCGAGCCGGATAACTGCCAGTGAGTTCTGACCTGTAAGCCATGCATAGATGCAGGCTGCTGCCAGCGCAAGTGTCACTTCCTATCCTTCAGAGAAGCAAGCAGGGGCCTGTCTGCCTGCAGGCCAAGGCATCTCCCCTGAGGCTGTTGCATGGACAGCAGGGAGCATCCTGGGGAAGGAGAAGGGGGCACACATGCCACCGAGGCAGTCATCCAAAGCTGCCAGCCTGTAGCAGAGGCAGGCCCAAACAGAGCAA
>NW_005842259.1:275640-301035 GCF_000455745.1 Alligator sinensis | reverse complement strand
TCCCCCCCCCCCCCCCCCCCGCCCCTCCCCAAGGCCTTGAGCAGCACTTCATGCCCTACTTTAAATAAACCCACCACAAAACAAAGGAAACAAAGCCCTGGCTCTGAAATGCTCTCTTCCCACACCTGTCCTGAACTGCCAGGCCTCTGAGCCGCTCCCTGACCCTGACTGCTGTGCTTATGACACCGTGCCCTTCTCCCAAGCCCATTTGGAAAAGTAGAAAGAGACTGGAGGCCTTCCGCTGTCTCCAGACTGGTCGGAGATGAGCTCTTACCTGTGCCATTCCTGGGGGATCCCCGCGTGAGGCCCTCACCAAGCTGGAGCTGGACACTGCCTACGTGGCCGTCTGCCATGTGGTCGGAGGGGCTGTGGCCTGGCTGCTTCAGCAAGTCTGTGAGAGTCCTGGAGAAGACACAAAGGAAATTTGCCAGCCAGTGTCCTAGGGACGGAGTCTCCGAGTCTCCTCAGCTCCTGGTTTTGTGCTACCTCCGTTTCCCCAGTGCACCTCGATTTGAACCAAGGGAAAGCCTGGCTATTCCCACACGGGGGCTCAGTGCACCTCTGCACATGAACCTCAGCTTGGCCCTGAAACACCTACTTCTCTTCTACAAGTAGGCTACTACATCACTCTTCCACACCATCTCATCCCTATCCCGCTGTGCAGGCCTGGGTCTCTCCTGAACAGTGTCTCACATTTCCTGAAGCCAGCACCAGCCGGGGCAGAAGGGAGCCATCCTTTCTCATCAGACTGAGTCTCATTAGTGTGGCACACACTTGAGGCACTTCCTCTTGAAAAACACAAACAGCTTGGAAGGTCCCAGTAATGACAGGAGGGAAGCACCAGCCTCTGATTATCAAACAGACACCACGCACATTAATTACCTTGACACATGTGTGCACACACACACACAGTTTAACTAGTGTAACCTGTGGGTTCATGACAGCAGGGCACTTGTGCCGTCTTTTCTCACACATGCACGTGTGCAGAACATGTTCTGAAAGGAGCTCGAAATAAAAGTTTAGAAAAACTGAACATGTGGAGGCCAGGCAAAAGGTAATGGCGTGAGGGACACACTAACTGAAACACAGGAGTTTTAACGAGGGAGAGGAATTACGCAGAGTAATCCACAGGGATATAATTTCAAAAGTAAAGGGTGAAAATTAGGGGGAAACTGAGACTGAAGGGCTGGGGCCATTTCTTAAAAGCAATAGTTATCTGACTTCAGAGAAGGCTCCCAAGGGAAGCAATGGCAACCCCCTCACTTGAGTCATTTCAAACTGAAGTGGAGAAAGCTCTGGAGAATAGACTGCAGGGAATGGTGATGTGCCAGTAGGGCTGAGGATGAACTTAATCATGACCTTTCTTGAGTATTCTGCCCATTTTTAATGATCACTTTATTAATAATGACATTAAACATTAAACAGCATTGCATAAGACCTGTCTCTAATTCCTTTAACATTCATGTTGGAAGACATCTCAGCAGCGCCATGGTGTACGGGAGCTCCCAGAGCAAGGCACGTACACAGAAACTGGTGCAGCTACAAACAGCTGGTCTCAGGATACGATACGGATGGCTCTATTTCCATTGAAATTAGCATAAAAAACCAGTTTCTACTGCTAAAAATGGCCTTGTACTGGCTAGAGAGTGAGTGGAGTAGACAAGGACTGTCCAGATAGATCTTCTCTGTCTCTAACCCCCACATGCCCCTCACCACTTCTTTTGGGCCAAATGCCATGCCTGTCTCACATGCACTGAGACCATCAGCTAAACCTCAAGTATATGCAGGGTAACCTGGGACAGGACACTGGTTCTTGTGTTCCAAAAGCACAAGCAATGACTAATGAACTTTCTGGTGCCTGTGACTTGGGATAACCCTATAAGGGGCTTTCTTCCTCCCACCTGCTTCTGCAATAACTCATTATTGTACAAGTGGTTCTGAACACACTGCCTTATCCTATTCAGTTAATTGTGAATCTCCATCAATTACCAGTGCCCTTTTATAATTTAGCCACTAGAAGGTGGTATTAGCCCAACCACTACCTTGAGCAGGCCAGAGATTATAACCACATGAGGGCGGTAAGTGTGTGTGTGTGTGTGTGTGTGTGTGTGTGTGTGTGTGTGTGTGTGTGTGTGCGCGCGCGCGCGCGCGCATAATCACAGACACACCACTCTACCCTTTCCTCCTGAGCACAGATTCAATCCTTTTGCTCCCTATTTATGCATCTGTTCTGTTATGGACATTTCTCTTACAACCTAGCCCAGCCCTCCTCTCTGGGTGGACACCCACCAGCCTGTTGTGAATGGATCCAATTGATGAATCCCAAGTGCTCCTACATCAGCTGCTCACTGCACTCTTCTAGTCTGGTACACCCCCTCCAAGTTGGATCTCACCCATTCTGTCCACCTGAGGTCTTGTCCATGGTTACTGTCAGGCAGAGGCCCTCTAGTTTTCCTCTGTTCAGCCTGGTCATCTGACCTGTGGCTCCTCTTTGACAGAAATCATTCCCATTTTAAAGTCACTGACCTTTTTGCCACGTTTTACACTCCCAGCCAGGCTTCTCTGTAGAGATTTCAGGCTCTACAGGGAACCTGAACTACCTCAATCAGTAGCTGAGACACAATCCCTCTATGGGACTTTTCAGCTTCAGGCTACTGTCCCATGCCCTTGGCCAAGCAACTTTGTGTCCCACACCTCTCCCAAGCATGGCACTAGCTGGGATTCAGCATATCCACCCAACCCAGGACAAGGTTAGATATGTTCAGCCCTTTACCCAAAATGAGTGTCCTAACTCCAAATGGAGGATAGAGTTGAAGAATGGAAGTCGTAAAACCAAATGGAGTCCCCAGTTTGATGCAGACATATTCCACGGTATTCCAGGTACCACAAATAGGACATCAGTTCACCACAGTTCACTAAGGCCAAGCTGTCTGGGAACTCCTTAAATCTAAGAGCTGGGGAAACCCATAAGTGAAGTGCATAACCATGAGTTTTACTAGCCATATCTCCACTGCACAGGAATTTTTACAGCTCCGCCCAAACTGCTTATGTCCTGTCCAAGCATATACGCTACTCAACATAAAACCAGACAGAGTCCTTGAAGCCAGTCCCCTTTTCAGTTGTTCCAGTTGGTCTGGAATATGGAAGGGCTCCCATTTTCTGGGAGTTTATCAACCAAGATTCTTGCCTGTGTATTAATCTTGGAACGTTACAGTTCAATAATGGTTCTTCTAAGGGCATTTTTTCTGTTAATTCTCAGGCATCTTCTCTTGCTAGCCGGCTGTCCTGCCATTTGGTTTGGGTCTCTAGCTGCACTCTGACTCACTTTTCAGTGCCAAAGGAGGGACGGTTTGCTGAGGAAGACTAACCTAACCACAAATGTACATGAGGTCTCCTTTGACTTGGCATCTTTCCATTGGCACAGCTGCTTACAACTTTCTTGGTCCCATCAGGCTTCTTTGTGGTTGGGTGGTCAGGTCCACGTCTCTCATAACTGCTTTCATTTAGTCTTGCCTGGCATTTGTCCCCGGGTTCTCGTCTGCTCTAGAGCAGTCGGCAGTCTCTCTCGGTGGGGGTGGTTCACTTTCATTTTGCATCTGCAGACTGTTGGCAACAACTACCTCCATCCCATCCAGATGCTAAAAGGTCTGGCCACAGGAAGCTTTAGCACAGCTCATGCACTGAGCCAGTCCCAAAGGGAAATCACTGGATCAATCTGAAATGGTTTTAATTTCCTCCCTTTGTTAAAACGTTGTCACCTTTTTAAAGAACTTAAGAATTGCCATTTACTGGGTCAGATCGGCATATACCCATCTTGCCCAGTATCCTGTGCCACACAGGGACAGAGAGCGGATGCTGAAAGAGAGAGTGAACTGGGAATGGCCAGGGTTTTTTTTTCCACTGGTCCTCTCTCACTTGCAGCGTCCAGGATTTAAGGGCTAGGAAGTTCTGATTCAGAGGCTGTGCCCCTCACTCCCAGACTCAATAGTTAGTGATGCTCCTTTCTTCCAAGAATTTGTCTATCCCCTTTTTACAGCTAGAAGAGACCCATGGGTAACTTTCAATCAAGGTCTCTCCACCAACAGGTGGGACAGGTTTCTCTTGTGTCCCAGGCAATGGGAAGACATAATTGTTCCCAAGGGCCATTCCACACTAGGTAGCTGTCATGCTCTGCACTCATCTTAGTAAATCAGCACTCAGACAGACCTGTTGCATCTGGAAGTTCAACATATTTGACCTACTTTTCCTTAGGTCTTTATGTGAGAGAGAAAAGGCACATGTAAAAAATTCAGCATTCTTTTTTAAAATAAAAACCAACATCCCCAAGACCCTATGAAGCAGCGTAGGCAGCTGTTGGTAAGCAACAGAAAAACTGCAAAACCCAGCACCCATACAAGCAAAATTTAGCAGTTTGCAAAGCTCAGTGCTTACAAACAACCCACCAGGCACAAAGCATTCTCACAGCCTCGTACTCCTGAACACCCCTGAAAAACAAGCCAGGTATGCAATTCAGCATTAGCTTAACCCTGTACCTTAGGATAAGCTGTCTGCTGCAAAGATTAAATCTACAACTTCATCACATGAGCATCTCCTGAACTAAAACATCCAGCTCTGTTAGCCCATGGCCACAGCAGCTCTTTGCCTTATGTGGCCAAGCCACCATCACAGTGGGAGAACGCCACATCCAGGCCATTTTACCCTTTCAAAAATCCTGAGCATTATAAGACAGCACGATGCAACTCAACAGCAAACCTAGAATGCCACGCCAATGAGCACCCCTAGTAGTTGTGAGGCTCCCACCCCTAACAGGCTGGCACAAGCATCCCAGCTTTGTAGGAAAACCAACAACAACAAACCAATCTCAGTAGGCCCTACATGGATAAATCAGTGTGCATGGCTTCCCACTTGGCCAGAGCCCTGTGAGAACAAACCGGCATACGTGGCCTGGTGGCCTGGTGCGCTTGAGTGAATAGAAAATGATCAGCCTGCATAAGCATTGAAAGTAGTATATGTTTGGAAGAGATGCCAAGCTGAAGAAGGGATTAGAGCTGTGGCTCCAGTAATTCAGTTGACCTGAAGTCAAAACCAGCACCTGGCTTTTGGGGAGCTTTGGATCCAGACTGGATCTCTGAAAGGAAACATGGGCAATTCTTTTCTAAGCTATCAGCCAGAAGAGCAAGAGCATAGGAATCTGGGTGAAGGAGACAGTATGGTCATCAAAGACTGGAGCAGCAAATGAGTGACAGTCAGGTGACATTGCCCAAAGCTGGCAAGGATTCTTTGCCTCCATGCTCAGAGGGGAAGACGAAGGTCACAGGATGCTGACCAAGGAGGTGGGGTGGCAGGCGAGTCAGTGGATCACTGGACAAGTAAGTAGCATGGAGGCCCTCTGAGTGGGGGGACACAGTACTTCAGGGCTGAGCGATAGATTGCCCTGGCCTGCAGGGAGCTGCAGAATTCAGGCAGGGCCGAGACTGGGGGATGGGGGGAAGGACTGGACTGAGGTATTGGGAAAGCCGGGTTTCTGCCAGACTTTTGGTGGTTCTTTTCTATTCTGATGGTGCATAGAGGACCATTGCACCAGATACCTCGCAATCACTCTGCAAGAAATGGTCTCTGCTCTGCAGAGTTTATAATTCAAGGGCTGGGAAAGGAAACTCAGAGGAAGCAGTTTGCCCAAGGCCATAGAGTAAATCAGTGGCAGAGCTGGAAATGAAACCGCTGTCTGCTAAGTCAGCACAGGGCCAGGTTCATTGGATCTCCCTGCCTCTCAAATCATATGGGCATCTTCTGGCCAATCAGGTAGGAACCACTGCTCCAATTCAGGGTAGGTACCCTTAGGTGGATGGAGCAAGGGAAGTAAGATGGCTGGCGCTGAGCCATGACCCTGTCTATTAGTCTAAAGCAGGAGCGTTGAACCTGTTTGGCCCTCCTGGGCTGAATCTGGACTTCAGGGCTCCTTGTGGGCTGGATTTGGACTAACCTTTGGCTCTTGAGCCAGCCCAGATTGCTGTGGGGGGGTTAACACCATCATCAAGTTCCCAGCCCCTTCAGGAGCCCCATGGCCTAGGCTGTAATGACATTCCCGATCTAAAGCCTTCCTATGCCAGGAAATGTTACCCAGTATCAGCGTAACAGGGAGACCAGAATTCCTGCAGAGACTTTCATAGGAGCCCCTCTGTCCTGTTTTTTTCACTGGCATCAGGAGTAATTCATTTTCTGGCAGGCTTTCAAATATTCCTCAGTATGGAAGGAGCAATCTGAATCCCCCCAGGACCTGGTTAGGACTCCTTTCACCAATAAAGGAGGAAGAGCCCCTCCCCACCTGAGCCTTGCTCTTCCTCCTCCCCTCAGACATGGCAAATTAACAGGATTTTACCTCTCTAGCGCCTTTGCCCATCCCACCCTACTTGGGTCTATCATCACTGCAAATGCCACCGGCTAAATACACATCAGGAAATAGCATGCTGTCACTTCTGGCCTTTGGAAGGGAGAAACAGGAGCCACATTTAGAGCTCCCATCCTATACTTATGGAAGGAGAGATGGATGGAGAGAGACAGACAGACTGATGAAGCAGTGGGAGAGGGAAAGGAGGGGGAAAGGGTCCAATTCTGCTTTCGCACCAGTGTAAATCAGCAAGTCAGTGGGGGTCACAGCAATCAGAGCCAGGGGAGACTCAGGCCCAGGCATGTGCAGGAGGAGGTCCAAGCACTGTGCTTCGCTAATCATGCCCCAGTGCAGAGCACTCTTGGGCTAGGGTTTCTCCCACGGATGATTCCCAACAGCTAGTCCAGTCCAAACTGCACATCTTCCTGGCACCACAGTGCTGTGTGGTCAGAGGCGAACACAGGTTGAGGCCAGGAGGAGACAGGATGAAAATGGACTCCTTGTAATGTGATGGATGCAGCTGCCTAGTTTAGGGCTCTGAGACCATGACAGGCTTGGATGCTGGTGTCCTTGCTCTTTCTTGGCAACTTCTGACACTGAGTAGCCTGACAGGACCACAAGCACACACGGCCCTGCTCAGCATTAGAGAGGCAAAAACACCACATCTACTTCCCCTTCCTCTCCCTTCCCCAGATCTGGTCTGTCTCCCCAGATCTAAGCCACTTTAGGGAGTGGGACTGGCCGTCTCCTTGTTGTCTTCAACCCCCGGCCTTTTCCTATGGCAGAGGCTGTTTTTTGCTGGGGCTGGCAGCAGTGCCTTAACTCATACCAGACTGAGCTTTGTTCCCTGGCTTCCAGGGACAACTCCTGCTGCTTTTCGAATGAGGTTTAAGTGCAAACCACGACAGTCTGGCACTTGCATCTGTACAGCACTGAGCACAATGCCTGCCCTGATGTGGGTCCCTGGACACTGCCATTACACAGAGGATAAACACCACATTTACTTCCCCTGGCTCTCCCTTCCCCAGATCTGGTCTATCTCCCCAGATCTAAGCCACTTTAGGGAGTGGGACTGGCCGTCTCCTTGTTATCTTCAACCCACAGGCTTTTCCCTCAGCTTTCTAACTCACTCAGCAGTTGGTTCTTCCCTTCTGGGTCTCTGTTCCCTCTGCTACCACTGTGACAGCCTCATGGTGGGATCATGGTGGAATCTACCCTAAAGAACTGTCTGTTGCAGACCCACACACACACAGCTGTGGGGCAGAGTTTAAGAGATACAGTGGATCAGAAAAGTCCTAAGACATCTGGACAGAACTATGGTTACCATAGATATGCTTAAGAATTGATGGAAAACTTGCTTTTGCCTCAGGAAGACCTGCACTGGCCATTCTTGGGGTGCTCCATGAGCTGCTGCTCCAGCAGATACCTGGCCCAGTTGTCCTTCACAGTAAGCAGCTGGTCTGTACCATAAAGGGTCCAAGATGCTGCTGGAGCCCGCTACATAGACAGCTGTGCTATTCCATGCGTCCATGAGAATGTAGTGTAGAGCATGGGTGTCAAATTCACCTTGTGCCCTGGGCTGGATCTGGACTGCAGGGCTCCTCACAGACTGGATCCAGCCTGGACCATGCGGTGATGGCAGTGGCTCTGGCTCTGGCATGGAGCATGTGGTGCAGCTCTGGCTCCCATCTCACGTTCCATGCTGCAGTGGCAGCTCTAGCTCTGGCACAGGGCACACGGTGGTAGTGGTAGTAGCAGTGCAGCAGTGGTGATGGGAAAAGTGGCTGGAGAATGACAGGGCTGTATCAATCCTTGCTAGCCTGCCTGCTGCCAATTGCCATGTCCAGTGGCACCCAAAGTCCCTGGATTCTGTGGCAAGCCACTCTTCCCTGGCCACTTTCAATTTGTGGTGGTCCATTGGTAGCCCGGTGGTCCAGAAAGAGCAGATCCACTGGCCAGATCCAGCCAGTCACTCCTATATTTGACACCCTGGGTGTAGAGCTTGACCAATGCTCCCAGATCATAGAAAATTGGGCATGTGGCATGCTGACTATGACCAGGAGAAGGGCATATGCTGCCTGCGTCCCCAAAGAAATGCAATTTAGAAAAGATCTCAAGAGTCAGGCTTCAAGACCCCTTCCACAGCTCTTGGCTAAGGACCTGGTTCCCCCCCACAGCTGTGCTGCCTGACATCAGTGAGTTCCACCTCCTTCACCATGTGCCCACGCCACCTGGGTAAAACCAGAGCAAGGTTCTGTGCCTTCTGAAAGAGGCTGGAGTTAAAGGGAAGCCATGGAGAGTCACCACCTCTGGCTAGCAGTGGCTGTGGTGCGAGGTCACAGGAGACAGCCTCTTGCACCAAGCAGAGATCTGCTAGGTTCATTGCTGGTTGCATGCAGCCTGTTGCGTCAGTGGTTGCTGTCCACATCCTTTTCACCAGCGACTGTCTCCAGCCATGGCTGCAGACAGTGCCACGGTGCCACTTAAGATCTCTTTGCATACAGACATACACAAACTATCCTTTGCTTTCCTTGTGCAGTCCAGACTCTGTTGTACCATTACCAACCATCTGAATCATCTACCACTGCTAGGACACCTCACACACTCTCTCCTGGCCTGTACAGTTTTCACATCAGCTATTACGTTCTCCCTCCAGTGTCTTTTGCTAGAGGCCCCTGTTCTGGGACTGGTTCCCAGACTAGACAGCTCTTGCTGTTGCGAATGAACGGCATGCTTCATCAGGCCACCTGAGTTTCTGCTCTGTGATGTGCATGCAGTTAGGCATCCTCCACTCCGGCCCTGCACAGGCATTTTCAGCCTATGTCAATGGGGTGAGCACCTACTGGTACTGGCACAACTGAAGAGTTTCTCTCCCTTTTTTAGGTGACTAGCATGATTTTAGAAAAAAAAATTGTAGGGAACTGGCTGGAATGTGTATATTCTACTGGACCAAACTCTGGCCCGTTGACAGCCTGTCAGAGGCCCTTTATCACTAACAGAGATTTTCCTTTAGCCCTAGCTCTAGGAATGCTTTAGGAACCAGCGGATCCAGGTTCTGCCCTGACCTGCATTGCAAAAGTCCAAAAAGAATATGCTATACAAGACAGCAATAGCTATAAAGAGCTAAGGTAAGCAGCCAGAGATCAACTGCAATGCTCTAGACACTGTTCAGCTGGATACGTGGCCCTACTTTTGATGCCCAGAAGCAGCACATAGGAGGAAAAAAACCTTATCCCATTCCATTTGCTTATGCCCCAAAACCTGGATCTTTGGGGAAAAAGATCTGTTTAGTGATGACCCACATATTTCAAAGTACAGTCTCATGTGATCTCCGGGTATGCTTTTGGGGAATGGGACCCCTACCAGGAGGTGGAATTAATTATCACTTTATTCTGTGAATGCTCTGATTTGCATTAGTGGAAGGAGAAATAAAAGCACATTCTCTTTTTTGGAATGGCAGAATTAAGGCTACGAGTCAAAATCAGGCTTCCCACCAGGACGGCTCACAACTTAAGCCAGAAATAGCAAGAAATGCAGGAGAACAAGCAGGACCCAAGATCATGTGCCTGGAGAAACATATGGTGGTTATTTACCTTCCGTTCTCAGTACTGGCCTATGAAGGCCTGATTCCCAACAGCAGGCTAAGCATTTACATACCTGTTTATCACTGCTGGGTGTCACCGGCCTGACATACAGAAGTCTCTCTCTTTCTTACAAGACAACCCTGGTTGGCATTGTGCAGACATCAGGTACAGAACACAAGTGGAGAAATGGCCCCTGCCCTTTCATTAGAAAACTAAAGAGACCATCCAAGGCCAGGCATGGGAAAAGCATGTAGTTCACATCCCACCAGCTAGACCCGGCAGTGTCCAGCTCTTGGGGTCTCACTGAAGAAGCTCCTAGGGCTCAGATGGCATCCAAGTTCAAGGGTGCAGTTAGGGTATTTCGGTCAGGGAGCCATACAGTTACTGAACACAATATCCACCAGACAATGCTTGCTCTACCTCTTGGGGTTTCTAAAACGACCCTTCCCTTCACACACATATGCATGCACACATGCTCCTTCCCCTATCCCAGCCCCACAAAAAAACTCCTTTTCCCTCTTAGAAACGGTAACAGACTTTCTCCCTACGCCTGAGTAGAGCTGTGAAGGATGTGTTATGACAGGAGTAATTGCAGCACCCCTGGAGAAGGCCCATTTTCCATCCTCCCCATTGTCCCAGCCAGGGAAATGAAAGTGTACGGGTGTGCGCACTAACTAGCAACCCACTCAGCCACCCATCTGCCCGCGTGTGCACACCCCAACAGCCCAACAGTCTCCTCCCAAGGAGAAAAATAGCATCAGTGACTGAATGAAAGAGGAGTCGCAGTGGAGGGAGCTTGGCAGAGTTCGTATCGATTCTGTAGACCTGCCAGTGTTTCAGCAGACGACAGAGAAGGTGGAAGGGATGGGCACAGATACACAGAGACAGATATTTCCTTCCGGGGATGTGGATAGGTTGAGCTGAATCTGCACCCACCAAAACGTTGGGCTGCATGAACCAGTCAATCAGTTGTAGCCACACCCAAGCCCCAGTGGGCTCCTGGCTTCTTCCTACTGCTGAGGCCTTAACCATCCCTCAGGGACAGCTCTCGTTTCAACAGGCAGCTGACCCATGGCATTAAGGAAGGTGTCCCAGTCCTCTCGGCCTGCAGGGCTCAGTCCCCAAGAATCATCTTTGCCTGTTCCTGTCACCTCTTTAGCTTCTTGCGTCCTCCACTCCCTTTGTCTCTTCCCTTTCCCAGCCCTGCACTGCAGCTGCCTTTGAAAGGGTTTTGAAATTACTTTTCCACCCACCCCATCCTGCTTGACACCTATCACCTCCAGCTGCTGTGCTAAGTCAGCCCTTGCAGGGGGGAGGGGAGGTGGGGAGGAGCCTGCCTGGCAGGGACTGGCAGGAGGCACGGCTTCCACCCGTGCTGACTCACCGGCCACCAGTGATAGGGGCAAGGTCGGCCTTTGGGAAAATGGCGCCCTGGGCAAACTTGTATTTTGGCAACCCCCCCACCCCACCCCCAAGCCAGTGGAACTGCTGAAGGCAGAGGCAGGTAGGCAGGGGTGCGGGGGGCAGTCTGGTGGGGAACCAGAGTGGCATGGTGCACCAGGCAGGCTCGTGGGTGGGCACCACTGCTGCTGTGTGGGGAGCAGGACAGGTAGACTGGAGCAGGCATCACCCCACCTGCACATGCCCAGCCCGGCTCCTCCTGAGGCAGGAGGTGGGGGGCAGGTTAGGCTGGGCACCCCTCCTCCTGCATGGGGTGGGGATGGGGCGGGCAGAGGAGAAAGCACTGCTGTGAGTGTGTGCGTCTGTGTGTGTGTGGGCACGTGCGCCACGGTGCCCTGGTGGTCACCCACGTTGCCCACCCCTACGGCTGGCTCTGGACAGGAGAGTAGGGGCTACTGTACTTTTGGACAGAAAACACCAGGCATTGAACTGCCACAAAAAATTACAAGCCAGAGAGCACAGGGTGCCAAGCCCTCAATCTCTTCCTTGCCCCCAGTACCCCAAAGGCTGAAGATGCCATCAGAGCCACCCACCTGGTGGACCTACCTGTCCTGGTAGATCATTTCCTGGGGTGCTGGCTTTTTACTAAAGCCCTAATAAAACACCAACAATTAGATTTATTCCTGGACCTGGTTCCCTCACCAGCACTGCATGCTAGAACACGTACCTTGCAGATTGGAAACTCATGGAGGCTCTGGGGCAACTCTGAGACGTCTCTCCTTGTTGGTGCCATCCCCTTTTCTCCATACCTCTCCACAGCCAGCTGCCTATACTTTGCCCTCATCTTTGTCCCCCACTTTGTTTCATATCACAAAGCTGCCCCAACAATTTGGCATAAGCAGGGTTTTCTGCTAACAACAGCTCTGGCACTTAAATAGCAGGGGTGCAGCTGGTTTGGGCGGAGATGGCTTGGCACAACAGGGGCAGGTCCCAAGGCTTGAATAGCAGAAGGTGTTGCTTGTCAGGGAAGAGGGGCCCTGGCAGGGAGGGCTGTGAGAGGGCCCAAGAGCAGATCAGGAGAGGCTGCTGCAGGTCGGTAATGTGATGCATTGGCAGGGCTGTATGTGTGAGCCTTGCCCTCTGCCTGGCTCCAGCTGCTGCTATTAGCTGCTCATGTTGAGAAGCACTGAACTCACTGACACGTTTTATTTAATGCAACAGTAAAAAACAAGCAAAAAATATCTACCCGAGGAGAGAAGCTGCAAAATGTGAAACAAAAAAATTTGTGTCAACTGCATTGTGCCTATTCCTGTCCTCCTTTCCCCTCTCACAGCTCTGCCAATGCCACTCAGTCCTGACCGGCAGTGTGCCTTGCCACTCTGGTCACGTCCTACATCCTCTGCCAATACCCCTTGCTTCCAGCATAAAGCACCCATTGTTTTTCTGTTCCCTTTGCCAATGTGCCTCATCTCTGCCTTCTAACATCCATCCCCTGCTGCTCCAATCTGGCGAGACAAGGCCCCGTTGGGTGTGTGGCATCTCTGGGGAACCATTGTGATCACGTAGGGATTTGCCCAGGAAACACAATATACCAGTGAGCAAAGAAGGCACTGAGATGTATCAATGGTAAAAACATTGTCTACTTCAACTTTCTTTTTCACACCAATGTGCTTTGCAAGGAATGCTTGGAGAAATCACTTGACCAGATAGGAAATGCAGCTGAGTCTACTCTTCACACCACAGAGCTCTGATCTATCACAACATGACTAGTTCTGGGTCCCAACTAACAGATTTAAAGATGGCTTGAGTCTCTCTACACAACATTTCACCCTTCAGCATAGATGTATTCTGGAATACCACAGCCATACCAACTCAACAGAACTATAACTGCCTCCAGGCTACAGGGTGGAAAATCAGGATAGTTCCTTCCACCAAATCCAAGTCCGTGGCCTGCGGGGAGAATATGGCTGAGATGGCATTTGTAGCTGCTATATTATTGCAAAAAGTGTGGTAAGGTCCCTCCTGCCTGACTCTGTGGGCCTGATTCTCAGAGTGGTGTGAACTGAAGTTGGTGGAGCGGTGCTGTGCTGCTTTATGCCAGAGGAGGATCTAGCCTCCACACATGGCCAAAGCAGAACTGGGATGTCCCGCTCAAGAGATGACACAAACATCACACTTACTGCCTGGGGACAATTCACCATGCAGCTCCAGAGAGCACTCTCTGAAAGGCACATCACACTAGCTTCTTGTTATTGCCCATGAGTGCAACTCAGGACCCTTGGCGTTGACCCTCCTGTCCCATCCCAACATACTTCGTGCACGGAAGCCAAGACCACTTTGGGTAGCTCTGCCCTGGAGCTGCTGTCCTTGACTTCAGCTCTCTTGCTGCTCTCTCCCTGCCTGCCACAGTGGACCAGGTGGTCAGAGAAACAAAGCTGAGCAGGTTCCCTTAGGTCACCATATGAGCTGGATGCTGGCAACCCAGTGAGCCCATTACAAGTGACACACTGTTGCATTAACTGCATTTGAGCGGCCAAAGCAAACTGTGCCTCCCTGGCCATCCCCTCCTCTCACCAGCTCCACTGGTGTCACGAGCCAGGCTAGATCACATGGCCCCTATTCTGTCAGAGATGACAGTAACAGCGTGGTAGGGCACTGGCATTTCAAAGGGCTAGTACCTTGGGAGGCTTTGCCTTCCTGTTTTATTATGAGTATGTGAGCACGAAAAAGGGCCCGGCTCACGACCGGCCCACACAGGGTCCATCTCTGAAAGGAAACATGGGCAATTATCTCTGGCAACTTTGCCTTCCTGGTCTATTATGAGCACGTGAGCACGCGTGCGCACACAGACACAGACACACACACACACACACACACACACTGCATTTCACCATGGAAAGCCCCCAAGTTCCTTCTGCACACAAACCAACAACTATTGCGAATGCTACAGTACAAAGCACGTTGTGTGCCTCGAGGCTGGTACGTAATGCTGTGTCTGGAGGTGACAGAGCCCTGCCATAAACTGGGGGATTGAACCTTCCCTCCGTGCTTCTTGGGGGAAACATTCTCTCAGGGTGTGGGGGCGTGCTGAGTGCAAGGACTTCAAAACAAGCCGCCTTACAAAATGTCAGTGACTCCGTGTGTGTGTGTGTGTGTGTGTGAGAGAGAGAGAGAGAGACAAAGCGCATGCGCCAGCAAGGGGGAGAGAGAGTGAGGGACAGAAATGGGACAAGAAGTATGTTTATTTGAAGTCAGAAACAGAAATAATAAGACAGAAAGTGCAGCAAGGAGAGAGAGATGTGCAGCCATATGGGAGTTGAGAAAAGGAGGGAGGGAAGGGTGTGGGGTATGATGTTGGGGGAGATTCAGTAACCCTTTCTCTCCCTGTTGCCCCTTCACTTAGCTGGGAAGTGAAACCTCTTGCACTTGCTGAATAAAACAGAGGAGACGCAGAGAAAAACAGAAGAGTAGTTTGGTCCCATCAATGCCTACTGGCTCTCTCTCTTCATCTGTAATCCTAATCCCCCTCTCCCCAGCTCCCAGGTAATAGCAGACCCATCCAGTCTGAGGTTGCGGGGAAAGGGGTGTCTAAACTTTCTCCCCAGGGCAAGATCAACTTCATTCCCAACAGGGTTTGTAGCCCCACTTCCCTGAGACTTGTGGGTCAGTGTGTGTGAGGAGCATGTGGTCCACACACACACACACACACACACACACACACACACACACACTCTCTCTCTCTCTCTCTCTCTCTCTCTCTTCTGTGACATGACAGGAGCTATACAAAAGCTGTAACAAAGCTCCCTCCCAAAGCAGGTGAAAGCTGAGATACCTCCTGGTAGGAACTGAACTACATGGAGACGGACTCCCTTTGAAAGACCCCCAAGTCGCAGGGCTGAAATGTGAGCTTTGCATTCAGAATCACGGAAATTAGGGCTGGAGAAGGTCTCTGACAGCAGGTCATGTCTTGTCTGTCCCCACCACCCAGTGAGGGACTGTGGCCCTCAGTCCACCCTCCAGGGATCTGCCTGGACCAGGGCTTTCCTCGCTCCTCCCGGCAGACTGTTCCTTAGTTTAATAGCTCTCAGGTTGCTGATCTCCAGCCCAATTTCCCCTTCGTTCAGCTTCTCCCCGTGTCTCAGATTTCTACCCACTCTGAGTCCTCGGTGTTCTGGATGCTAGACTCACATCTTGATTTTCTCAGGGCCAAAGTCAAGAGGGCTCAGTGGGGGTGGGAGGCCCCTGCAGGGATATGGCATTTGACTTGAGCTTGCCATCTGGTAGAGAAGGAGACAATGCAACCAAAAGGAGGCTATGGAGGGTATCACCTTCCCACTGCAGAGGGCGAGAGATGGTGCGGGGATGCAGAGGGTAAGAGAGGGAAGGAATAAGGCCCCTTTTACCTGGACATAGTCATCTCCGTCTGAGGGCTCTGCGATTTCTCCAGGCCCAGCTTGGTGAAGATGCCTATCAGCACCATGATGGCCACGACACCACAGATGATATACACAATCATGTTGGTCTTGTCCCGAGTGGGGTCCTCATGGGTCTCATCCACCTGGGATGGCGGCTGGCCTGTATTGACCCAGTCGGGCGTGTCGTAATTGGAGCATCCGCTCTGGTCCAGCCGTCCATGCTTGAACTGGCAGCAGAAGCGGTACCCACAGGTCCCACAGCAAAACCGATAGATCCCTGAATTGCAATTAAATGGAGGGTCCCACTGCCCCATGACATCATAGTAACCAAGGCATCGGTCACCTCCTGGCATGACCTCGGTTGGGGCCACAGCGGTGTCTTCCATGGTAGGACCCAAGCTGGTGTTGGCTTTGCCTCCCTTTTGTCCTTCCAACTCAGGATCCTTGGTGTTAGGAGCCCTGGTCCAAACTCGCCCGGGGTCCAAGAGAACCAGACAACAGAATCCAAAGATGTACCCACGCTCCATCCGTGCAGCGCTCCCGCTCGCCATCGAAGTTACCTCGCCTCTTGCGTCGGTCACTAGCAAGCTCCACGCCCGCTGCCTCTGGGGAGGAAAATGCCGTCTCCTCCCAGCGCACAGCAAGGAAATGGTTCAAAAATTCCCAGTCAGACACAAGGATGCAAACTGCATCATGCCGTCTGCCCCTTTGGAGGGAACAGACAAGTCACCCCCCCTCACCACACAGGTTTCCTCAGGGCAAATCTCACGGGTGGAACAAGCCACTGTTTGAGGAAAGGTCTCGGGGACCTGGGGTGCAGGGGGAGGGGGGGAAAAAGGAGGGAGGAGAGAAAAAAACTATTCAGGACAAAAATAAAAAAACATAAAATAAAAAGTATCACAGGAAAGTCAGCCCCACATCAGGACAACCCCCCCAAATTCAGAGCCCAAATGCAAGGAAGCACAGACGCCTCCTCTTCTCCTCGTCCTTAGGAGAGAATTTTGTATCTTTGTAATGCCAGGAGCAAGGCTTTGCTGGAAACCCCACGGACCATTCCCATCTCGGCTGCTTTAGGCTGGGAGAGGATCCTGAAGGCAGGCAGGCAGCCAGTGCATCTCTGTCTCTCTCCCCCTTCCTCAGAGACACCGAGCTTCTGGGAAAAAAAAAAACCCTTCACACTAGAGAGGGAGGGGAGGAGGGAGCAACAGAGAGAGAGAGACAGTGAGAGGGGGGAGGGAGGGAGACAGAAAGAGAAAGAAAAAGGAGAGAAATAGTCTTTATTCCTTACTAAAGCTAGGAGGGCTCCTGCTCTTCAACTGTCTGACAGTTTCCAAAGGAAATCAGAGAAGAAGCATAGCCAAGTCCTCTAGCACATTTGCTGTCCTCTGTGCAGAGCTCTGGACGTTAGCCAGAGGTTGTCACTGGGCCAGACAGGATGCAAGAGGACACTTGCAGCTCCTTACTTGCTGTCCCCACAGGCACCGGTGCACAAGTGGCACGAGTGACAGAGATGCCCGTGCATGTGCACCCTGCTGCTGTCAAAGTGAGGGAAGAAAGGGGTTGTTGTTGGAAGTGCCTGGATCCCCCTGCAGCTAGTCCTGACATCGAATCATAGACTCATAGAAAACTATGGTTGGCAAGGACCTCAGGAGGTCATCTAGTCCGACCCCCTGCTCGAAGCAGGACCATCTCCAACTAGATCATCCAAGCCAAAGCTTTGTCTAGCCAGGTCTTAAAATCCTCCAAAGATGGAGATCCCACCACCTCTCTAGGTAACCTGTTCCAGTGCTTTACTACCCTCCTTGTGAGAAAGTTTTCCCTTATATCTAATATAAACATCCTTTGCTGCAACTTGTGACCACTGCTCCTTGTTCTGTTGTCTGCCACCACTAAGAACAGTCCAGCTCCCTCTTTTGAACCTCCCTTCAGGTAGTTGAAGGCTGCTATTAAATCCCAACTCGGTCTTCTCTTTTCTAGACTAAATAAGCCCAGTTCCTGCATCTGCCCCTGCCCTGCACAGGCTCCACTTGTCTCTGCTCTGGCAACAGCGGAGGGAGGTGGGCACATGCCCCACCTTCCAGTTTGGAAAAGGTGATCAGCCTACCTTCACGTAGTTGAGGGCTGTTTTTAAATCTCCCCTTTCTGTAGCGGCAGGCCCAAGACTGCACACAGTTTGTCCAGTGTCTCTCGCCCTCTCTTCCCCCAACAATCCTCCTCCTCCCCCCTCCCCACCCCCACCCCGCGGGAAAGTGTTGCCACCCCTTGTTAAAAAGAAACACACTGGAGGAAGAGCACCAGTCCTCATTCCTGCCAGGGGACTTGGAAGAACAAGCCATCAAGAGTGACAATAGCTCTCCATGGTCCTGACTCACCCAAAGTTTCCAGCTGAGTTTTGTCTGAGTTGAACTCCAGGATCAACAAATCTCACCCTGCCCCCTTGTACAGAAGGCATCCAAAAACGGATGCCTGCCAGGAGGCTCAGGAATCCATATTTAGGTACCTCAATAAAAAGCTTTATTTCCAAGAGCACTGAGCTCCCAGCAGGATCTGCTTCCCGAGGGAGCTACCAGCTGCTTAAAGACCCTTATTTAGGCACCTACAACCAGATTTAGTCATCTCATTTTTAGTCACCTTGTTCTTGAAAATCTTGGTTTTGTTTAATAGGCTGAGAGAAACCTGCCACTGCTCTGGGGAGTCAGGGATGTGGCATAGAGTCTTCTAGGGCAAAGCAAAAGGTTCAGGGCTCAGCCCTAGGTCACTAGAGACCAAATGCCCTTGCTATTGGGTTCTAGCCTGGCTCTTATACGATGCCCATGGCTCTGATTTGAATGTCAGTAAAGCTGCAAGATTTGCCTCTTGCAACATCCACCCTTCTTGATTCCTCTTTGTGGAAAGAAAAACCTGTGTGCACTGCTGTGGGGGAGGGCTGGTTTTTGCTTTGACATGCTACAGCAGAAGGCAGGGGGCACATATACCCCTTGCACTAGGAGCAGGGAGTGGCATGGTCTGAGGCAGGAACAAATTGCATAGTCCTGGATGAGTGTGCTGTCACCTTCTGGTGGTCCCTGGACAAATCCAGGTGTGTGCCAGTCTGTCTCCTTCTGGGGAGAGCCCAGGTGTCTCAGTCTAATGCTTAGGAAGTGATGACCCAAAACAAGGCACTGCCACACAGCGATGCCCCCACCCAGTTCCATACGCCTTAGCCCTGGTGACGGTGTCCACATGCCATGCTGCACAGGCCCATTAACCCTTCCTAAAACCCCTTGCCAGCTCCAGCTAAATCCAGGATATTGAGAGCCACCCTGCAGGTTACTGAGGATACAGGGGATGAATTCAGCAGTGCACTTAAAACAGCATGGAAGCTACAGTAGCATCTGGCAGGCCACAGAGAAACATACAGGCGAGTGTATTGGCAGGACAAGGGATGTGTATTAGGAAAAGGCCTCTCTGTAGCCATTTCTTCCTCTATTTTGACCTTCCAGTTTTGCTCCTTTTACTTATTACTATTCTGGGACATGCTCTGGCCAGTGTGTGGCTTCCTCCATCACTACTTATTGTCAGAGGAGGAAGGAAAGCTTTGTGGTCAGAGACCTGGACTGCATCCTGAGCAGGCTGGACTGACTCTTACCTTTGCTATAGATCTCTTGGGGTGAAATATTTACCCTTTTCTGCCTCAGTTCCCTATCTGAAAAGTGAGGTTAATGCTTCCGCATCTCCTACTCCTGCACGCGCGTGCGTGTTGTCTATTTATATTGTCAGCGTCTCAGGGCAGGGCCTGTCTCTTGCTGTTTGTACAGTGCCCAGCACTAGGGAGTCCCAGGGTCCCCCAGGCACTGTGGTTGTATAAATAATTATAATAATAATATGAACAGAAAAGCAAAGGATTAAATGGGCCATGGAGACTCTGCTTCTCCAAGTCAATATTGAAGCCGAGCGGGGAGCTTGTCTTCACTGCCCTCGTCCCTCCTTGCAGATGAGGAGAGAACTGCATGGACAGGAACCTGGTGCTCTTCACCAGCGCCAAATTCACCATAAAATTCCCTGCCATAATTAGAAACTCAGTCCTTCCCAGAAACAGATCCTTCACCTGGGACATTCTGTATGGCAGCCAGATCACTTCCCCCCTCCCTCCTTATGCTGTGAGGAGAGAGAGAGAAAGAGGGAGAGAGAAAGGGGGAGTTTCCCCACTCAGCTCACCTGACACAATCTACTCATCCTGCGTAAACCGCACAAAACAGCATGACATGGAAGAACAGTGCCATACCATGCACTGCATAGGAAAAGTATCCCACTGGCCAGGGAGGGACAAAATACACACTCACCGTCCCTTTCATGAATGATAATGACATCCCCCGCCTCTCATATCAGGCCAAAGCTTCCGGAAACCAGGCACAGGGATGGCTCCCTCCGCAGAAGGGGTGGAACGCGGCCGTGTTTCTACGCAGGAGGAATTCAGTGCATAAAATACATAGGGAGAAGGGGATTAGGATAAACGCTCACAGCTTTGAATATCTACTTCACATTAGTGCCACATCAGCCCATTTTGGCAGCACATAGCAATACAGGCACAATACAATAATATTCAGTCTCTTCTTGTTTTGAATTAGTTGAAACTGCAGGAAAACATTAGGTAGACAGAATTTAACCCAGGCCAAACAACTGACTGAACTTGCTAGACTTAAACTAAATGCTATGACACTTTTAATGATTATTAGAAAATAGAGCCTCTTCTTTGACTCCTACCAAAGAAAGCACAGCCAGCAGCTCTGGAGCCACCATTAGAGATCACTGTTTCTTTGCTGACTGTCTCGACAGCCAGACTGGCCACTCTGCGGCAGGAGGGCCACGAGTGGCATAGGTTGCATTTGTGCATGGCATACAACAGATTAGGGTGGGAAGAGGCAGCAGAGTGGCAGATAGGGCAGGAAGCAGAAGGCAGAGCAGCAGATCAGGCGGGGAGCACAGGGCAGAAAGCATAAAGCTGTTGGGAAACTTGGACAGGGAGCACAGAGAAGGGAGCAGAAAGCAGAGCAGAGAGGAGGAGGGAGCGCTTGGGGCAGGTATGGGAGTAATTGGTGGCATGCCTGCCCAGAAAGATTGGGCCCACTGCTGTATAGAAAGAGGGTGCCTTTCCTGTAGCCTCCAGAGTTTTCTTTGGAAATCATATATCCAAATAGTCACAAAATCCCAAATGACTTCTAGCTATGTGTGTAGTATTACGGGGAGTTACCAGAGAACACCCTGTGTATACATTCCTCTAAACAGCCCCCCTTGGAGGGCAGACAGTTCAGATTTTACAAGCAGGGCTGTGTTTGGTTCTGATACAGTTTTTCTTAACAGAAACTGTGCTAATCTCTAGGAAAGTTTGTTCCCTGTCTGAGTGCTGACTGGAATAATCTCTTGGCGTCAGGGCTGCAGTTACAGTCACACATGCAAACAAAACCAGCCATGGCTCAGGCAGTGCACAAGCAGCCTAAGAAAGGAATTAGACAAAATTAAGGAGATTGCTGTAGTTGAGTTGCCTGGAATCAACTAGGAAAGAATGAATGTTTCTGAGGGCTGGATGGATTTCCTGCAGCATGAAGCATTGATTTTCAAGGGTCCCCTTAAATCCAAAGAGGAGGAGGGAAAATGCTGCTATTGGCTGCTAATCTGGGTTGGAGTGAAAGCTAGAGACATTTCTAATACTTGGATTAACAAACCAGCTACAGGGGAGAAATGAGCCAATGGCGTGGTGGTCTGCCTTTGGTTAATACTCCCTACCACTCTAACACAAATGCTTGCAAATTACACAGTAACAAGACCACAAGTGAATCCAAAGGATAGCATGGAGCAGGGTTAACGTTTCTATTTAGAAACTGCCACAGATGCCCTAAAAGCATAGAGCCAGAGTCAGGGAACCACAGCCAAAACCTGGCCCACGGTTCAAATGAGATGCCCAGCAAGACTCTGCATTCCTCAAAGTGAAGCAACTCATTACCAGTGCAGGAGTGTTGTAAAATAAATGATGAGGCGATATAACTAGGTGATGCTCCCAAGCAGGATGATCTATTTACTGTTTGAAGAAAAACCAGTAATCTATGCATCCAAGCCGCTAAACCTTCATGCAAATAAATTGCCCAGAATGAGAAAGCAACGCCCTGTTTATGAGCACACACAGGAAGGTGTATAGGGCAGAAGCAGACTCTGAACATAACCCTTTGAGGCCACTGTGAAGATAATCGCTCTTGTGCCAGCACCACCAAGACTACAAGAGAGTAATGTTGTGCTTGAAGAAATGTGATCCTGTAGTTAAACAGAGACTAGGGGAGGAAATACCAACTGCTGACACTATAAGCAGATTGTTTGTGGCAGGCCATAACAACATGGAGGTGTCATCTGAGGCACTAGTCCTGGCCAGTTTGTCATGACCCAATGATTTTGTGTGTGCTTTGGCACTGCAAAATTATTTCCTGCCACATGGAGCTTTCTTTGCACGGTGCAATTCTCAGCTGCAGAGAGAAAACCCCGGTGCAAAGGAGTTCCCACCGCTCGCATGCAAATTCGTACCCCACTATTGGCTGTTTCTAAATTATTCCCACGTGGCGGCTAGCGATTGGCTTGCTAGCCGTATAAGAGGCTTGAGCAGTTTCCGCCCAAGTCGGAGATCTCCGAGAATCTCAGGAGGATCCTGAGAACCCCGATTCTGAGAATTCCGGGAGAAATCCGAGAGAATTCTGGCAAGGAGTCCACGATTACCTCGTGGATTTCTACGTAAATCTTGGACCGAATGGTGATTTGATCACCCATCAAGAGTCTCTCCCCATCACCGCACGATCCCTCGACATACCCTACCCTGCGCGCTCGTCGAGAGTCACCTTTCGGACTCTCATTTCGGTCGTTCCATGGAGCCTAGCAAACTCCGTGAGTGTGTATGCAGAGCTCTGTTCGTGTTTGTTTTGTGGAGCCTAGCCAACTCCACGTGTGTCTTTTTGTAACTGCAACTCAAGAAAGTTTTTCCTGCCTGCACTGCGACCATCTACGGTGTAAGTAAAACAATCTTTAATCAACCTCTACGCGTCAGTGCCTAATTCTAGTCCGCCGTGCCGACCTTTTCCCCAGCCCACGTGTCTGGGCTGCTGGCCACAGCCCCTTGGCCTCGACACAGTTAACTTGAATCCAATGAGAAATCAGCAGAACTATGGGTGGTGACTAGGCTGGAGTCCTCCGTTATCCTCATAGCTGGAAACTTTCATTTTCAAAAGAGAAAAGCATGAACTGCTGCCATCACAAAATGCTGAGGTGGGAAAACAAACAAAAAGGGACTACTTGTAGGCTGGGGACCCCACCTGGCTATGGTATGAGATCTCCTGTCCACCCACTAAGGAAGCATTCTTCGTACCAACTTTGCCACTTATAAATTAGCTGTTACTGCCGGAAGTCGTCAGTTCAGATAAAGCTAAGAGAAACTTGAAGGCTAATGAAGGCTGTTAAACAGATATTATGGCAGACACTTTAGAGCTATACCTCTTCTCCAGGAAGGAGAGGGAGAGTGCATTTGCAGAACACTGAATGTCAATGTTCCTGGTCATGCTCCAGGCTCTGACAGCTTATTTGTGGTATCACCTGTGTCAGGTGCTGTTTAAATACCTGTATCCGAGCCCTGGTTCCCCTCAAGTTTACACCAGTGTGAATCAAGGGAGGCATACCTGCATAACATGGGCATAAATAGCAAGGCAGGTGGTTCTTGCATGTAGGTTGGTGTGGATGGAACGCCCTTCCTCAGGGTGGTTGCACTATGGATTGCTTTCAGAGTAAAATGTAGCATTTTCTGAGTTTCACTAGATCCTCCATAGTATATGAACATGTAAAAGTTGGTACCTCATAGTGCTGCCAGGTGCTGGATAAACATGCCACACAGGAGAGTCCTTGTCCTGAGAAGCTTATGAACTCAGTGGACCAGGTAATTGTGAAAAAGCATTAGTATCCTCATTGCACAGCTGGAGAACTGGGAAAGAAAGGAACCGAGGATTTCCTCTGCCACTCATGGCACTCCCAGGCCATGGCTGATGCATGGTGTTTTAGATGGCTTTCTTTCCTGCTTTGACTCCAATGGGCTTTCCCTTTGGCAACCACACACCAGAAAATGGACTGACATGTCCCTGCATAGGCTATATGTAGCCCTGTGCAACATGAGACATGGGTACATTGCTTACAAACCTGGCCATTTTCAAAGGGCCTGTGGCTAAGGGGCAACAGCAGA
The DNA here is from genome assembly GCF_000455745.1 of Alligator sinensis. Taxonomy (NCBI): domain Eukaryota; kingdom Metazoa; phylum Chordata; order Crocodylia; family Alligatoridae; genus Alligator; species Alligator sinensis. Next base: position 277,005 of record NW_005842259.1, on the reverse strand, counting down.
CCTGAAGCCCATCCTTGAGTGACATACTATAATATGAATGTTTGCAGATGCTGTGGCTGGTTTGGTCAGCAGGCCAGAGAAACCCGTACATCTGTCTAACTGGACACAATCAGTAAGAACAAGGCAGCCTCATTAGACAGGGCTAGAACAGTTTCTGCCATGGGAAAAAGGGAGATAAGAAGCCCTCCCTATTGCCCTGTTACTTTCTCAGAGATATAACTAATATAACTAATTGGCATCATCTTGGCCCATAAAAAAAATCTAGTTTAATCTGGTTTGGGAAGTTTCAGTGAAACAAAAATAATTAAACAGATCAAGGATCATTTTTTTTGAATAGTAAGATTGTTTACCAGCCATATTTAACCTTCATACATTCCCATAGGGTAATTTCCTACCCCAGCTGCATATTTTGTGCAGTATCTTAAAGTTAATTAAATCTAAAAAAAAATTCTTTTTAGGACATTGTCACTGGCACTGCAATGCACAATATTCCCAAAGAACAGCCAGCTTACATGAATGGTTTGCTCTCTGTGGATGAAGAACTGCCCAGGGCAACATGTTACCCCAGGCATGAACGTGTCTTTCCATATGGGGTAACAACTTACCCTAAGCCCATGTTAATGTTAATAATTTCTGTATAAATGACAGGCCTAGGTTTGGCCACTTTGGGTGGATACATCTGAAAGGACAGCATGCATTCATTCACACCTCATTCATGTCCACTTCAGTTATCCACGGTAGCTAATGGATGGCCATCCTCCACTCTGCTTTTGCTTTTGATGGGGAGCTCACCTTATTTTCCTATGTTCCAAAGAAGTCCAAAGTTGTGCTGTTGCTGTCAAGCATGCACCATGAACTGTCAATGGGTAGAGAGCAAAGAAAGCTGGACATCATCCATGACTACAATAAAAACAAGGGTGGGGTGGATAACCTTGGCCACTTAATCTGTATGACCACCTGCAGATGGAATATCAACAGGTGGCCAATGACACTATTTTTCAATATGCTGGATGTGGCTGCCATTGCCAGGCTCATCATTGGCTAGGCCACAAAGCAAACTGGAAGCAAAGAAGACGACCAAGCAAAAGGCGACCTTGTGGCTGCCTATAAGTTCATCACGGGGGCACAGAAGGGAATTGGTGAGTATTTATTCACCAAGGCGCCCCCGGGGGTTACAAGAAATAATGGCTACAAGCTAGCAGAGAGCAGATTTAGACTGGACATTAGGAAGAACTTCTTCACAGTTCGAGTGGAAAAGGTCTGGAACGGGCTCCCAAGGGAGGTGGTGCTCTCCCCTACCCTGGGGGTCTTCAAGAGGAGGTTAGATGAGTATCTAGCTGGGGTCATCTAGACCCAGCACTCTTT
>NW_005842259.1:273181-275624 GCF_000455745.1 Alligator sinensis | reverse complement strand
TTTCCTGCTTATGCAGGCGGTCGGACTCGATGATCTATTGAGGTCCCTTCCGACCCTAACATCTATGAATCTATGAATCTAAGATGGCCTTTTTTCTGCAGGAGCTGGAGAACAGTTCATTGACAGACAAATAAAACAAAAAAGGATGGATACACGTAATCTGTCTAAGTCCATCAAGTTTGGTACGACTGCCCTACATTACAAATTGCCACAGCGCTCCCCAGTAGAACCTTCTGCAAGCATGAGTGGACGTTGTGCTTTTTGTCCAAAGACAGATGACTGCAAAACCTGGAAATGATACGAAGATTGTAAGCGATTTGCTTGTGTGTGCCACCGTACATCACTGCTGCTTTGTGAGGAATGCAATATTTAGTTAAAACGGTTAGGAAATGTTTTTGGAAGTAATTGCTAGTTTGAAAACTGTGTGAATTGCAGACTTAGCAAATTATTCATTCACATTTTGAAACGCTAAAAAAAATTTAAATTTTGTTCATAGTTCTAGTTAAATAATATTCTGGGTTCAAATAATCATAAGCACTCTTTCAAACAATCTGTATGTCTAATAAATAGTTTTTGGTACATTCATACTGGTGTCACTGGTTCCATTTTGTTCATGTGGGTAGGTTAACAAGTTACCCCATGAGACCAACAATGGTTACTGTCTCATGAGAATGGATGAGGGTTAAATAGTGGGTACAGGCTGGGGGGAATGTCTACATGATGCCTGCTGGACGATTTGCCTGCCTGCAGGATTGTCTGGAGGACCCCGCTACTGTGGAGACCATGAGCCTGGCCAGCTTCACTTTGCAGCAGTCAAGACCCGTCCTGTAAGATTACACTTCTTCTTGGCACGAATCTTGCAGTAACTCTGTTTGTCAATTAATCCATAAACTTCTCCTGTTGGTTGGAATGACCCAAGGGTCTGTTTTAAGTCCTTTTCACCTTCCATCCCATTTAAAAGTTGTTAGCATCTGCAAACACTGAGGGTCACTCATGTGGCTTCACAGTGTGTTAGCTGCTGCTGAGGGCTCTGCAGTGACTTGCCTGACAGGAGCCAGGGGATCCCAGAGCCCCGGATCCTTCTACGTCGATGACACACTGATGGCAGAGAGGTTAAGGTGAGACCCTTAAGATCCAGGCCACATGGATGGAGGGCACCCAAACTTGGTAGCAAGTCAGAACAGCTGCCAGGCAGCTTCCTGTGGGCCATCACCCAGGGGAGGGAGGCCAAGGACTTGGGAGTAGGGGGCAGCAAGAGGCTGGAAAGGTAGGTCTGTACAATGAAACCGAGAAGTGTTTTCAGAGCAGGGTTATAAACCTGGCATATGTGAAGGCTCCCTGGCATCTGGTACTCCCTGCCCCCAGCTCTTTTACACACGCTTGCATAACTGCAATGGTATCCTTACATGCACAGTTACAGACAAGTTACGGCCAGCTTGAAGTTACAAATATTACGGACACTGACAGACAAGTGTCTGAGCACACCCAGCTGCAAACATAACTGCACTCTGGATCCATGTGAGATTGGCACCTCCTCTGTGCCTGAAGAGCAGCTCTACTCTACCGTGCCTGAAGAGCTGCTGATGAGCTGTGGCGCAGGAACGCCACGTGCTGTTCTGTGCCATATGGTCACCACCTCAAAAAGCTACCTCGGCAGACAGGAGCGTTCAATGAAAATCACTACCGAGCAAATGTAAAACTGCAAAGCCACTGTACTGCTTCCTGGTCCCTAATCTGGGGAACCAAACAGGCACATTGCTTTTGACTATGGCAGCTCTCACTCACATAAATACTGTTAAACCAGTCACAAACTTCATGGTGAGGAAGGACATTTCTCCCACTCGCTGAAACAGGCAATTTACTTTTCTTCGTGCCAAAAGCTTTTGGATAGGATCATGGAAAAATAGGGCTGACAGGGCCCCAAGAGGTCATTGAATTCATCTCCAGTGACTACAGCCCCTTGGGAGTTAATTCCCTGTACTACCAGGGTGGCATTGGACGTACAAGAGACTCATGTCTTTCAGCCTTTGTACAGCATGTCCTGCCTGGCTGCTTTTCTATTTTTTTTTTTTTGCCAATAGCACTTCATGCTCTAAGTTGAGATCAGGTCATTATCATTCTGTAGGCTGCAGAAGCATGTAGATGAAGCAGTATGTGTGCCAGGGAGCCTGTGGGCACAGACAGGACAAACAAAGGATGGGGGAGAAATGGAGGCCCAAAGAGGTGAAGAGTCCGTGAAGAGTCCAGGGCCACGGGGCGGAGCCAGTATTAGGACCAAGGTCTTCAAAGTCCCAATGCAGTGCTCTCCCCAGCAGCAAGGTACTGCTGTGCACCCCATGCCACATCCCATTGACTTCACTGGGTCTGTCCATACTAACTTGGGCAAAATGCTGTTCCTCAGACACAGCTTTTTTCCTTCTGGGTCTTGTAAATCCTCACATCA
>NW_005842259.1:248026-273094 GCF_000455745.1 Alligator sinensis | reverse complement strand
TTACTGAGTGCTGGATTCTTCTTCCCCTCACTGAATCTGACCTGTCACCCAATCTTTTTAGCTGTCGCCTCTGTGCTGGCCCCATGTGCTATCTGTAGGCTCCTCTCCTCTGGTTCCAGATACACTGCTGTACAAGGAAGTGTCCAGCCTCTCCTAGGATGGAGCTGGTGGCCCAGAATCAGGCCAACAGGGCTAGTGGGGGTAGCTGGGAAGAAGGGCAGAGCTGGAGATCCATGGGCTGGTTCTAGTGAAAGTGGCACAGACCCCATCTTTGTAAGAGCCTGCTGGAGCATTGAGACTGCCCCACTCACCCCACCCATATGGTGCGAATCCCCTGACTCCAGAGCTCATGAAGGGATATGTGAAATGCAGCCTCCATCCTGCATCCCTTGTGCTACACAACAGTTCTCTGTGGGAGGGGAAGTGAAGAATAACTTCTCCAACTGCAACTACATGAAGAATTCTAGGTCAGCACAATGCAATGAAATGAGAGCTATTAATCCTCACGCTTCAGGGCCTACACTCATCACCAGATGGAGGCAGGGGGAAATGGCCCCCCGTGGTACTGTATTGCACAGTGAGGGAAGGTGTGGAAGATTCATGCCATCCATTGAAGCATCAGGAACCGGCCATCAAGAGACAGACTAAATTCCAGTGGGATGGACCATTGGGCTGTTCTGCTGTTACAACCCCTGTTTCGGTTTCCTGTCTGGAATTTAGTTAGGATGCAGGACACAACAATTGCAACCCACCATTGGCACAAAGGTCCCATGGAAATATTACTAGTCACAAGTAGTTGGGACCAGGACTGGGGAGCATCTCGTTTGGAAAATGCTCTTTCCAGGAACATGGCACTGCAAGGCTCCTACAGATGAGACAAAATGTCATTGGTGGGACCCTCCTGCAGCACTCAGGTTCCTTGGAGAGCTCCACCCAGCACTGACCTAGCCTGGCTTTGCTGTCCCAGAGCCCAGGACAAAGTGGCATCACCAAGAAGCATGGATTGGAGGTCAAGTAGAAGGACTACAGGATGTCAGGCCCTTCTGCTCACCTAGGAACCCCAGGTATAAAGGGCAGGGCAAGTGTCAGATCCCATTAGCCTGTATAGGAATCTTGCAGACACTCTGACCCTCTCCAGCCCTTCCCTGGCCCTCCTCAGCATGAATCACATTGTACCTAGAGCAGCCTCCTCCAGACCCCTGAGACTCTAGATGGGGTATTGTCATTCTCTAATTCCTTTTATTCTCTTGTTTTGGGTATTTCTTGCCCTAAATTATTCATCATTTCTTAGCAGCTCCAGCTGCCGACGTTCACAGGAGAGTTTTAGCGCTTGCTGTGAGTTTGCTTTCTTTTTCCGCAGTGCCAGTGCTTCGAGCTAGGATCTTTCTGTGTGTGGAGATCAGGGCAGGGGTGGGAGGGGCAGTGAGGGATGGGCTCCTCCTTCAGCACTGTTTTACAGAAAGGTATCTCATTACAGAAAGCTGCTGCGACAGGCTTCCTACTCCATAACAGCTTGTGTCCCCTGTCTCACAGTGCTGGGGTGAATGGCAATCGGAAAGGGACACGTGCAAATGTGCATGAGTCTCGTAGTGTCATCGAGCTGTGGGTCAGGGGGGCAGCTTAGCAAGGCCCATCCCTTTGCAGAAACAGCTGTGGTTTGACTACCGTTGTAGTTCCACCTGGCATTAGGCACGAGGAACCAAGGTGTGAAGAGATCTCAACTCCTGTCTTAGACTCCCGTTTTCTTCTCATTGACTTCAGTGGGAGAAGAATTAAGCCCCAGATCAGCATCTCACAAGTTCAGAAATGGCTTCAGCACTTTGCCCATTAACTCTCAGGCTAGGTACAGACATTCAAAAAGCTGAAGCAGAATCCATCGGTTTTCTGTAAGTGGTGCAGTTTAGATTGGTAACAAAAAGAACAAATGTTTGCGCTTTGCGGGGGGTCGGGGAGGGCAAATCTTAGATCGGGTTCTGCCATTTTTAAACCAGTTTGTGTGTGCTGAACTTCTGTCCTGCTATGGGTATGGACCAGTTTTCTGTGCTGAACTTCTGTTTTGTTATGGGTTTAGACCAGTTTCGGATCACTTTTATCAGTAAAAGTCTAATGTCTGTATCTGGCCTCAGGGGAATGGTAAGTTTCCTCCATCCCTCCAGATCATGCCCAAATCAACCGATCTGGGGCTGCCTTCCTTCACAGGTCATTGAAAAGGTTAGCCAGTAGCCAAAGCTCTAGCTGGGGCCTTAGAAACTGTGGGTCCATCTGCCCTGGGTAACATTGAACAAGTCACTTAGCATCACATTTTAAATGTATTTATATGCCTGGCTCCTATGGAAACAATAGGTGCCTAATTCCCAAAGGCTCTTAAAAATCTCACCCCAGACCTCAGTGTGCCTCACTCATCCATCTGCAAAATGGGACCAGTAGCACTGCCCCACCTCACAAGAGATAGCATCAATATGTTACAGATGTTGAGGGGTCTGTAATGGAGGCAGGTAATGACATTTAATGGATACAAGTCACACCTGTTATTTCAATATTTGCTAGGGAGCTCCGGTTACCAGTGAGGCTCTGCTCAGGTTCCCATAATGACCCCCCTCCTGAGTTTTGTGCTTTCATAACTATGCAGCCTTCTCCTTTTTGCCGGAATTTTAATGTGCTTAGTCTCCATCTCCCTCCCCCAGTCCACTCTTTTGGTTCTGTGTCACATCCCTGCAAAATCATTTTGTTGTGTGTGCAGTACGGGATTTCTAGTCTGTTCAGAGTTATGCTATTAACTGGTTTAAGGAATAGCAAAAATAGGGTCAAATTCTGCTGTCAGGGGCACCAGTGCTAATCCAAAGTGATTCCACTAGTTTCAGTGGGCTTATTTCAGATGTATATCTAGGTAACTGAAAACATGGTCTAGCTGAGAGTGTCCATGTTAGCTCTGTATGCGGGGCTTAGCGCTGTGCTTTCACTAGGGAGCCTCACATTATTGTTATTTCTGTAGCACCATAAATTCCTGTCACACCAGCGGTGAGATGCTGTGAGTGCTCTTCTCCCTCCCATTCCACCTCTCCCTGCTGGGCGCTCACACAACACTGAACAAAAGGAGACTTTTATTGCTGTTTTATTGGATTTTGCATCTTAGAAGGGGCTTATGGAATTTTCTTACGCAGAAATCGTGATGTCAAGACTTTAGCAGGCCTGTCATGGAAGGAAGGTCAGGACTGGTTGCTTCACTCTGCCTGCTTCTGTGCAATGCAACACCCCTGAAGTAAAAGTGGGAGGGGGGCTCTTGAATCCAGACATTGTGTAATTGCCCTGAGGTGGTGTTATGCTACTGCAGCAGAAAGGTCAGTAGCCAGCATCCTGCACTAATTTGCATTTGTCTCGCTCCCCTTTCAAACACCATTGCCCCTCTTTTACCTCCAGTGACTGGCAACACTTGTGCTGCACTTCCATTGCAATGGCGCTGGACTTCCCTCAGGCACTCCAATGCTTTGAGATTCTTCCTCATGTCAGCCTCACCCCGGACACCATCGCTCAACATGGTATCTTTGGGTTAGCCGAGATTGCTAGTTACACTGTTAAATGTAAACAGAATATGCAACCCGCCTCTTCTGCCTCTGGTGTTTGCACACAGCTCCCAATGTCTTCGGTAGGAGCTGCACAGACATATCTCTGGGTGAGACTGCTGCTCTTGTGTTTGCCATATACATAAGTCAAAGTTACTGGGCTGGATTCTGATCTTGGATATGGGAGAACAAATCTAGGTTAAGTCCTCTGGTTTGATGGCCATATTCTTGATTTCTCCAGCTGTAACTGAGATCAGAATCTGAGTTTCTGAATTTTCCATATCCTGCCAAGGTTTGCATGCTGTACTCTTAATGTGAAATACACAGGATTTTCTGTCACTAATCTCATCATTTATGGGTATACACAGGCTCCAATAGGATATTTTACAGCCAGAACTCTAAATGCAACATGGGCCATAACAGTCCAGTGAGGTGCTGGACTGGGACATGGGAACAGAACATCCTGTGTGACCTTGGACTAATCATTTAGAAATTCTGCGACCTGATGTCACCTTTTGGGGTAATACCAACCCTCTGTTCTCCTCTCCACAGGGAACCTCCTTTTGGGAAACAAGGCTATGAGGACCGCAACCAAATCCACAAAGAAATGAATCTTGCAAAGCTGACAACCCAAACCTTCCCTTTGAATCCACAGGTTGCAATTCAACTGGAGGAGGGTGAAAGGATGAGATGGAGGCCAGCACTGCTCAAAGAACTAGGGGTTTCAAGAGCTTGGATGTAGCATCCCCCCAGGGCTTAGGGACCACATTTTCTATCCCTAGAAAGGCAGGCACCCACTCATTCATCTGTCCTTTTTAAGGAGGGCCACAGTGCAGGCTGAGGATGTGCTCTGTGAATAACAAAGCCATCACATGCTGCGAACCAGGGAGTACTCAGTGCAGCGAGTGACAAGAGACCAGGATCCTTACCAAGTCTGAAAAGGGGGAGAGTTAGAGGCAAGATAGCAATGGTATAGAAAACCCTGAATGGTGAAGACAAGGCCAGAAGGATGCTCCCATTTCCCCTTTCAGTGTTACGCCACAAGGTAGAGTGGCACTAGCGGGGCAAATCAAAGGTACTGTGAGTTGGATATCAAGGAATCCCATTTTACCTGTGGAACTCATTGCTGCTGGATATTCCCTGAGCAAATAACCTGGTGAGATGCTCAAAAGGGTCACATGCTTCTAGAAACACAAAGAGAATCTGCTTTGAAGATACAAATGAATAGGGTCTAACCTCTTGCTCCAGGACAGCTGATGGCAAGAAGTTTCATCCTCATCTTCTGGTACAACCGAGCAAACTCAAGTGCCCTGACTATTGTCGAACCATTATAAAAAAAACTCAAGTGCCCTGGGAGAGGGGCTGCTTTTGCCTAGTCACCAGCTGAGTTGAGACTCTAAATTAGGGAGACCATTGGTCTGTAGCAGTGTTGCAAAGCAGATGGGGTGGCACAAGGAACTGGTGGAGCGAGCACTCAGTCCTGCTTGGTTGAAGGAGTTAGGCATTGTTTGGGAGTCAGTGTGGTCCACTCTCCTCCATGGGATGCCACAGAGGGTTGTGCAGAAGACTCAGAGATGGCTTGGGGTGAGAAATGCACTCAGTCCCTTGAACCACCGAGTGCTCGTCCCCTTTGCTGAGACCATCAGAGGGGGTCTCACAGCACCAAATGTGACAATGGAGGACAAGGGACAGCTGACATGAGGAGAAGCATGGGGTCAGAGACTGCTCTGCTCAAGCCCTCAGCTTCCTAAAACTTGGTTTGGAACTCCTCTTTCTCAACCTCCTCCTTCTCTTTCTCTAAGGAGGGAAGATGCTCAGGAGAGGCTAAGTGGCAAATGTAATGAGACACCCAGCTCTGTGGCACACAGGGAAGAGGAGAAGGTGACACTGGTTGCCCCTGAAGTGTTGGAGAACAGCAAGAGGCAGCAAAGCCCTGCTGGGCAGCGTGGATCTCCCAGCAGGAAACTCTCTGTTCTGCAGCCCCAATGGTTCCTGCCAAGCTTGGGTGCCCGACTGCCTGCAAGTGTCACTTTTCCATCCGGATGCACAGAGCAGTGTGACAGATGCCTCAATCAGTTCCCCCCCCCAGCGTAATTGGCCATACACAGGTCCTGGAGCCCTCTGCCCCTCTCACCCTGTGCCACACGCACCCACAGTTCCCTCCTCTTCTGTTTTGCTGCCCACCTGGGGCACTGTTTGTCCTTGGCTCGCAGAGGGCCATTCCCAGCTGGTAGAAGCACTTGCTGTTTTGTGTCTCACTTTCCTCTGGCATTACGTATTGTAGAGGAGGGAAAAGAACTTGCATATAGGGGGCTAGGTGCAGATAGCCCTTCCCATCATTAGACTGTGGCCAATGCCCAGCAAATCATCTTAGACCTAGATGGTCTTTGGATGGGAGATTTGCTAGGGACACCATGATGCTACAGGTGGCAGCACCTGAGATTCACCAGCTTTCCCACAGCAATGACAATAGTAACAGTAAATTGTCATTTCTATGGCACCTCCTCCCTGAAGGTCCCAGAATGACTACAAAATGACACATGCACATTTCTCTTTCCTGTTTTACAGATGAAGAAACTGAGACACAGAGAGACCAACAGGTGACTTGCCCCTGTTCACACAGGAAATCTGGGGCAACCCTGGAATCAGAGTCCAGATGTCCTTGACCCTGACTCATGCACCTGGGCACAGGAATGGTTTAATGACACCGAAATTAAAATACAGCAGCTTGGATCCAGATTGATAAGTGGCCATGTTTTGAGCTGGGAAAGCATGACCAGTGGAATAGTATGGGAATCAGTTTAATCACAGGCCTTCCTTACTTCACAGCTTCATTAATGACCTGGCATATGGAAGTAAACACCACACTGATGACGTTCACAGATGATACTGAGTTAAGATGCATGGGGCATGCCAAATGCAAGCTGTGTAAGAGAAATAAGACAGGGGACTAATCAGCTTGAAAAGTAGGCTGCTGTGGAGACCACCATGCAAGGCATCAAAGTGGCATTCAGGGGACTGAGGGTCTACCCTCACCTCAGCCATTAACCTGCTGTGACTCATTGCCTCGGGTAACACTTCATTTCTCTGTGTCCCTTCTATCTTTTTGATTGGAGGCTCTTTTGAGCTGGGACTGACTCTGAATGGTGTGTAAAGTGGTGATTGCAATGGGATCCTGATGTTGTTTGGATCACTGAAGCCCTGTTGTGACACAATTAGATCACAGAGGAACCGCTGGGGAAAATAAAGTGATGCTCAGCTTGGAAAAATTCAAGACAATACACCTGGGGGAAAAGCATCCCAAAAATGTCATATTGTGTGAGGCAAGGAACCTCAAACCTGGACACCTGGAAACAGTCAAAGTAGTTTAGGAGTCTGTTGTTGTTTGTCCTTCGAATTTCAAGATGACCATGACATTGCTTTTTGGTTTGGTTTCTGTGAACATGTGAATGGCTGATCAGGCCAATTTGTGCTTTGAACTGTCTATGGCAGTGTTTCCCAACCAGTGTGCTGCGGCACAAAAGTGGGCTGTCAAAAATGAACAGGTGTGTTGCAGAATTTTGCCATGGCAATGAGTGACAATAGGTATGAGGATGGGGAATGCCTTAACAGGTGTACTGCAGAAAATTTGTATTAGCAGAAGTGTGCCTTGGGCTGGAAAAGGTTGGGAGCCACTGGTCTATGGCATGCAGAGCAAGAGATGCTGCTTTGGGTTGTTTGATCAACAGCAGACATGCTGCTGTTGCGAGATTGGTGCTGTTTTCATTCTGCTCTGCCTCGGCAGGTCTGCTCTGCTCATATGGATGAGGCTTCACCAGGTGGAGTGATTATGAGTGAGATCTTTCCAGGACTTTGGGTCAATGTTGAAATGTTTCAGGGATGACTTGAGCGAGTCCTTGACATTTCTTCTAACTTCCCTGAGTGCGTTTTCCCTCTGTTAGCTCACCATAAAAGATCTTATTTGGCAGTTGCTCATCTGACATCCTGGTGACATGGCCTGCCCATCTCAACTGTGTCTACTCTAGGAGTGGACAGCAAATTAGACCATAGGTTTTGAATAAACGTATCTGTGTAAAGGCAAAGACTATGCTGCTTTCCATGGGGAAAAGCATTATACACTGCCTGGCTTCATAACTCAGGGTCATAGCACACCAGAAGTCATGAATTCAGATGTCATTGGAGCTTTGAGTCAGAGGAATATCTGGGATGTCTGAGGAAAAGCCAATCTTGAATCTGTGGGGGGTTAGACTTGAGGACACATTGTGCTGGTATGGCGAAAAATTGTGTTCAGTTCTCAACATCACACAACCTGAAAGATATTGATAAACAGGGTGGAGATCAAAGATGATCAGTTTAAAATCTCCAGAATGGAGCAGAGGGAAAGTCTTCTGTGAACAGGACTTTTTTTTCCCCCAAGCGGACTATATAAAGCTCTGCTGAGAGCTGAGAAGGACTATGATAATAGTCTGAAAATATCTGAAGGATGCAAACATGAAGGAGGGAGAGGAAGTTTTGAATGTGTGCTCACAGGGGTATAATAAGGAGAAACAGGATGGAATTATGAAAGGGAAAAAATAAGGAGAGCAGCAATAGAAATTTTCTGACAGGAAGAACTGTTTGACTGTGAAAGGGTCTTAAACTGGAATGAGATAAACAGCTGAAAAATGGCCCCAAAAGCAACAATCTCACTTCAGCTAGGATGGGCTGGAGGATCCAGGGACTGGGGCTCTCCCTAATTTGTATGAGTTACACATGCTAACAGCATGTGCTTGGACACCTGCCTTTCTCAAGTTAAGGAGCCCCTGTGTGCCATGACTACAAGTGTACAGATGTCAATGTTAAGCCCACTATGCATGTTCTTTTCGAATGCTGGCTAGGGCTAATATTGGGATTGTTAAACTCGTCCCAAGAATGAGAGGAGTTCAAGATGAGAATGACACTTGTGCTGGCCAAAGCAGGCTAGGCTTTGTATAACGTATTCTCCAATCCTTTGTTCAATACAGCTTTAAAATAGTCTTCCAAAACATGTGATGGGAGTGTAATTCACAACCCAATAGATCCTGCCACTAGGAAACCTCCCCTGATATTCAATCTGAACTGTCAGTCAGTGAGTTTCCCCTCATAATTATTTCCCCTGTGGACCATCCTGAACAAGTCTGCCTCCACACTGAAGTGCACGCCCTCTGGGTATGTGGCTGGACACACCTTCTGTCAGTGAAGAAGCTACAGGCTGGCTCTGGGAACAGCTTTCAGCTTTCAACTGTATGTATGAAGGCAATCATCTACCCAAAGGCTTTGGCTCTATACAACAGGCCCTCTCGAGAGGGGGTGTAAAGCAAGAGGAGCAATTTGGGGAGCATAAAACGAAAGTGCTGCCTAGAAAAACACCATGGTTAATGAACTACAGCAGCTCCAGTCTGTTTCCTCCAAATGGCCACAGTGGGCCACTGTCAGCTTCTGTGGAAGGGTGGGAGAAGGAGAAACAGGAGCCCCTAGGGGGCTGGATAAATCTCCTTCCTCATCTTGAGCTCCCCACCACCCTCTTAAACCCTCTAGTATTAACTCCCATTCCCAAAGCATGTCACGAACACTCAGAAGACATCTCATTTGCCACTGCAAAATGCTTGGATGGCAGGAGGGCAGCAGCCATTGTCCACAAGCAATGCCATGCAGCAGTGTCCTAGGAGAAGGAGCAAAGGTCATCTAGCCAGTTGAAGCAGCAGCTTCAAGGGGTGGACCTTGGAAGCAGTCTTGAGTATAGGAACTGGAGCAATCAACACACCAGACAAATAAAATCCACCCTACTGCAGCAGACACCAATTGGCCTAAATCAAATCACAGAGGGACTAGGAGGAGAGATTTCTCTTCTTCCTTCTCCAGGATGGTGCTGGGGGCAGGGGGAGTCAGGCTTATTCAGCTGCTGCCCATGCTTCACCTGTTCTGGGGACAGAAAGGGCACATCAGCCTTCAGAGCTTTCCCCACTGCTAAGATTCACTGGGGATTGTCCTCAGCTGGCGGAAACTGAAAGACTGTGATTTGGGTAGGTGAGGGTAGGTGCGCAGGGGACTGGGTGCATTTCTTGTAACGGGAAGCATGAGTTTCTTAATGCAGTTTTAAGATGTGTGATGGAAAGCTTATGATAGAGGATGTATATATGTAACTCTCTATATATAGAAATATATTTTAATAAAAAAACCACCTGTCCTAGATCCACAGTAGAGTGATGGTATTTTATACCAACTCAGGATCTGGCTCGTTCACTTCAAAGCAAAGCAGAAAAACAGAGCTTCAAACTGAGAAGTAGTCTATGGAAAATAGCCTGTGAAAGGATGAATTGGAAATGGTATGGTAAGCTGCATCACCTGCTCCCTCTCCTCTGCTGCTACACCCAATGCAGGGTTGATCCTGGTGATCTCTGCTGCTTTGTTGTTCCCCAATATCAGGATTCAGATTCCCTCATTTCCTGCTCAGATGCCTCCTTTGCTTTTTTCCTGTGATCATTTTTGTTGGCCAGATCTCTTCTGGATTCCTGCTTCAGGATGGTTTTGAGCCCAATTCTCTTGAGGAACTCTTCACAAAAGCCACTTGGAAAGAGACTGTCTCCTTGCTCTATGACCTGATGCCAGGATGCAGTGGATGAAATATATTGGCTGTGTTTTGCTACTAGGTCACCATCCTGTAGCATGTGGAAATGGTGCTGCTGAGATGCACACAAAACAAAACTGTATTTGCAGCCTGAAGTGGTGACTAGGACCTCCCTGAGTGAAGCTGTACAAAAACCCATGGTATGGGATGGCCCCTGTCCCAATAAATTTACATCTAAGCAGGCCAGACAAAAGGGAGAAGGGAAACAGAGAAGGGAAAAAGTGCTATGCCCAAGATTACACAGTAAATCAGTGGTATGGCAAGGGTTGGTGGACAACTAATTGTCCTTTTAAGTGCTCCAATCTGTGTTATGGATGATACTACCAGGATTAATAACATGGCAATTTTAAAACTTATTTACTTTCATCACTGACATGGTTTTGATTTGCTGTCCTTTTTCCATGTTTGTCAACCCCAAGAGCTCAAAAAATCAGGAATCAGACTCCCAAACTCAGGCCCATTTGTTATACACCAGATCTGTAGGCTAAGTCCTCTCAGAAACTGCAAGCCCTTCCCTGTTTCTGGAAGAAGGGCACTAAGTGTGTAACAAGTGTGAAAACAGGGGTGGGAGAGGAGGTCAAAAGTTAATAATGCAAGTGCTCCAGGGGAAGACATGGAGCAGAGCACACTGGCCAGTGCCCACTGGTTCTCAAGCAAGTCTCCCAAAATCAGGAAGCTGGCTCAAAAATCCAAAGAATGTGTTAAATTATAATTATTGCTTCTCTTTTTTTGCCTGAATAATTTCAAGCTTGTGCATCACACCTGTATGATATTTTCAAGCTTTCTCTTTCTCAGAAACAGCAAAACTCTTAAAAAAAACCCCAAACTGGTTGATAAGCCTGCAAGGAGATCATGGCAGCAGCAGGGTCTGAGCTGAGACAGCAGAACTCAGCAGCTTTGCTTCAGTTTCTGTGTTTAGTTGTCTTGTATCCCCTCCCTGGCTTCTCATGTTCTGTGCTATCATCTTTTAATGCTGGGTACTGGAGAAGAAAGTTGTGATTCAGCAAGAAAACAATTTCTGTTTGAAAGAAAATTCCTCTTGAAAAGAAGTGAAACAGTTTTGTGTTAAAAAGAAGAAGAAGAAGAAAAAGCCCTCAGAATTGTACTTAAAGTAGACAGGGCCCCCCCCAAGCTGTGTGTGCACGTAGAGGGAGAGAGAATAGGGAAGGGCAGGCTGGCTAGTGGGGAAAGCTCACAACTAAATGAGATCAGAGCTCTATTCCTGGCTCTGCCTCAGGGTACCTGTGTGACCTCAGGCAAGTCACTTAGGGTGACACTTCCATAAATGCTCACTGACTTGTGCCTCAGGTGCATAATTTGAGACACCTCGAACTTCACTGGCAGAGCGGATGAGTGCATATAGTTGCTCAGCACCTCAAAAATAATCAGACCCCGAGTGCCTTCAGTTGGGCACTGGAGACAGAGGACACCTGGCCCTTTTAGATATATTTTCAAATACACCTACTTTTAGACACACTTTTAAATATCTGGGTCTTGGCCACTTTTTTTCCTCAGTTTCTCCACCTTTAAAATTGAGATCAGAGGGAGGCCATAGGGATTTAATTAATGTGCATACAAAATGTTGAGATCCTTGGCAGAAGGGATGATGGTCATGGGGTGTTCTGCTGTTCTGCGGTGCCGAGATCCTGCTGTGATGAATGCATTAAGTCCTCCTTGCATACACAGGATTTAGGGGGATTTTCTGTGATGTTTTTCCAGATCGCTTTCCTATCCTAGCTAGGGGCCTTTCAGCCCATCTGCTTATGGAAACCCTTGTGTACCTCCCCGCAGTCAGTTGGTGGCAGGGGTCAGTGGGTGAGGGGAGTGCACGAGTGTGTATGTGTGTGTGTGTCAGGAGAGGAGAGCTGCAAGGCAGGTGGTAGGAAATGTCATGCCTTGATAAGCAGAGTCAATTCATTTCTCTGCTGCCTTGTAAAGACAACAAGAAAGGGGAAAAAATAGTCTTAAAAATTAGCAACACCTGACCGGCCCCTCCGCTGTCTTCCACATCATCGCTGGAGACATTTTCTCGTTGCCTCTTTCTTCTGATTCTTTTACCTCCAGGGGATGAGACAGCGCGGTGGACTGCAGTGAACTCACCTCCTCTCTAATGCAGCTCGCGCTTGCTGCCAGTCCTCCCCTCTCCACTCACACAATAGAGTCCTGGTAGCTTTTGAACTGGAGGCTTAATCTGCTGGAGCTTTTTGGAGGCTCCTGAGACACTTTATTTTTGTATTCTCTGGTTGGTTCCCTCAAATTAAAAAAACCCAGAAAAACCTGAAAGAATAAAACAACACTGAGAGGAGCTGAGAAGGAGAGGAATTTATTACTTGCTGAGCGGGAAGGAGGCAGCATGTGGTTTTTGTGGTGTGAGGATGGAATAAAGGCATGAGACAAAACAAGCAATATCCCCTCAAGTGTGAAAGGGAGGTACAGTGCAAGAGCACTGGGTTGGGATGAGCTGTCAGCTAGTACAACCTCTTTTCCCAGGAACTTGTGTCCAGAAGAGTGAAGGGTAGGGGGCATTGTGAGATTCAGGGCTGCACCAAGTCCCAACGCTCTCCAGCAAGACTCGCTGTGAAGGATAGTCTAGAACAGGGCTGGCCAAGCTGCAGCACAGGTACCACAAGTGGCATGGGCAGCCTTTGTGTGTGGCACATGGCAGACTGGGGAAGGGACAGGCAGTGCAGTGGCAGATCAGGCAGGGAGCAGAAAACAGAGCATCAGATCAGGCAGGGAGCACAGGGCAGGAAGCCAAAAGCAGAGCAGCAGCTTGGTCATGAGGCACAGGACAAGGTTTGGAAAGCTGAGCAGCAGATCAGGCAATGGAAGGGGATCAGAGTGGCACTCAGGAACAGTGCGGGGCTAATTTGTGGCACACCTGCCAAAGGGGATGGCCCCCACTGGTCTAGCAGCACTGGCTATAAGGACTTTACAGCTGGGCTAGGCCTTATAGGGACTGCTGAAGGAACATTGACTCTAGGGCCACTTTTCCAAACAAGAACCATGTGGGCTCATTCTCAACTAACTGCTGCATCCAGGTCTCTCCTGGCAGGAGGCAAAGTAGGGAATGGTGTAGTGAGCACCAGTGGCAATGGTGCATGATGTTAGGAAGCAAGCTGCTGATTGTTGCAAGGTCTGTAAGGGAAAGCGTTACAAAGTCTCCTTGGTTTATCAAGCATCTTATGAGAGCTGGTGATCTCCCTCCCCACAGAGGTCAGAAGCAAAAATCTCAACCTTCATTTAAAAAGTAGGTTTTGAGTCTCCTTAGGGTTGCAGTGAGAAGCTTGCAAATGTGAAACCAGCATAGTATGAAGACTCCGGCCCCATACTATGCTGGGGACAAACACAAGAACCCCAAAAAAATCTCATGATTTCTAAGCCCCTCTCATGATTTTTGCAGGCCTGACTCATGAGTTTTAAAGTGATTGGGGTTAGCAGAACTGAGTGAGTTCACAGCTCAGTCCAGCTGCACCCACTTCCAGCCTGTGATGTTGTGCTGATTAAGTGGAAGGCTTCTCTACTCCCATCTCCCAATCCTTTATGAATGATTTTTCCATGCTGGTTAGCAGCAGCCTTTAGTCCTTGGGAGAGGGAAGGAGGGGGAGTGCAAACCTGCAAATTAACTGTCAAAAATGTAGTGCTTTAAATGATTTGGAATTTGTTTCATGTGTTATTTCCTACCAGGGTGTTTTGCAGGTTTTAAGTGTTACACTTCTCAGCAAAAATCAAAACCCTGACACAGAGGACAGCCAAACTGACTGAGAAAAGGGGAAAAGGAGATGAGGCCGGTGGTGGGGCTATGCTCTGACAGCTTCTTGCCAGATGCCCTAACAGTGCACTGGGAACCAGATCCTGACTTTGATTCCCTGGCAGCAGTGTCCACAGAGGACCTCACTGTGAAGGGGTCATTCATAATGGGAAGTCAAAAGGTGGCTGGCTGCAATGCTGCCACATCACACCCCCTTGTGTGCCACTGGTACAAACCTGGGAGCCCTTACCTGTATTAGCCCACTGGGCTACCTAGGCTTGAGCAAACCTTTGACCTTGGAGTAGCTAAGTGGAAACAAGAGCAGAATTTGGCCTTATGGCTGTGTGGGCCCAGGATTCACTGTGGTAGAAAGCCATGAGTTGGCAGAGCTGTGAGTAGGACAGACAAACCAGGGCTGAAAAGGCAGGGTGATGCAGTTGCGTAGGACTCTGGGCATGTTCTGGCAGAGGAGTGAGCAGGGCAAGTCTGGGGCTGGAATAAGAGAGGGGAGGCCACAGGCCATGATAAGGGGGTGGAGGGGAAAGGTGCAGTCCCAAAAGCATGGGGTGGAGGTGCAGAGCTGCCTACAGAGCCTGGTGCTGGGATGGTAGGGGCCCCACAGGCCTGAGCTGAGGCGGGGATCACAGTGGCAGAGTAGCAGGGGAGCCATAGGTTAGAGCTCTCAGAGGGACAGGAGGGGGCAGGACTGCTGGTGCAGCTCCTTCCTGTGCCCTGGCTGGCTTGACCCTGCTCCCCTGAGCACCACAAAGAAGAGACCACAGAAAGCTGCCTCCTTGGAGGGCTTGGGCAGGTTGTGTGCTCCATCAGGGTCTGTTAGCCTCCACCTGCAGCCAGGGTGATGAATGCACTGTGACACCAGCTGCCAGGACTAAGGAGAGCAGAGACAGCACTGGGGAACGTACGCTGCCCCCAGCAGATGTCAGACCTGCCTGCCTCCCTGTTGCTGCCTTGTCCCCTGGCATTGTCAGTGATGGCATTGTCAGGGGGAAGCCAGTGCTGCTCCTTGGGATAAGGAGAGTATCCTGTGATGCTTGCTTGCATCCTCCCCTCCTCCCCCTCCCTAAGAACACCAGGCCCCGAGTCCTAGCCTCAGGTTATCCCCAGCCTTGCAATCTGTGGGGCTTACAGCCCAAGCCCTGCGCTGCCTCTCCCCCCACCCCAATTTTGCTGCAGGGGCGGGGAGAGCCTGCCAATGAGCTGTTTCTTTCATGGCTGATACTCCTGCCAAAAAGGGAGATCATTAATTATAGACCTTGCATTTGCCGTGGGGTCTTCCAAACAGTAGATCCCCAGCTACCCACTTTGTGGCTGGGAGACCCTTTAGCCAGTGGGGTCACTGGAAAGGAGGCTTAAAGTCATGGTGCTTTCAAGAGGAGCAAAGAAGTGGCTTCCTGCTTTGTGTCTCCAAAATGCAATACTGTGTGTGTGTGTGTGTGTGTGTGTGTAACATGATGGTTCTCAAGCTATTTCATTTTGTGAAGCACTTCTGCAGCTACAGCCCCTCTCATGGACATCTCCCAACCAGCCAATCTGATCCAAACCTCACATCTTCCCCGGGGCAACTGTACTGCTTGGTTACATGAAAGCACAGCATGAGGACAGATTTAAGGAGACAAGATGAAAATGAACTCCCTGTAACATGATGGAGGCGGCTGCCTGGTTGTGCCCCCTCCCAGATTTTGTTTCGGCGCTATTTGTTCCCTCTCCCTGGGTATAAGATGTCACATTTATTAGGGCAGAATCTCCCCCTGATGCCTGCAGCTCCCCCTACATTCATCTCTCAAGGTCACATTGCAGTTTGGTTTCTCCAAATTGGGAATCATTTGCAAATGCGACCACTGTTGAATTTACACCAACGGAATACTGGACAGGGACAGATGGAAGCTCCTACTCTGTGGGCAGAAAGGGGGCTGGTGTTAGTTGGCAGACTGTCAAAGAGTCCCGGCGTGGGCCAGCACCAGGGTCACTGCTTGAAGACTGACAGATGCTTCAGCGTTTTGACAGAACTGGGTGCATGTGCTTCCTGGGAGAGCCCTGTGACCTACTGCTTGAGAGGCACATGTTGAGATGTGGTTAAAGCATCCTTTTCTCATCCAAGCACACCAGTTCAGTAAAGCAGGCACTGGATGGTACTTGGATAGGAGGCTGGGTGCTATGGAATGGAGTAGCAATGGCTCAACAGGTCATTCTCTTTTCCCACTGACTCAGCATTGGACCAGGAGCCCAGCATGATGTGAGGGTGGGGGATAAGGTGCTGACTCTCCAGATGGGATGCTACAATGAAGGGCTGACAAGTAGCAGGTATTAACACCCTGGAAGGAATTTTGCAGGAACAAGACTGCAGCATCAGTTCAAATGTCCACCCAAGCCAAGGTGGCCCATTGGGTTAGCATGGTTAAAACATGCCAGTTTTTGTAGCTAATGGTACACAAATAGGAGATACTGGTAGCATCATACCTAGCCCCCACACTCTCCCCTCCTTGAATGACAAGGTACCCATTTACACACTGGCTGAGTGGAGTGGCTGGAATAAGGCTTGAAATCACACCTCTAGATCCTGGTTAAAGCATCTTGCTCCTCTGCTCGGGGTCAGACCAATCAATCGCCATATTGGGGGTCAGGAAGGAATGTTACCCCATGGTCAGATTGGCATGGACTGTGGATGTTATTGCTTTCCTCTGTAGCATGGGACATGGCCCTCTACCTGGGATTTCTTGAGTGTATATTAACAACCTTTTATAGAAGCAGGATGCTGGCTGCCATGGTTCCCCTGCTTTACTTGTGGCAGGTTAGGGTGTTATGTCTTGTGTTGTGTCAGGGTTGACTGTAATTTTATGAAGAGTTTAGATTTATGGATTTGCATAGGGTGGTTTGGACAGGGATGATCCTGTCTCAGGCAGGGGGGTTGGACTAGAAGACCTCAGGAAGTCCTTTCCTGACCTGCTTCTTTATGATTCCATGATTCTGTGATCTGTGACACAGTGCTGTAACCACTCTGGCAACACAGCCTGGAGGAGTCCCTGCTGCTCTAGCCAAATTCAACTGCTGTAGGGTTAATTATTCTCTGCTTTGCTAAATTCCTCCTGAAGAGTCCTTTAGATTTTAATTTGCTTCCTGCCCCAAAGAGCTATGCAGTGCTGTCATGTCAGTTCCCATGCATTTCACTCCAGAAGTCGCCATGCTTCGCAGGCGGGTGATGTGATGCTCACAGACAGAGCATACATCTGGGCAGCAGCCATCCCTGTGGTGGCATTTCAGTTGAGGTATACCCAAGCCAACTTTAAAGCAGCTAGCTCAGGGACCACTAATCATGGTGCTCAATGCAGCAGCAAAAGACACAAGAAGCCTGAGTACAGTAACCTGCACTAAGCTACATGCTGCCACAGCTAGACAGTTACCGGTCCCTGAGCTTGCCAGTCCAAAGCTAACTCAGGTGGTCACAGCTGGGATTACTGCGTAGCCATATCCCTAGTCTGCACAATCTGACAGTAAAGTGAGTGGAGACCCATTTGCATGAGTGATACTGTATTTCAGAAAGAGCAATACCACTTGGAGGTCATTAACGTCAAAAGCTGCAGCATGATGTTCCATCAATTCTATTGTGCTCTGTCGTCTAACTAAGGTTTTGCATACATCTCAGGTGGGGTCCAGGTACAGCTCATAGATCTTGAAAAGTGGCCAAGTAAGGACACGAGTTGCTCCTCCTCACAAGCTGTAAGGGCCTTGCAGGGACACTGAGCATCATCGCCTTGCCCGGATGCTTCCATCCATGTGTCAGACAAAGCCAGTTATTATGGAGCTCTTTCTTTTCCCTATTCTCCCCTTCCCCAAATCCTATTCCTGGCAGTGGGACTCACTGCAGATGAGTTACATCTCACCTGTTCCTAAGGCTGAGAGGGGAACCTGGGACTTGTGCAAAGACTGTACGCAGTAAAGTTAGCAGACGAGCTGAAATTGTGCCTCTGCCTGGCCTAGCTGAGGGGTGTGTTGAGCTATCTCAGCTGGGA
This sequence comes from Alligator sinensis, assembly GCF_000455745.1. Classification (NCBI taxonomy): domain Eukaryota; kingdom Metazoa; phylum Chordata; order Crocodylia; family Alligatoridae; genus Alligator; species Alligator sinensis. The sequence continues at coordinate 255,109 of NW_005842259.1, read as the reverse complement.
CCTGCTCTCTGCCTAGTGGATGCCATGTTCCCTCCCAGCAGTCACAGGGGACAGCCTATCCTGTCCTGACATCTGGCACCTCTGCAGCAGGCTGCACCAGGGACCAGGCTTTTAATTAGAAGTTAATTGCCATTGACACAGCCCAACCAGAGGAGGTGTCTCTGGGGTCTCTAACAGTCTGGGTCTGTGGCAGCATGAGAGCAAATCCACTGTGACAAAGCAGAGGACGAGGAGAGAAAGTCAGCGCTATTGATAAATGTGCTTTGAGACAGGCAGAAAAAATGAGTGAGCGAGCTACAGCATCTTTATTCCCTCTTGACCCATTTAAAGCAGAGATCAGTGACTGAGGGAGAGAGTGGCAGTGTGAAAATGCTTCCTACAGCCCGTTCCCCAGTCTGGTAAGGGGAGCTTGGTGCACACACTGGGGGTTGAAGCATGGAGGCCATCAGAGGGAGCATCTGCTTAGATGCTGCTCCCCAGTCCTTCTCCTTCATTTGCTGGACACTCTCACAGACCTTTCTCTCCTCCTCCTAGCTTTCTCCCTCCCTCTCCATATGCTGCATCCCCTCTTTGGCAGTCCACACGTTGATAGGGCTTCTTGTGTTTCATTTCATGCAGCAAGCCAACCTTTTTGTTTGCCCTGTCAGTTCAGGGTCTTCTCCTGTCTGGTTTCCTTGACCTGCCAGAGGTGGAAGGCCCTGTTCAGGCAATGGAAGAGCCTACCGTTTTTTGTACATGAAAAGAAAATGAGAACTCCGATTTTCTGCTCTGTGCCATGGCCAAACTGTCCGTCAGCGCTTTCATCCCTCTGGTCTGTCCAGAAACTGCTGCTAGCCACAATACGGCCTTCCCCAGGAAGGCTGGACAGGTAAGAGTAAAGATGCAGATCTAGTTTAGGTTGTTGTTTTTTTTTAATTTGTTTAATGAAGTCTGTTTTGTGGACCTGGCTATGGTGCCATAATCAGACCAGAGGCCAATTTTAATGTTATTTCAAGTCAGGGAAGCCTTAGAGGATGTTAACTTGCTGGAGATCCCTGAGAGGAAGAAGAAACAACATTTCCAGGCTAGTGGTCTGTCCCACCAATCTGTGATAAGGAGATTTGTCACTGTCCACTGATTGAACAGCACATCAAGGAGTGGAGAGGGTTTGCAAAGTATAGTGCAGCAATTGGAAGTTTGCTTTGCCCAGATCTCATTGGTCCTGGGTTTTTCCTGTATGAAAAATTCTCAGGTACCATCTCCTGGGGGACGGAGGGGTGAAATTTGTGGAAATTCTCTCCAGATGTTGAACCAGGATACAAGGAATTGCCAGCCACAGAGGAGGTCCCTCTTTGCCAGGCCAGAGTGCTGTGAATAGAGAGCATTATTCCAGGTACTGCCATTCTCAAAAGGGCCTCTTTATTTAATGCAGCCACTAGGACTTATAACCCAGGCTGTCTGAAATATGTGCTCATGCTTGCTGAGCCAGTAATCTCATCTTTGATTCTTTAAAAAAAAAAGAATGCATGCAAATGGATTATTAGTCACATGTTTAAGTATTTTCTCACACTTGAAATTCATCTAGGATCGCATGTGGTGGTGGTGATGGACATGTAGGAAGGGGCCAGGGAAATGGTGTGACTTCTGCCCACAACTGAAGCTAAAGGCATCTTGTGCATCTCACACCCTCCAGAAAAATCACTTCATTGGTTACAACCTATAAACCTCTCCCTTTTGGGCAGCAATTTTCCGTGTCACATCATAACATGATAATGACATGCAGGATGCTGCAGCTCCTGCTTCTGCTCTGGTGCCACTTCCTGCAGAGGTTACTCCTCAGGCCCCTTCCCAAGTGGGATACATGCCCAGTCCGTGTCTGCTCTGAGGCATGCTCCAAAGTGATGGTGTGCTCTAAGGACCTCCACCCCACCTGCCACCAGTGTTTGTAGCACTGCCACCATTACCTCTCCTTCCAGTCTAAAAATCAGAATATCCCTGCTTCAGGCTCTGCCATACAGGACTGTGGGCTTCGTACTCAGGCAGCGGTGAGCACCCAATCACCTTGTTGTAGCAGCAGGTAGATGGGGAGTGCTGGATTTGCAGTTGCCGTACTCTGCATTGTGTTAGGGATCCTTTATGTTTTGAATGCTCTCCTTTAGTGCTGGCCAGCTGTCTGATCAATCCCTATCTCTGTCAGCCTCTTTGAGATGTTATTGTAACAGTACATATTTCATATGCTTGTTCCAAAGCCATGTTTTGTTGTAGTCATATGGAGTTTAGCCAGAACCCTTGCCTGCTCCTCTGTGAACAGCATCTGTTTGACTACATTGATCTGTGCAGCAAACAGAGCAAGTTATGTGGGATGAAGGGTAAAGCACCAACCAGGTGTATATAAACTGCCAGATGGCTTCTGATGGATGGGAAGCAAGTAAGGAAGTTAATAGGTAGAAGGGCTGAAACACACATCCCTAGGGAATTGTGGGATAGGATTAGAGATCTGTCAAAATCCATGCTGTCCACTCCTTGGGTTTTTGCTGCATCTTCTCTCTTGAAGTGAAACCTGGGCTCTAAGCTGGGCTTCCTGCTGCATGTATGAGCCCAAGTTCAAAGCATATGTAAACTCAGACATAAAGGATTTGTGTGAAGTTGACTATGGGGTTTGGCTAAAACTTAGGTACAAACTTTGTCAACATCTCCAAAGACAATGTTTTCCAAGGGCTTCTTAAAAGTGCAACATCACTGATCATTGAGTCACTAGTCCAACAACAGCGCTACACAGACACTGACCTAAGGAACCTTTGAGGTACGTATTGTTATCTCCCTTCAGCAGGTGGGAATGGTGGGACACCGTGGGTGCATCTACACATTAGCTTTACTGCAGAGATGACTAATGAGCTCCGCAGTAATGCATCACTATCTACATGTGCGCCAGCATTAGGGCTCAGTAAATTAACTAACTCTACCATAAGATAGTACTGTCAGGGACAGTACTCACTTACAGCAGAGTCATTAAGTGCACTGCAATGCACATGTAGACAGTGACAGAGGCTGGCTGGGGCACAAGGATGCTAAAGTATGGGGGCTGCCTGCCACCTAACCCTGTGCTGTAGCACCCTTGTGCCCCAGCCACCCCTTTGGTGCCCAATGCCACTATCCAGAGCCCAGGGCTGACCCCATGCCCCCTGCGAATTCAGGGCTGCTCCATCCTGGCTCAAAGTGCTGCAGTCCCAGGTGCATGTGCAGATGCTTCACCCAGGAGCAGTTGACTCCAGCACAAACTGCACTGGTGTTTATTGTGTTGCGATAAATTGCATGTGTAGATGTACACAGAGGGTTTAAGTGACTCGTCCCAGGTAGTAGAAGAGTCAGAATTAGGTCTCAGGAGCTTCTGGCTCTCAGTCCTGTGCTCACTCCTCAAGACCACACCATCTTCTATTACTGGTGGAAGCTGCTTGGCTAAATTCAGCTGCACTCTTGTTCTAGCTCATGGGCCTAGGAGCGTATAGAAACCAGACTCTAGGTTTTACAGGAGCGACTGGCTGGATACTCTTCATGTCTAAAAGTGAAATGGTGTCCACAGCTGCCCTGGTTGCTCCCCTTTCCCCATTACCACAGAGAGAGTAGCAAATGCAGATGGTGAATTGAGAAGCAGGTGTGAACCCTAAAGAAAGATACTCGGTACTGCCTCTGAGGGACGTACACCTAGGAGACTGTGTGACACTGAGAGGGATGGAAGGAGAAGCGGGACTGGGTATGAAACAGGCAGGCAGTGGAAAGGCACGGCTGGAAAGTTAGCCAGTGATTCTGTCACTCGGATGTGTTTGGAGGGGGACTGGTGGGATGTTTCAGGCAGCAGGAAGGAGGTCAAGAATAGGTACCGGTGGGGTGGTTGCAGATGGTCAGACACGGGGAAAGGGTTGTTGGAAAACGGAGGCATTTGGTGGCGCTGAGCACTTCAGTAGCACCTACACTATGCTAGATGCTGAACATAAAACAAAGGCACGACCTTCCTCCTATAGAAACTTTAAACTGGGATAGAGAGGGTGGGTGTTTTGCCAGGAAGGGCCTGTGGGAGGGCCTACGTCTGCAGCTAGTGGCTCATGAAGGGGTGTGGAGGGGGTACCACAAGGCTGAGCCTTAATCATTGGGCGATTCTATTTCCCCCCCATGCAAAACCATTCACTTCCTTCGTGGGACGCTGCAGGACAGGCTGATGTGCGCCTGTTGGCTGCAGTGGGCCTTGTTGCTGCTACCAGGCAACAATCTCTCTCCTCAGCAAGCTGTCAGAGCCTGTTAGGCAGATGTGGAGAGCCGCCACTGCTGCCGCTGCAGAGAGGGGCGCTTTTCATTTCATGTTCCAGTTGCCATTTTGGATCCTGAGCCCTTTCGGTGCTCGGAGGAGAGCATGGGTGCGCAGGAGAGAGCCGGAGGGAAGCATTTGCAGGGCAGCATGGGGCGGGGGCGCTGGGAGGGGCTCGTCCCCAGTGCCCAGCACATCCTCCCAGTGGATGCCTTACTTCTTTCCAAGTCACTTGAACCGCTTTATGATGTTGCCTCTAGCGAGAGGAACATGCGCACACACGTGCACGGATATAAACAGCACCTCCCACCCCCTCCACACACACAGACGCACACGCTGAGCACGTGGTGTGCCACACGCTCCGAACCAGCCAGCCAGAAACAATCACCAGGCAGCACTAAGGAATGCACTGCACTTCCTGCAGGCCTGACAGCACCCAGGAGGGAGCCGGCAGGACCCCAGGGGAAGGGCGATGCAGCTCCTGCTCCTGAGCACATACAGTCAGTCCCGTCCCTGCTCTGACAGGGCTGGGCTACAGTTGCCTGCCCGGGAGCAGGGGTTAAAAAAGCAAAATGCAGATAGCCCTTTGATGTGATGACAGGTGACCACTGCCTCTCTGCCCAGAGTCCCTGCAACTCAGCCTGACTCATGCATTGCTTGCTATGGAAATGCCCACAGCATTGGTGGCACACTTGTCTCTCCTGTTCTCTTCCTGGAGCCCACTGCCAGTTCGTTTTTAGCGGGTGTTTTGTAGCAGCAGTGCACAAAGAGGGGTGCAGCAGTTGTCCTGGGCTCTTTTGGTTTCTTGCAAATGCAGGGGACTGGGAACAGAGGCCCTGGAAGTCCCTCCTTACTCCTGCATTCCAATGATGCATATTTAATAGTGGTCCCAGATGAGCACTGCATTAAGGTGGGGTGAGAGAATGCATGATTAATCTGGGGCAAATTACATGATCTTGTCATTAACCCCATGCTGTATTATAAACCTAGGAAAGTCAGAGTAGAGGTTACAGCTAAAAGCAACCCTGGGCAGGTTATGAGAAAGAAAGCACAGTCCAAGCACCTAACAACCTTAACTCTGCCCTCAGATGATGCTATAAATTAAGTAACCCTACTACATAGCAGTAGTTGTGATACCAGATTAAATTAAACTGAAGTGACGGACTGGCCTGATTTTTTCAGAGCTGTTCCAAATGTTGGGGCTGCGTCTCAGTGTCTTCAGTAGTCCACTAAATATGCGTTTTGTCCTGAACTTGGAAAATTGGTCCTGAATTAGCTAATACCCTAGAGAATGCACCTATGGTACCAAGTATCTGTATCTGTATTTGTATGCTGTATCTACTATGAGGTCGAGCTGATTGACCCAGGTGCAGTGCTATGTGAAACTGGGTACATTGCTTTCATTTGGTAAGAAGTCTTCAGGATACCTCCAGAACCAGAAGTGCTCATGTGATGTTATGCCCCAGCTAATTAGCTCGGTCTCTCAGCAGGGCTAATTAGCCCACTAACAGCACCACACTAAAGTGGCCACACTACAGTCCCTTGGTTCTGGCGAAGTGATTTCTGGTTGCAGAAGGATGTAATGGGCTCTTGTTCCGTCAAGCGTCCCAGATTTGGGATACAAAAAATTGGTTGTTTTAGATGCAACTGATTTTTAAAGACTCATGAGGGTGTTCCTCGTAGTGTCAGTACAGACCAGAGTTGTTTGTTTTCTTGTTTCTTTTAGATTATCAATAATGTAATATCTTATTTAATAACAGGAAACCCAAAGGCAGTGTTACCATGGGACATTTTTAACGATTCCAAGATCTATAGTATCAGCCTTAAAAATGTTTTTTAAATTAGTTTAACTTTTAGGGTCAGATTCCCTGCTATGTTCTGTCTCTATTACTCCCATCAGAGGCAATACAAAGTCACCAAAGTATATTCTACAGTTATAATAGATTTACAACTTCTCTGCAGAGCAAAACCAGCATAAAGCAGCTGCAATGTATACCTCCATTCCCCTTTCCATTTTGTTTCCCTTGTTTCTATGGGCTCATCTTGCATATGCACATGCACACAGACACATACCTCATCCTCTACCCCCAGCCACCCTCTTCTGTTCTCCTTGGTGAATACATCTGTAGTAATCAGCAATTTTTTTGCAATTAAATATTTAGGAATAGTGGTTATTTTGTTGTTCTTTTTCTAATGGGATATTGCAGAGGTGCATGTATAACTTCACAGAACACTGCCCACTTCCAAAATGGCTGCCATCTCCTATTGTTCTCAATAAGAATAGGCCACTTTTTACTCCCAGTTCACATATCCTGCTTCAAAATGACCCCCGGCTCCCATTTTTCTCAATAAGAGTAAAGTAAAGTTTCCCTCAGGGAAGACTGTGAACTCTGTTTTCAGGAGCTGAGGGGTGCCCTGGGGAGCAGATGAGCGGTGAATAGCAATGGCCATCTTTGGGGAGGAGAGCCTGTGACCTCAATTCCGCCGAGAGCAATAGGAGGGAGACAGCAGCCCGTTTTGAATGAGGGCAGCTCTTTGTGGAATTTTCTGAAGAAGATTATTCCTCATCTGCTGCTGACAGAGAGCCTTTCAACAATGAATAACAACAAAAGATTACCAATAACCCTAACAAAAGTCTTCAAGTGTAGCCTGTGCACATGCTTTAAGGCAGAGGTATCAAATTCATTTGGCCCCTTGTTGGCTACAAATGTCCAACTCAGGATCCTTAAAATTCTAGTTTATTAGGCGGATTGAAACACTGTAATCATAACCCTTGGGGCTGGTCCCCACACCCACATGCACAC